>NW_022106471.1:8056241-8148321 GCF_000313985.2 Echinops telfairi
GAGGGGGAGGGAGGGGGAAAAAGGAGGAGTCGATATTAAGGGCTCAAGTAGAAGGCAAAGGTTTTGAGAATGATGATGGCAACAAATGTACATATGTGCTTGACACAATGGATATATGTATGGATTGTGATAGAATTATACGAGCCCCCAATAAAATGATTTAAAAAAAAAAAGAAATGTGCTGAAAAACTCGGCTTATACACGAATATATACGGTAGTCTTTTTTTCTCTCTCTACTAGTTTCTGTTTTTATTTTTTACTTATTTTATTTTGTTTTTAATTATTGGGGGCCCTTACAGCTCTTATAGCAATCTATATCTCAATTGCATCAAATACATTTGTACATATGTTGCATCATCCTTTCCAAAACATTTTATTTCTACTTGAGCTGTTGGTATCAGCTATTATAACTATCCTTGAAAACATTGTATCAATATAACATCACAGCTTCATCTCACATAATTTGAACACATCAGGAGGGTCTGATCTCTGGAGAAAAACATCATACTTGGTAAAGTAGAGGGTCGTTGAAAAAGAAGACCCTCAATGAGATGGATGGGCATAGTGGCTGAGCAACAGGCTCAAGCATAGGAATGGTGTAAGGATGGCTCAGGACAGGACAGTGTCTCCATCTATTAAACATGGACTCACTGTGAGGCAGAGCCAATTTGACAGCATCGAACAACAACAACATAGCTCTTCCATGCATCTCCATTTACATCTTTTGAAGATTTTTGTAAGAAAAAATTCTTAAAATAATACATCTCTCGGAAGCTGAAAAAGGCCAGGATGGCTAAGTATAACCACATGGTTGAAACGTTATCTATGCTAATGTGAGATGCTGATTTTATCTGAGGTGTTACATGGGTGGGAGCAGTATCTTAGACTAGTAACACGAGAAGGGGCTGTGTGGTGACTCAAGTTGGGGCTCTGGGACTTTGTACAGTGACACAGCGGGGTGGAGCTGTGAGGAGCTGACCTTAAGATGTAACTGTGGAGGTAGGACAAGCAGGAGGAGAGGCGGGATGAGTAACGCAGCATGTGAAACTGCCTGGGGGAACTGTTGGAAGAGGATTGAAGCAGTACCAGTCCTGGGCAGTCCCTGGATGGTGCAAACGGCTTGTCTGACTCCTCCAAAGGCTGGAGGTGTGAATCCTCCCAGAGGTGCCTTGGACGAAAGGCCTGGCTACCTGCCCACCCACACCCCCAAACCAGCATGGAAAACCAGAGGGAGCAGTTTTGCCGTGAGTTGGAGTCAAATCAGCTCTTCACTACGGCCAATTCACGAGAGCTGGTTAGGAAGTGACAGTCCTCAGCATGAGAATTGTGTTGGCGGCATCCAGGGCTCCTGTACTCGGGTCTACAGAGAGGAAGCTGGGGGGTTTAGAGAGTTCCTTTTCCTTACTACAGGAACTCGGAGTGCTAGAGGGAAGTCACAAGGGAGGCTTGAGTTATGGCACGGCCGGTTACACATGGGGCTGCTGAGCACAAGGTGAGCAGTTTGAAACCAGCAGCTCCACAGGAGAAAGACCAGGCTTCCTGCCTCTGTAAAGCTTGACCATCTCAAAACCCACAGGAGCTATCCTCTGGGGTCGCTGTGAGTGAGAACCGAGTTTGGTTTGGGACATGCCTGGGGTCTGAGAGAGGAAAAGAGAGACCGTGCCATGAGCCAACTACAGTCAGTCAGTGCCCTTAACTCTTCCCATTCTACCCTGGCCCCCTACATTTCCTGTCAGTGTAAAAGTTTCTGCATCCACCCTGCAGAGAGGGTAGGGGCAGCAGTCAGCGCGGTCCTTTTTGCCTTAAACACCAATGAAGTTGCATCTTAGAATCAGATGCATTCCTGAAAGTATCGGTAAAAAGCTTATGAAAAGAACTGCCAGGTAGAATAGAAAATTTTCTCCTTATTATTCCCACTAGTCCCCAAACATACTTCTGAGCAAAAACACCTCTAAAACATTACTCATCTTTTTGAGGGTTAAGACAATGACCTATTAGTTAATGTTTGTATTCATTGTCTGGCATGATATACACGTTCAATAAGTTTTTGATGGAATGAGGAATGAATGAAACTTGAGATACAGAAAATAAAGCAAATTTAGGGACAGAACATAAGTCATCTCCTGAGAGTTCCACTGTTTTCATTAAGTAATATATCTTAAAGCTGCAAAGTAACTGCTTGAGGACCTATTTGTTACACTTGCGAAATAAGGACCGCATTCTTTGCAATACAAGAATACTCCTCTAGAACATTAATATTTTAACTAGCTTGTTTTTGACATTTTCCAAATATATCTAAAATGTCAGAGTCGGCATTTGGGGCCTGCAAATCTTTTGAGTGAAAGCCCAGGCCTTCAGATCGTGTGCCATTCACAGGTTTAAAATAGGAACATGTTCTGTGTTGGCTATGAGCTATTTGGAGCCTTTGAGGACATTAGGAGAGAATAGCTTCATTTTGTGGAAGAATATCGGAAAATAAGGGTTCTGAAAGATAGCCTGTTTATTATTTGAGTATTACAATGAATGTATGCATATGCACGTGCATACACACACACACACACACACACACACACACACACACTCTCTTAGCTAAAGGGCCTAGTGGGTCTAGTATGCAGTTTAGAAGCCAAATTGTGCTTTTGTGATCCAAAATGGAGGTGTGCCTGGAATTTTTAGTGAAAAACAACTTTTAGCACACATGAATTAATATGATATAATCATTTGCCAGAACAAAATATTCAAAATTAAGGTTAAACATGAAAAGCTATCTTCATTTGCTACAGATGAAACATTTCTAATAAAAGGAGAAAAACAAGTTTGCAACAGCTTCTTCCTGTCATAAGATTGTGTGTCAAATTTTCTCTGCATCATTTACTAATAAATTAGATTTATACTAACAAATGAGATTTATTGCATGATATTTCAAAGGAAGGTATCAATTTTGTGATTTTTGTTATTGTTATCCATGTCCTAAAAATACAATTTTCACGCCCAAGTCAGTGGAGAGTAGAAACAGTTTTAGTTGATTTTGATATGGAATTTTAGTTGATTTTGATATAAAGGAGATGTATTCAGGTATTAAAATTTACCGAATGACTTCCTCAGATCACAAACTTTAAATTGTACACCAGAAACCAGTTGCCATTGAATTGGTTCCACCTCATTCCAACCTCACGTCTCTAAAAGTACAACTTTGCTCCATGCGGGTTTTTAATGGCTGTGATCTTTCAAAAGTAGATCTTCAGAATTTCTGCAAGTGGATTTGAACCGCCAACCTTTGGGCAAGTTGTTTAAGAAATTCAAAACACCTAACATATCTTAGTCTCCCGGGATTCACTTTCTTATTACCATGATTAGGCAGTTGAGCATGCCAATTTTTAAACTGCATATAAGCAACAAAGGAGTGGCTGCTTTGGTCAATGAAATGAAAGTATTAAACTGGGAATAGGGCAGGTGAGCAGACTGAGCAAGTGGTAATTGGAAACACAATTACTTCCCATAACCTAACTACCCCGAATTCAAAAGACTGAAGAGTCTGATGAGTTATACAGAACTGCATCGGGGAGGGAAAGGCAAAATTTAAAAAAAACTACATAGGAAATAAGTCTCCAGAGAACTCCCTCTATCTTCAATTGAGGGGTGGGAAGAAAGTGGTCACTAAACAGCTGGCTTTGGAGAGATGAGTATAGGAGATCAAAGACATAAATCTGACTTGAACAGCTAAAACTTTGTCAGTACACCCCCTCTGATGCATGCTGGACCTGCTCTGGTTTCCTAAGTTCTCTGTATCTTTGGTTTGTATTGTTCTCTTTCGTGTTTGCTTGTCCGTATTAGGGTGTATCTGAGAGGTGTCATGTCATTAGAGGTCACCCTCTTGAAGTTGTGCTATATGGCTTTCCATTTTTCAGTATATGAAATGCAAGTTTGATGAACCTATAGAGATACCAAGTAGAATGAGGGTTTTGTTTTGTTTTGGGGGGGTTCAGTGGGGGAGGGAGGTGAAGGGAAGAAGATGTCAAGGGGTTCATGTGAAAAAAGAATGTTTGGAAACTGTGGTAGCAATTGTACAATTGCTTGACGTGATTGATCTATGGAATGATATGATATGTATTAGTTTTTAAAAACACAATACTTAAATGAAGGCCAACTTGATTTCCTCCACTTAACTTTGGAGATTAAATCACAAAATAGGTCTAAATTGTGGTTCATCTCTCCTACTACTGTGGCTTAGTTACAACATAATATCTTGATGGTATGGCATGCAAAAGCATTTATGTGTATCTTCTCATTCAAGAAAAACAAATTGAACTAATGTTAATGATGTTCATTGAAAAGATAAACTAGCCCTGTGCGGGACCAGCCTCTACAACCGAATGGGTCCAAGGGGCGGTTGTTTAACTGAAGGATAAATTAAGAAACATCAGACAAGGCATGTAAGGCCTTGCTCATCTCTTCCACAGAGACCAGAGCCAGAGAAGAGATGAATGTATTCTCTCACAAACTTATATAATCTCAGGTATGCAAACCACATCATACACATATGTAACAGGAAGGGGATATCTTAGAGGCATACACATAACAGGATGATACACAGTAACAAGATGAGCGGATTCTAAAGTTAAGATGGCAGCTTAACCTTGGTTGTCTCTGAACTGGCTTGACTTTAGGTGTCCCGGAGCTCTTCTCCAGGGGAGCAATCTATGATCCTTATCAGAAGGGTGGGGTGGTCTGATTGCTCTTGATGGCAGACACCTTTAGGCAAATAGCCTTCAAGCAGTTAACCTTCAATAAGGTGACCAGACGTCCCGATTTCTGGCGTTTTTTTAAAAAGTCCTGATTTTTTGAAAGAATGCACAACAAGCTAGGGAAAGGTCTATTTGGTCCATATAGACCGAATTTTTAATCAAGAACCACCGCCCACCCCACCCCACCCCACCCCCAGGTCAATGGTGTCCCGCTTAAATCTGATCACCTTAACCTTCAAGCATATATGAGGGGGTACCCCCCAAATACCAGAATTGCACTGGGTGGATCAGAGCTTTCGTAGAACGCATTCTCCTGCTAGGCAAGCATGGAGCATCCAGCAACTCGCTCTGAGTTAGTGCATTCACTGGCATTGACTGGGAAGGTTCTCCCTGGTCACAGTGAATTTTTTCATAGAAGCAGCTTCACTTGAACTTCGTTTTTTGTGATGGCCAATTTAAGAGAACAAGGAGTGGTTCTGAAATTTTGTTTCCTGCTCAGGGAAAAAGGCTGCAGAAACTGTTGTGATGTTGAACACAGCTTACAAGGGCAGCGCTATGGGAAAAACTCAAGTGTCAGAATAGTTTTCTCATTTCCAAAAAGGTGAAATGTCGATTGGTGACAAACCTCATTCTGGACATCTGTCAACTTCCTGAATGGATGAAAATGTCTACTTGTAGTTCGTTTTGAGTTTACTCCACCAGGTCAGACATTGATCAAGCTTTCTATTTAGAGATTCTGAAAAGATTGCCTAACAGTGTCGACAAAAAAAGGCCTGGTTTGTGGCAGACGGGGGACTGGTTTTGCCACCACAAAAAATGCACCTGCTCATGCAGCCATTTCAGCGCTGCGCAAGGTTTGGGCCAAAAACGGCATGCCTCTCTTGCCCCATGCACTTTACTCACTAGACCTCACCCGTGAAACTTTTGTTTTCTCAAATGAAGAGGGACAAAAAAGGACAGTGATTTGATGACTTAGAAGTAGTGAAGGAAAAACTGAGGGAGGTGCTGTCAGCCATCCAAACAGATGAGTTTGAAAAACGTTTCCAAGAATGGAATCACAGATTTGACAAATGTATTAAGTGTAATGGAGAGTACTTTGAAAGTGATAAAGGTTGTTTTGTTAAAAAAAAATTTAAATACATAAAAAAATTTAAATAGCTTTTGGGAAAATAAGCCGTTTTTTGTTTTGGGGGGATCCCCCCTCGTATAGTAGCAAGCATGTGCTTGCAAGTAGCACCTTAAAATTGGCATTATTATGGGGGACATCATGGGGAACAACTTTAGTTAGGAGCATGTGACTGGGATGCCTCTCCAACTCACAAGCATGAAGGTCTTCCTCCACCAGAATCCGCCTCCCAGACTCCTTAAATGTGAGTGTAGAGAACTTGTCCACATACACTCTCTTCCCGGTTCTCAGTTTCCCACTTAAGCCCCTGGAATTTCAGTGGCAAGTATAAGAACTCCAGAAGCCTGCAGCATTGGGCGTGCATTTACAATAATCATTTTTAGGCTATTGATCGCTAATTCCATCAGCTGGCTTTGTTTCTGTTGAGTGACTTTACTGCTGCTGGCTATTGAAATTATTTTCCTGCCTCTGTATATTTAGCCATTTGGGGGCTAGGTGAAAGACATGAACAAGTGGACCTGGTTAAAAGGCTGGCGATGTTTCAATGCTGTAAAAAATATTTGGTATGTTTCTTGGCAGGAAAGTAAATTCCTTTTGACTTTGTTTAATCTCTTGAAGTCCCAGTGTACGGTGGTTAAGTTTCGGGCTGATAATCACAAGGTCTGTAGTTCAAACTCATCAGCCACTCCAAGGGAGAAAAACCATGCTGAAGAGTTGCAGCTTCAGGAACCCTCAGCAGCAGCTCTACTCTAGCTTATAAGGTAGTTGGGAGTCAGAATCGACTCATTATCAGTCGGTTTTATGGTGAGTCTAGGAGCCTGGGTGGCATAGTGGGCTGTTAACGACAAGGTCAGCAGTGTGGAACCCAATCTGCTCTTCAAGAGAAAGATGAGGCTTTCTGTTCCCATTATAATCTCAGACACTGACAGGGGCAGTTCTAACCTATCCTGTAGGGTCATTATGAGTTGGAGTCAACTCAATGGCAGAGTTTGAATTTCCACTTAAGGGTTCATTTTGTCTCATATCTAAGGTTCAGTCTCTTCGGAATGCTCCATAGATTCAGGGAAATCGCTCTTCTCTGTCTGAAGAAACCTTGAATAATTCCCAGACCCATGTGGGGTTCTAATAACTGTTCTTCCTGCAAAGTTATTTTTGTCCAGCCTCCTGTTGTTCCATTCTCATTCTCCCCGTGTACAAACTGTCCATGTCCACAATTCTTTCTCTGCGTAGTTCACTCCTTTGTGGAAATCTGACCTGCAGATTCTAATCACTTTGGTTTCCTTGAACTCTCATCTGTGTCTCCTCAACTCAGCAAGGCTGCTAACCGCCATGTTGCAGGTTCAAACCCACCAGCCACTTCAAGGGAGAAAAAGGAGACTGTCTGCTTACCTAAAGATTTATAGTTGCAGGGTCGCTAAGAACTGGCAGTGGGTTTGGTTTGAATTTTCTTGGTACTGTGGTTTGGAAATTTCTCCTGATAGAATGCCTGGAATTTATTAGGACTCACCTCATTTTTTTCTCTCTCTCTTATCAGCGATCACAGACCTGCACTGCCTGTTACCTCATGTCTACACATTTCCTGGGTTTTGTCCATTTTTTCTACTTGTTTATGGTGGGTTGATACTCAGATCCTGTTACTCTCTCATGTCTGGAAAGAGAAGACTGACTCATACTTTTCAGTCCTTTAGATATATTTTTCCCCAATAGCTTTATTGGCACATAATTTACATGTCATACAATTGAATAGTTCAATCGTTCAATCACATCAAGGGGAGTTGTACAATCACCACCGCATCCATCTTAGAGCCTACCCCCAACCCATGGTTAAACCTCCCCCAAACTGAGTTGTGCAATCACAATCAGTTCTAGCACCCCCTCCGCCCTCCCCCCTTCATTGTTTACTCCCAAATCCCCTTTCCCTCCCTATCACCCATCCCCCATCCCTGCATTCCTTATAACACCTTGTATCAGTTATTATCATTATACACAGCTGGGAAACCCAACAGAAAACAATGAAAAACAAATCACACTAAGGTGGTAAGGATAAGATCATTATTAGTATAAAGACAAAATTACAAATAATGAGTAAGAGGCAGAAAGAAGATCCTCATCAACATTCAAAAAGCCAGGGAAGAAATTTCTGTCATGGAACAATTAAGAGATACTTGCCCCCAGTACAAATGCAGGTCATGTCTGTAAAGAGGTCAACTGGCCAAATAACGAGTTTCATCCACCATAATCAAGATTACAATGGTCTCTACCTGACAGAAAAGCTGTTCGGGACTCTTGCCTTAGCTAGAGCGGATCTGCCAGCAGCTCAGTCTGACTAGAGACTCTGCAGGTGGGTTTTGGGCTCTCACTGTCCTCCATAGCCTTCTCCAAATTGGGTGTCCATAATTTTAGCTCTGGTACTTTTCTCTTCACCGTATATAAATTTTGTATCTGTCACCTTTGGATCACACAAGCTGGTGTGCTGCTTCTGTGTGGATTTAGTTGAACCCTCGCTCAGATGGCTGCTTGTTTGAATTCAAGCCTTTAAGATAAGATGACCAGATTTTAACATTGGTAAAGCGGGACACCATTGATAAAACTCATATCCTGGCGAAATAGCCACATGGCAGCCGAAAACCTACCTTGTCATGCATTCTTTCCAAAACTCGGAAAGATTTTTTAAATCTTTTTAAAAATGCTGCGGGACATGGGAAAAATTGGTAAAAATCTGGGCTGTCCCACCAAAAGCGGGACGTCTGGTCACCTTACTTTAAGATCCCAGACACAATTCTGATTGATAGCCAGGCACCATCTGCTTTCTTCACTACACTTTGCTGTAGCACCCTTATCTTCAGTAATCATTTCATGAAGGTATGGAGCACAGCCATGATGTAAGAATTAATTGTTCTTAAGTTGGAGCTAGGATTTAGTGTGAGCCCAGAACTCATTCCTGAATCTTTTTTTTTTTTTTTGCTGTAACTTGGGAATTAATACATGTCATATCATTCCATAGTTCGATCATGTCCAACATAATCAGTCCTTTATATTTGAATAAGTAGCAAGCTAGACTTCAGTACAAGTGGCTCTGCCTTCTGACCCGACCTACGAGCATCCTCACTGAAGCCAGGAGTTGCCACCTTAGTTACGAGATCCTACGGAAGGGATGAGGGAGAGGCCTGGACAGCCAGGGCAGGAAGGTTGGTGTTACGACCCCACCAGCCACTCTGAGGGAGAAAGATGAAGCAAAGTCTTAAAAACCCTATAGTGCCTATTCATAAATGCCTAAGCATGGGTATTGACCTACGTAATTGCGGTGGGGTTGGTTTTTGGTAAACCAAAACAACCCCAACCCACTGCCATCAAGCCCATTCTGACTCATAGTGGCCCTGAGGACTGAGTAGAATGCCTCATGGGATTTCCCAGGCTGTAAATCTTTATGAAAGCCGACTGCCTCTTCTTTCGCCTATTGAGCAGCTACTGAGTTCAAACTGACCACCTTTCAGTTAACAGCACAATGCTTTACCCACTCTACCACCAGAGTATCTAAAGGAACTGAAGGGGCCTACCAACAGGGCTTCATCTGGTTGTCTTTAACTTTTGTTTTTAAACAGTGAGTATGGTCATACTGATGTGAACTAGCTGAATCTCAATTCTGTTCCTACTTTCTATTTTATTTTCATGATCTTCCTACCTACTCTTTATGTGTGGCATTTTCCGGGGTGCTATTATGGACTCCTCTATCATTTCAACAACCCTATCTATCCCTATCATTTCAACAACCATCTATATGGTATTAGTTTTCACTAAGGTCTTCTGTTCAGACCCCTTGCGTAATACATAGAAACCCTTGACTTGTTTCTTGTGGCAGATATTATGGTCCCCTCATCAGTGAATTTGGTTTTGGTTTGGAGGAATAAAGTACATATCTTAGTCCTAAAGAAATTAGCCTAACATTCTCCTTGCCACCCTTTTCAGTTTAGGTGTAGACATGCAACTCAATTACTGGGCCTTCCAAGAGTTTTCTTTATGGAAGAAGTTGTAATAATGACCTTGTTTTCTGGTTTCTGTGTGGACCTTGATAGACAGACACAGTCACAGGAGATGCTGGCAACCATTGTATGACCACAAACCAATACTAAGGAAAGAAATATAAGGAGACACACCAAAATACGGTTCTTAATGACATCACTGGGCTGTTGAATCAACTACCTTGTAGTTTGCCTTTTCACTAGACTTTTGAGTTCGATAGGACAATAAAACTTTTTATTGCTTAAGTTAGTTTGAAGTTGGGTTTTCTGTTGCATGCCAACAAAAACATCATAATTGAGCACGTTTCTTCACCTTCCACCACCACCACCACCACCACCCAGCAAAGTATTTGGTTTTTGTTTTTAATGAGTGAATAATTATGTGGATCTGCAGGCATAAGGATTTCTGATCTTGAGACTGTTTGAAAAGCTTAACTTTCTCTGCTCCAAATTGCAGTTCTAATTTAAAAACATTGGTCTTTTTCTTCCAGGGTAGGGGGAGTCTATGTAGCCAGAGAGAGAAAACAAAAAAGCTTAGGTCAGGACCTTTAGCCCTCCGAAGTTCCAGTAATGCATCTAGTCCTTCAACACCCTGAGGGGTGGCCTGTTTGCTCCTGGGTGCCCAGTGTGGCTGCATTTAAAAGTTCATCATGCCAGTAGAAAAATCATATATATATTTTAAGACAAAATGAAACTTTACTAATAAACTTATATAAACAACTATACACACAATGATATATATATGTCAATTTTTCAACTTTCCAGTAATCTTTTGAATTTATAGCTACTTTATAAAATTTGTATTTCTTTAAAAAGACAGGCCTTAAAATGAAAACAATCTTACTCTTACCTTAAAGTTAAAAAAAAAACACAAAACACAAAAACTCACTGCCATTGAGTTGATCCCAATGCATAGCCATCCTAAAGGGCAGAGTCGAACTGACCTCCGACACCTGCCCCCCACACCCATGGGTTTCCAGAACCTTCAAGTCAAGTGTGACTAATGGAGACATGAAATTAACACGAGGTTCTTACAGTGCATTTTAGATGTATCTAACAATCTTATAACCGACACAACTATATTTTTGTAAGTCTCAGCACAGAAGCTTGTGTTTCAGATAGAGGGAATTTAAGCCAGGAAAAAGGGCATTGTGCTGCAGGATTTGTGGAAGAAAATTCAGCAGCAGGGGAGACTGCAGAGCCTGCAGGATGATCCATTTCATTGGTTATTTGTGAGTGGCGAGGATAGAAGTTGAAGGTGGAGAGAAGTAAGAGGACTTGCTAAGAGCAGGATCCCTCAGAGAGGAGACAGGCAGTCCACTCATTATTGAGTTCCATTCCTGTCTTTGAATCTAATTTCTATGCAAATCAGAACAATTGGGTACAACTCTCAAATGTTGGTCTTAGTAGGCAGTAGATAGTGTACCAGAATGGTTTTTAGGCATAAAAAGCATTAAAGAAACACATCCAGATACAGTAAAACATTTTAAACATGATAATGGTTTGATGTGCATGATGCACAGGACATCCCAAAGTAGTGTTCGTTTGTTGTAAGCCATTGAATATACCTCAAATTGTAATATTAATAGGCTTGACATTGTCGGTACATAACTATGGGTTATTTGTCAATTGGAAGTTTGTAACCTTTAATACAAAACTGGACCTTTTTGGTGAGCGAACAGCCGCTTTCACTGAAAGAGCTCTCTGGAGTTCAACGTGTTGGTCGCCATGGTAACAACGGGGGCCAAGCGTTCTTCCGCCAGGCATGCGCTGTACAAGGCGAGCGAGGGAAGGGTTCACAACAACGTATCCTTTTTCTTCTCAGTCCCAGAACTACAACTCCCAAGAGGCCTCTGGGGTTCCGGACCGCCCACCGCTGTGGCCCTGCCCTGACACTCCCTCTAGCCCCGCCTTCCCACTTGTCCCCGCCCCTCCCACCGAGTGTGTGTCAGTGACCCAGAGGCGGTGTGAGGCGGACGGTACCGTCGGGGGGCGCCGCCGCCGCCGCCGCCAGCAGCAAGCAGCAGCAGCAGCAGCCTTACCTCGCGGTTGGATTTGTCTTGAGCTCTCCGGGAGCGCGCCACAAAGCGGGCCCTGCGCCTCTTCCTCCGCCCGCGGCTCCTCAGCGCCAGGCTCCGCGGTTAACTTCCCCTCGCCGGGCTTGGCCGGCTGGCGTGGTAGGCGGCGGCGGAACGCCAGGCTGTCTCCTCGCGCCCACGACACACACACTTCCCCCGCTCCCTCAGGGTCTCGGGGGCCGTGCAGGGATTCCGTCCTCCGGCAATTGTCCGGTGAGTGTGGCGGCAGCCGCCGCGGGAGGGACCGCGGCGGGGCGGGCGAGGGGTGCGAGGCAGGCGGGCGCGCAACTTCCTCAGCGGCGGCCCGGCTCCGGCTCCGGTCCGCGCGACCCCGCGCTCGCAGGCGGCCGGGCGCCGAATTTGCGGCGCGTGCATCCCGCGCCCGCGCCGAAGGAAGCGCCTTTGTCCGGAGCGGGCCCGGCGCGCCCTCCCCCACCGCGGGGCGGCCAACTCCGAGCCCCGGCGCCCCTCGCGCTCCCGGGCCCGGCCGACCACGCGCCGCCGCCGCGGGCGGCTCCGTGGAGGAAGAGAGAAATGAAAGGGAAACAAAGGGCGGTGGGTTTTTCTTTTGTTTGTGCGGATCCGAGAACTTCTCTCTCCTTCCTTACATAACGCAGACTTCCAAGTTAGTCATTCTTTTTATTGTTAGGATTGTTGTCCCCGTCGCTACGTGGCTCTCGCGTCGCCTTTCATCTCGGGATCTCGGCATTTTGCAAACACTAATTAATGACACCTCCGGGGCCCCTTGCGAAGCAAGTTAATAAGCCAGTTTCCATAAGTGGGTAAACTGAGGTCCGGAAGAGCCCTTTAATTGATGGATACCCTTGATCTTCCGAGCCGAGTGTCCGAGGACCTGAAAGCATTTATGAGTAATAACGCGTTCTCCAATGCCCTGTGGAGGAGTTGAGGATGCTCATTTTACCTGAAGTCTAAAAGAAGTCTGGGTAATTGTTAGGTTGTTCAAACAATATTTTGTCTTGAGAGTGTTTTCAACCCTGAAACCGCACAGGCCTACGGAAACAAGCTCTGAGCCGGAAAAATATTGTAAATCAGAAACTCACCATTTACTTTAATTTTTGCATGTGCAAGTCGAGGCAAGAGAGCAGTAATGGGGGAAGAGAGCTATTTTTAAATGTCCACTTAGCTGATTTTAATCATGGGAATATGTGGGTTTTAACAGCACCAACAGCCTTCCCCCAGTTTGGTTATCAAATTGGTTATTAGCAAATAGTTCCAGATGTATGGTATGATCAGGTTCTGACTGAATGAAGCTCTAAGTGTATGAAAGGGTCTTCTATTTGTTTTAGGTTCAAAGGAGGTTTACTTTTTCTTGTTTTGCAAAACGTTGCTAGTTTTTATGGCAGCTGATCTTTTGTTTTCGAACTGGCATTGCCTGTTTCCCACATTGCAGATTCACTACTTTTGTAGTTAAGAAGAAATGTTAGCTTTTGGGCTTGGTGGAATTTGTTTTTGTTTGCTCAGTAATGTGAGTTTAGATTTTTTAATTGTGAAGATTCAGTTTTTCTGTTTGGGTTCGTGATAGGTTTTGTTTATCCCTGACAGAGAAAAATGTGATCAGGTTTACATCTCTCAAAACAGCATCATGATTGTACAGATAGAAAGCGAGGGGAAAGGAGTCATAACCCACTGCTGCCCGGTTGATTGAGACACAGAGACCCTTTAGGACAGTAGACCTTTCCGTAAGGTTTGCCAGCAGACTGCAGCTTTCTTTTTCCTGGGGTTCAACGACTCACCTTTCAGTTAGCTGCCCAACACAGCCACTATGCCCAGTACAGCGTATAAGTTCCTCATACTTTCTATTCTCCCCAACAACTGTTCTGGATAAAAGACTCAACTCTGAGGACAAGTATGTTTTGTGTTGGAACAAAACTGGAAGGAACCAGAAATTAAAATCCAGTATTGTGTTTACTAGTGTGTTTTTTTTCATGAGGTGACTAAATGATGTGAATGGTAGTAGCAAGGTGTACCTTTCATTTATCCTAAATGCTGCTTCTATTTTATTTTTCGTTATCTAGTTGCCTCCCCTCCACCCCTAGAGTGTAGACTCTGGTGGTGGCAATCAGAAAAGAAACTGCATTTGTTATGTTGGTATTTCTCCCCATGCCTCAAACCTGTTCCCTTTCTCTAGTAAGCTGAGAGAGATCTTGAAATTAAAACACCAGTTGGAAAAATAGAACAGTTAAATGTGTGTGGAAAGTTGCATGTAGTGAACTGATTATGATGTATGATGTCTCATCTAATAAATTTGCAGCTTTTAACGAGGAAACTCATGTAGGTTTTTATTAGCGAGGTAGAAGTGCTATAATGTACGAGTAGTATTTATTGACTTGAAAGAAAAATGTGAACTGTAGATTGCTTCTTAGTGGCAGACTTGGGGGGTGGAAGGTATGGAGGGACCCATGGTCTCGTTAAAATTAGCAGTGAAGTGATTTTACTGTGGGTGATGTTGAACTTTTCTTTTTTTCCAGCGTTCACAGACCAGATTTACCAGAGAAACTCGTACTTTAAGGAAGCTCCTATTTACACAGTGTCTTTGCGACTGGAGTCCAAAGACTGGATGGACTTAGGGTTGACTGGTGTGCGTTCTCACCTTGGAGGTTTCCTTCTCTCTTTTGGACCCCTTAAAGCAGCAGTTCTCAACCTGAGGGTCGAAGGACCCTTTCGCAGGGCTCGCCTAATACATCCTGCATATCAGAGGTTTACATGACAGTTCATAACAGTAGCAAAATGACAGTGATGAGGTAGCAACAAAAATAATTTAGTGGTTGGGGTCACCACAACATGAACTTGTATTAAAGGGTCTCAAAGGGTCGCGGCATTAGGAAGGTTCAGAACCACTCACTGCCTTAAAGGAAATGACTGAAAAGTACAGTGGGGATACTGCTAAGTGCTGCTGAGACACATTTCAAGAGGAAGCATAAGTATGTTTCCACTTGACTTTGTTCAGCTGCCTTTCAGGTTGTCATAATGTCGCTTGCATGTTAAGAGTTCTGTCAATTCAGAATATGCTTGGCTGTGGTTGTCCAGAAGGTCAGGTGATAAGGACTGTGGTACTTCTGCTTTGTGAACAACTGTTACTGTATATATTCATGTATAAGCTGAGTTTTTTCGGCACATTTTTAACGCAGTTTTTGTGGTAAAATTAGGTCCCTCAGCTGATATTTAGGTTGGCTTATACGCGAGTAAATACGGTATTTTTTTAGACAGATGTTCTGTAGTTGATACTTTAAAGCCCAAAGACTTAGAATGAGTTATATCCTTACCACAGTGCATCAATGTAGAACTAGTCTAGTTTTAATTGCATCAGGAAAGTAGATGGAGTACTGTACTGCATATGTATTTAACTGTGTATAATAAGATTTTTAAATGACAAATAATATGGCTCTGAAGGTAGTCATAGGAGTTTCTTTGTGAAAGTTGGGCTGTTCCAAAAGCTGTTGTAAAAGGAAAGAAAAGCAGTCTGCCTTAAAGAGAGTGGATAAAACATATTTAAGACCAGCGGAAGGAAGAAAACAAGTAGAGTGATCAAAAACCTGATGAAGATGTTTGTTACAAGTACAGTAGCTGGCAGCCTTTTTTAATGTAAGGGACAAGATTCTAGCTGAAGTCTGTAAACATGGCATTCATTCCACGAGCACTTTTCTGTGTAGACTTTCAGCCATCTTCTCCAGGATCCCTCTAAATATGTCACACAGGAAAGGTAAATAGAAGTCAGTCTTTCATGGGTCTGGATTGTTGGACATTGTTTTTAACACTGGTGGTGGTGGCGTTGATTGTTTTTCTCTGTGAAGTTGACTTCTGAGGAGAAAAATTTCCCTAGACTTAGCGTGGGGACCTCAAGACCAGAATGATTGGTCACTGAAAGATCTGGATACGATTTTAAGTTCTGCTATTAGCATTTTTCATGTTCCCTTAAATAGATCTTTGCCTTAAATATTTTTTCCTCCCAGAGGTTGAAAATAATTGCCTAGCATGCTACATGTGTTGTTAGTTCTGGGTGAGTGGGCTCTGATTCATGGTGATCTCATGTACAACCAAAGGAAACTTGTTGCCCACTCTTAAGCCATCTTCACAGTCATTGGGATCCTCAATCCACTACTGTGTGTCACACAGGGACTCCTCTCTTCAGCATTTTCTCGGACAATATACTGTTGTCATTCATTTAGAGTTTTTCTGGGGAGTTTTTCTTTTGGGAGTGTATTGTTGGGCCTTTGGACCTAGTCTGTCTTGCCCTAGAAGCTCAGCTGAAACTTGTGTACCATGGCTGTCCCGCAGGTATTTGATATGCCAGCGGCATAGCTTCCAGTATCACAGCAGCACACAGGTTCTCCCATAAGATAGACTGACAGATAGTGAATGCTGTAACTTCTCAGGACCTGGCTGCTGCTGCTTTTGTTATTGATGATAAATTAATTTACAAGTAATTAAGGGGAAGCCCAAAATTCTTGAGCAAATGTCAGTGAAGTTTTTGTCTTTTCAATAGAAATGATTTGTTTGGGGTTTTTTTTTGGTTTTTTTTTTATAGATGTAATCCATGAGTGTCTGATTGGAGCCTATTAATTAGCAGAACTACCTACAGAAATAAGCTTAGGTGGTCAGATGATTTCAGAAAAATGTATTGTGATTCTAAAAAGACCTGATTGTGATTTCAGAGTCTCAGACAAGGTAATTAGATTCCTTTTTTTCCCCCACCTTTTTTGCCACATTAAACTTCATTTTGGAGAATCATTCTGGGTAGTCTCACCCTGTAATACTTTAGACTTTTACAGAAAATTAAAACATGTTGCTGATGCCTAAATATGAGGAAAATCCTAACACTTACCATTCCTTCCTCAGTTAATCATAAACATTCATGTATTTATTTAAAACAATTATAATTCAATACATATGTAATATACTTCCTCTTCAAAGAATCTTGCTTTTTTTTTTTAATATATTGAACCTCTTGGGATGTTGCTAATTCTAAAAGCATGTAGTACCCCAATTTCTCATCATCTTGTGCCGTTTCTTTCAAATTATTTTCTTGGCTGCAGTTTATTTTCCCCCCCTAAATTATCCAAACTAAGCTAGTAAATGTTTAAATATACTTGACGAGAAGTTCAGTCAGTAATTTATCATGGAGATAGAATTATACTTAAAAAAATTTTTTTTGAGGGCTAAAACAAGGATCAGGAGCTTATTGACTCTGTTTAAGCACTCCATTACTAATTAAAAGGTCAGCAGTTCAAGGCCACTAGCCTCTCCATAAGAGAAAGATGTGGCAGTCTGCTTTCATGAAGATTACAGCCTTGGAAACCCTGTGGAGCAGCTCCGCTCTGTCCTGTGGAGTCACTCTGAATTGGAATCAACTCAGACACCCAGCAGCAGCAGCAAGCACATAAACTCACACATGTATAAAGGAAAACAACGCAGTAAAGAGACTAGGAGGGATACAAGAGGTGCTAGGAAAATGTAGTCAGAAGGACCTTTAAAAGATGAGGGAGAAAATCTTACATATATCTTGGAGCAAACCATCCTGAGCAGAAGGCCCTGAGATAGGAGCATGGCTAGAATGCAAGAAACTACAAGAACACCAGTGTGGCTGGGTTAGAGTGAGTAGGAGAGAGTAAAAGGAAATAAAATCAGAAAGAGGAAGGTAGAAAAGATCAGATTGTGTAGGGCCATCTTTGCTGTAGAGTAAGAATATTTATTTCCACACTTAACTGGAATAAGTATTCTACTAACAGCAATTATTCTAGAAGCTGTGTGCTTATCTCAACAGCAATACCATTATACCCTCTCCTCCCTTAAGGACATCATTAGGCAAAGACCAGGGCCTTCTGTGAAAATCAACGTTAAGCGAAAATGAAGGATGACTACATCATTACTCCGCTGATAAATCACATCATTACACAACTGCCAAACTACTGAGAACTATGGCCCAGCCAATTTGACACACAGTCTTAACTGTCTCAGCCAGTGTTATCTTGTTGTGTACTTCAGCGTTTGTTATTACCAGATGTACATTGTTAATGTGCAAAATAGACTTTTTATTTTATTACTGTTGTACATGCAGAATGTCAGATAATGAGATAGTCAGTTTGTGAACACCAAGCCTTGGATAACCTAAACCTTGAAACTGACCACAGAAGGAAAATCATCTGTTTCCACTAAAACTAGCAGTATAGAAAAGTGGGAAGTAATATGGCACCCTGTCAAAGGTGGAAGGCTTGCAGGACCCAGAAAATAAAGCAATCCTTTCTGGCTCTCACAGGTTCACTGTATGGATTTTTTGAACTTTTTTTTTTTTTGGCCTTTTAAGCCAGTTTAAGAGCCATGCATGGAAATAATTCATTGGTTGTTTGTGGGTTTTTTTTTAAGGAAATGGGGGAGGGGATACTCACCACATGATCTCTCTCTTAAAATCAGATATGACTCAGGATTTTGATTAAAAGAAATTAGGGAATAACTTCAAGCTATTTCTGAAAATCACGATATACCCATAGACTGAGGAAGTGTTTTAATAATGTTCTGGACAGTTGGGGCATCAGAACCTTCCAGAATGACTAGTGTGGAAGGGTGAACATGAATTTGGATGTTTATTCCTATACTGATAGATTACAAAGAGCACAAAATCAAGCAAATATCTTAATACTTGATCAAAACCATCATTGCAGATATGTTTCATTTATGTTTTGCATCCAGAATTGGAGAGATGGTATATACAATATAATGAAATGTTGTGCATTGGGGGAATAGAAAGACCAGGACACCTTTAGTCCAAATGTCAAGTCATCTTGTATTTATGCTTTATTTTTCTCTCAGATATTGTTTCAAGAATATACTAATTTTTATCTTATTAGTTTTTCATTAAAATTTTTTCTCTCAGATATTGTTTCAAGAATATACTAATTTTTATCTTATTAGTTTTTCATTAAAATTATAGAAAATTTGAGTCCCATCTAAATATTTTAAAAGTCCACCCCCAAAGGGGGGGAGGGGAGGAATATAAATGTGGACCGTTTTATTTTTGTCTTCTGCTTATGGGCAATATATATATATAGGGAAAGTCTTTTTAAACAATATATCAGCTCATTCTTTATAGGAATAATTTTTACATACTGTAAAACTTACTTTAGTGCCTTCTACCCGGCTAATAATAGCGAATAAAGAAAATGTTCTTTATCTAGTCAATATTTTATCAAGTGACCATTAAGAATAAAACTATATAACGGGATAAGGAAAATTGTATTACTAAACATTTTTCAGTGAGTATTTAGCAATCTTGGGGGCTTGTTTGTTTGTTTTAATTCACTGAGTTTTTTTGTTTTCTCCACTCTCTTTTGGTATCTTGCGTTCAAGATTGAAGAGATACATTAACATCGTGTAACTGCCCATACTGTGCATACCATAAGGATTGAACTGCTAGACTGGATTGCTTAATATGCTTTAAACATTAGGCCATTAGCATGGAGCACAGACCCAAGTTTAATTCCTGGACTTTACATTAACTCTGAAACATTTGAACAACCTATCTTTGATTCATCTATAAAACAGCAATCATTTTTCATGAAAGACTTGAATTGCATTTCTAGTCTGTAATAAGTATGGCTCCTTTTAGAAATAGTCTGTTGACTTGGTGATAAGATTATGAATCTTTTTTCCCTTTTCATTTTTGTGGAATAAATAACAAAATACAAGAAGACTGACATGAAAGAGAACAAAGGAGAAGGAGCTAGAGAAACAAAGAAAATTTGGCTCTTTTAAGTAGCAAACATGGCCATGGATAATTTGTGACTTGGATCTACATGAGAATCTGTGACTTAATTGCTAAGAATCACGTTTTATAAATTAAGCAAAGAGTAAAACAGTGTAGCTTCCATTTAAAGAAAAGGCGCTTTGTAAGATGAGCCTCTTATGTGGCATGTTGACTTAAATATTGTTACTGGCTATCAAGTCTGTTCCGACTCATGTTGATCCTGTGTGATAGAAAGTCAGGTTTTCTTGGTTGTAATCTTTAATGGAAGCTAATCATCAGGCCTTTTCTTCCCTGGTACCACTGGTTAGTGGTTGAACACAAACCTTTTCACCACATAGGGACCTTGAGAAGGAGCACTGGGGCCATAGCGGGCTACACGATGAGCTGCCACTAGGAGGTCAGTGGTTTGAACTTGGCAGCCGCTCTGCCAGACGCAAGTCAGGCTGGCTAATCCTGTAAATCAGTGGTTCTCAACCTTCCTAATGCCACGACCCTTTAATACAGTTCCTCGTTATGGTGACTCCCCAACCATAAAATTATTTTCATTGCTATTTCATCACTGTAATTTTACGACTGTTATGAATTGGGCAACCCCTGTGAAAGGGTCGTTCAACCCTCAAAGGGGGGTCGCAACCCATAGGTTGAGAACTGCTGCTGTAAATATTTAAGTCTTGGAAACACAAAGCTGTAATTCTTCTCAGTCCTGGAGTTGCTATGACTCAAATTCAACTTGATGCTGGTAAATTTGAATGAAGGACTTTGACTTAGATATTGTAACCATGAAAAAAACTATACTTACTTTTGAAATTAAGTTAAAGTGATTAACAATTGAAAGTTCGGGTTTGTTGCTCAAACTCTGTATACTGTTGCAATAACAGGTACCAAGTAATTTTTTCAGCTTGCACCTTACAAGATGTTCATAATTCCGTGTTTCTGCCTCTCACACTTGGATTATCTTCTACTAGCTCTTTGTTAATGGAGGCTTAGTGTTAGTGGCATAGTTGAAAGGAACCCTATAGGTGTGGTGGTTACATGTTGGGCTGTGATCTGGAAGGTTGACAGTTCGAAACCACCAACTGCTCCTCGGGAGAAAGACAGGGAGCTCTGATTGTGTGGTGCTTACACATCAGGCTGCAATCTGCTTGGTCAAAAGTTGAAAACCACCAGCAGCCCCATGGGAGAAAGACTGGGATTTCTACTCCTGTCAACAGTTACCGTCTGGGAACTTACAGGAACAGTTCTTCCCTGACTTATAGGGCAGCTCTGAGTCAGCATTGACTCAATGGCATTGAGTTTGTTTGGTGACATAGTGGTTATGAGTTGGGCTTTGGTCTGCAAGTCCTGCAATTTGAAATCACTTTGGGAGAAAGACGGGCTTTTATACTTCTATAGAGGTACAGTCTCAGAAGCTCACAGGGACAGTTCTGCCCTGTTCTATACGGTAGCCATGAGTCAGAATTGACTCAAAGGCAGTGAGTGAGTTCTTTATGGTCCTCTGTTAACCTAGTTGCACCCAAGTACACAACGGTTGCCTGCCATGTCTATCCTTATAACGCGAACTCATCATGAATCAATGGCCTTAAACAAGAAACATGTAGATGGCAAGGGTACCACCTCCTTTTTTCTGCTTGTGCATTATCTACGATCTCCATTGACCCTGTCTGCGCGCGTGCGTGCGTGCGTGTGCGTGTGTGTGTGTGTGTGTGTGTGTTTTCTCTGGTGCAGATGGTGTGTTCCGTCAAGCAGCCATTAAGAGGTGACTATTTGATTATCTTTTCTTTCAAGAATGCAGTACTTTTGGAACTGAGTAATGTAGGAGAAGGAGCCCTGGTAGCATGTCGTTAAGGACAGTGAAAGGGTTGGAGGTAGGACCCTAGCGTGGCATTCTACTTCTGTAAATATTACAGCCTTGGAAACCCTGTAAAACAAAAACAAACTCATTGCCATCAAGTCAGTTCCAACTCAGCAACCTTGTAAGGTCAGAGTAATAATGTCCCTTTGAGTTTCTAAGACTTTAAATCTTTACAGGAGTAGACAGCCTCATCTCTCTGGTGGAGCAGGTAGAGGGTTTAAACCTCTGACCTTGTGGTTAGCAGCTCAGTGCTTATCCCACTCTGCCACCAGAGCTCCCTCGGAAACCCTGTGGGGCAGTTCCCTTCCGGGGATGGAAATATAGGAAACTATAATTGACTCTTTTATTTGAGCGCCTCATGAGAATCCTGCTTCCAGAATTTATACCTAACTAGCAAAGTTTAATAGTAGAATTAACAGCCTAATAAAATTTCAAAAGCTGTTTTTAGCTCTTGATGCTGGTGGTTATCTTCTCTAGAAACATCAAGCAGTTGGGGCCTATAACTCTATAATCACAAGCGGTAATTGGGGGAACTGTCATTTGAACTTTTGTTGAGCTTCTTTTTGACAGTCAAGAAGGGAAAGGATTAAAAAGATCATTAAGGTGGCAAAGAAGTTTGTAAAATCTTCTTTCTTTAGCAGTGGATTATGAAGAGATCAACTCTGATTTTTTGCTAGTTGGCACATGCTACCATCTACCATTTGTCGTGCTCAGCCCATCAGTTGGCTCAATCTTTAGAAGGCACACTTAATTTCATTATTAACAATAAGTGAAAAACATTTGAGGTGCTTTGTTGGTTCTTCAAAACCTTAGTACTGTATTCTTAGTTCTTGGCAGATACTATCCCCAGTACTTCATGTTCCTCTGGGCTTCTGCCAGATTTAATGAGCTGCATGTACTAGAAGCACTAAAGCTGATTTTCTTTTTTTGTTTTTAGACTACAGTTTTTTAGACTACAGTTAATGTTACGGATGTTTCTTTGAATTGTTTCTCACTGATGTTAGCTACAATCGAGTTGGCCCTGACTCCTAGTGACCTCATGGAACAAAACACTGCCCCGTCCTGTGCCCTCCCACCCCCAGTCATTTAGGCATCAGATCATTGTGATCCATAAGATTGCTATTGGCTGATATTGGAGAGTAGATTGCCAGGCCCTTCTTCCATTTGAAAGCCGCAGAAACCAGTTCAGTAACATAGCATCATGCAACCCTGCACTGACTGAGGGGTGGTGGTGGTGGATAAGGTGCATTGGCTAGTAATGAAGCCTGAGTTTAATTATACCTGCATGTGGGAGATAGAATTCTACCACCTGTTAATACTTTCAATTGACCAGCAAAGTCCAGTACTGTAAGATTACACAACTACTTAAGGTTATCATTCATAGGGAAAAGAAGATGCAAAAAATGTGCATTGTAAAGCCATCCTTGCTTCTAATCAGAAACCATAACCCTATAGGCAGGCTTTCATATATCAGAAAGCTTTTAAAATTTGCTTACTGTATTATTGTAAATTTCACTTAAAAAGATGAGTCACTTTCTAAGCTAGTCCTATCAGTTCACTGTAAAAGCTGTGAAGGGGTTCTGAAACTGGCCAATATAGAGCAGATCTGTAACTTCACCTGGTTCCATACATTTTTTTTTCCTTAATTCTTCACTGACTCATACAGTAAAGAAAATTACATTTTGCTAAAGCTTTTTGTTTTTGTCTTTTTAGAAACAGTGTGTCAGAATTTATTCGCAAATAGTTCAGCTCTTTAAAGAGCAGCCTTTTAAGGTGTTAGCCAGAATTTGTACCTAAAGCTATCTTTAAAATGGCTTCCAAAAAGAATTTGCTGGGTTTCAGAACTGAGTAGGCTGTTAATGATTCAGTGGGCCCCCTCATATTCTCCTCCCACCCCTTAAATGGAAAGCTCCTCATAGCATGTAGGTACCTTGAGTCATCACGGCTCAACTTATAAAGAAGAATTGTCATATGGAAAAACCGCACCATGAAGTAAAATTGGCAGAAAACAATCTGAATCAGAGATAATTCATTGATCACCATGATACTAAGCCTAGAGGTCTGGGGCTTTGTTTAAACCTTTGAATGTGCACACACACATGCTTCTATTAGAGGATTTATATATTGATGTTTATCCTCAGTTAAATTTCGATAGATTTTCTTTTCATTGGGATGGGGGCGCATGGGATTAGAAAGTAATCTCTGTGGTAAGCACTTGACTGACATCTGAAAGGTTGACTGTTCCATCCACCACTCGCTCTGTGGAGACAGCAGTGGCAATCTCCTTCCATAATAAAGAGGGACAGCCCTAGAAACCTGTGGGGCAGTTCTCTGTCCTACAGGATCACTGTGAGTCAGAATGGGCTTGACTGCAATGGGTGTGGTTTCTTTCTCTTTTTTAATTACGTGAAAAGTATTTTAACTTAAAAAACAAAAGTAAATAAATGCATTAGAGAGTAGAAGTAGCAGCATAGAGGTTAGCATTCACAGGAGTCGGACCCAGTGTTGTGGTCCATTCATGGGCCCTCAGATATTTAACCTGACCTCTCTGGGCCTTGGTTTCCTTACCTTTACAGGGTGAGCACCTCGGCCACCATCCCTCTTTGAACCCCTTGGCAAAAATTGCTGACAACTCACCCCACAGCAGTTTCACGCTCTTAGATACAGCTGTGTCAGCAGCTATGTGACTGGCAGTCAAGATGAAATCTATTTTACATCCCAACCGTATAAAGTCTCTTCCAGCACCAAGATTTTAAATAATTTGCGTATAAAAGCATCTCTGTATTCTTCGTGAGTCGTCTTTTACTGCTTAAATTCAAGGATTCTTTACAGTCAATCAGAGTATGTTTATGTTTCCTGATGAGATATTAAAAGTAGTAAATGATTAAGGAAAATTCTTGGAATTTTCAAAATTGAGTAAAGCCAGATTAAAATACTGAGTGATGACTTGATTTAAACTCATTTCCTGATCTCTCTCACTTTATGAACTTTAATGTTTTTAAATAATCCTTGGGCCACTTTCACTTATCTTTCCTAATAGAGGAAAAGATTCAGCAGAGAATACAATCCCAAGAGATGTTAGTGCTGAGAAAAGATTTTCAGTAAATGAAAATAGAGCTCAGACCCACTTGGACCTTTTCTAAGACAGATGAAGATAATGCTTTTTATTTAATGCCCTAAATGTTTTATGGCAGAAATTTCAGATTAGTGAAATTCAAAATGATGTGCCCATTGAGAAGGCACAGAAAGAAGCAGAGCAGATACTAGATTGAGAGCCAAGGAATTGAGCTTTAGCTGGGCAATCTTTCTCTACATAACTGTAAATGGAATTAACAATCTGAAGAACTCCAGTAAAAATAATAGACCTTTATTGAGCTGTTATCATGTGCTGGACACAGTTTAATTCCCGTAACAACCATATCAGATAGGTTATTGAGAGTTGAGAAAATGAATGGGATTCCAAATAGAAATTCTTGACCAAGATAGTGCAAGATCCAGTCCTAGGTGTCGTTTCTACCACTTATTAGCTATGTGATGGTAAGCAAGCAACTAAACTGATACGGGCTTTGGGTTTCCTCGTCTATAAAGAGAGAAGTTTGCTTATCACCCCAAACCAAACTCACTGCCGCTGAGTCAGTTCTGATTCAGAATAAACCATACAGGACAGGGCAGAACTTTCCCTTTGGGTTTCCACGACTGTACATCTTTACAGGAGCAAACAGACTCATCTTTCTCCCTCAGAGCTGCTGGTAAGTTTGAACTGCTGACGTTGCAGTTACTAGCCCAACTCATAACCCATTTGAAAAAATGACTGGTCCTTATGATATGAACTACATACATGTTAATTACTATTGTTATTATTTATTGTTGCCTTAGGTTTTTAGTGAGGAAGCTGACCCTCTTATCTATTAAATGATGGTACTAGGAGCTAAACATAGTTTGACTGCATAAACCCACTGCCATCAAATCAGTTCATAGTGACCCCATAGGGCAGAGTAGAACTGCTCCTTAGGGTTTCTGAGACTGAGTGCTTATGGGAGCAGACAGTCTCATTTTTTTCCTCAGAATGGCTGTTAGATTTGAACCTCTAACTTCCCACCACTAGAGCACCTTAGTCTGGCGACAGAACTCTCCTCACCATTGTGTTTTATTTCATCCCAAGTACTAATAATTGGTCTCAATTGGTCTTGCTTATAGACTCCATATAAATGGTCTCAATGTGATCATTCTGTAACTCATTCCAGTGCTCACAGCTTTTTTTTTTAATCTTGAATTGTGGATTCTGTTCAGAAGATCTAAACTAAGCAGGTGTGAAGTTCATTTCAGTACTATCTGAGAAGCACAAGGATTACATTTTAACCTTAAACTATAAACCATAACCAGTTTATGTCCATGGCTTTATTTCCCCCCACCCCCTTCTTGTTAGCTGTTAAGTCCTCAGAATCCCTAGAAAGTAGAAGTACTACTTTTACTGTATGATTCTCAGTGACTTAAGTTGTTGTGGTTTACTTCTTTTGCTGAATGTTTTCAGAATGCATATGCATTTAGCATGCTTAAAGTCAATACTTTTATGAATATGATTATCTCATTTGAGATTATGTAGTGATATGCGTATTAAAAGTCCAAGAGATTTAGATTTCCAGGGAGTTTTCCTGTGAATTTGATCAGCTGCTTTTTGAATAGAACTTTGATGCCTTTGTATTAGATTTTGTCTGTAGCTGAATCTGCTTAATTTTATAAGCTTTCGTCTCTGACACTCATTTAGACTTCTAGTAAAAAGAACATCTGGTTACTATTTAAAACTTCTGTAAGTGACTTGCACCCCCACCCCCTTCCCAGTTACTTGTTACTTTCCTTTTTTTTCCATTGTGGGTGTTGTATTTCTTTGTGGCAAAACTTTTCCTTTGTATTAAGATAATATAAAATCAGACCATATAAATTATCTAGCCTTTGAGCTTGGAGGAAAGGGAAAACTGTGAGGGAGGGTGAACTTTGAAAAACCCGAATCATCTGAGGAGGAAAGTGGTTTTTAAATCCTATTTGTGGAACAGAATCAGTGTAACCTAATAGATTTATTCTTAAGGAAACAAATAACGCTTGAAGTAGCTGGCACATTAGCTGGCATATCAGTTCAGTCTCTTTATATTGTGACAGAAATGGCAACTCAAATTGGCTTAAACGAGCAAGGGAAGTTAAGTGGGTAGTGTAACTTGTCCAGGGTCAGTGTGACTTCGAGGGTGACTCCAGGTACAGCTCACACAATGTTGTCAGGACTCGTTTTCTGGATGTTTCTAAGTGTATTTCCTATGTATTGGTTTATTCTCCAACCTCACATGAGTAAAACATAGTTTGATACTCTTGGGTGCCTAAATCCTCACAAAGTCATCTTCAGCTGGGAAGAGCGACCATCTTCTGTTCCAGAAGCCCCAGCAGAAGTTGTACTGCATTTCATGGGTCTGATAGGGCCATGTGCCACTCCAGTGGCCAGGAAAATGTGACGACACCTTGATTGTATGGAATGTGTGAGTTTATCAAGCCCCCCAAATACAGGTGGACTGGGAAGAAAAGGTTTTGCTCCAAAGAGGATACCATCACATCAGAGGCAGTTCAGGGTCAATGTTTCCTGGGTAGCAGAAAGTAGATATTCTTAATGTTTGATACTACGTTTTTCAGCAGACAACTAGGAAGACCAGTTATTTTCTGATTTAGTATTTAATATGATCTTGGATTTATATGTATTTTCTTCCTAATGACTGTTTTAAAGCAATGTGTAAATGGAAATTCCTAAGACTTTTATCCTCAAAAGAACTTTGAAAATGTATTAAAAATTCAAATATTTGTGCTGCCCTAGTAGACAGGGTACTTGTGGTTTTCTTATCCACACTTACCACTGTGCTTATCCACAGCTAGTTCTTGTGGCATAGGCCAGTGTCTGTATCACTAGATCCCTGTGCTTGTCTGGGTAACACTTTAATTGCCAGAAGTAGACTTGACTTTTAAACCAAGAAGTGTATAAAGACCTCTTTGAAACCTACAGGACCTTGGGGAGAAATGGAGTCAGGAGTAAGGGTGAAGAGGTATTTAGCAAAGGCTTTCTTTGCATGTTGATTTCTGTGAATGATTTTAGTCAAAATGAAAACTGAGTTCTCATTGAAAAGAATTAATAAGATACTCATTGTATGGTTGCTCTTCCTTTTTAATACCAGTTTTAATACCAAATGATTAAGTGAAGTGGAAAATGGCATTTACGTTCTGGCCTCTAATATGTAAAAGGTAAATCAATATATTTGATATCATTTAGAATTTACGGCTTCTGGATGGTACTTAGAGAAGTGGCAAAGGTTATTGAAGTGTGCTTCAAATTGCAGTTTGCCCTAGGTATTACTTGAAAAACAGTCCCAATAAGTCTAAACAAATAACATCTCTGAATTTATAGTAATCTGAGTTTAACATTTTTCATTGATTGCCAGGGGTATATTAAACTGCCCCCAATTTACATTTTCCTGCACAGGATTGCTCTAACAGTAAGTTTAAGTGATTTTTCACAATTTATTGCTGCCTAAAATTTCCCTTGACTTCACATTTTGTTCTGAATGTCTTGGTTTCTTTCTTCCACCCACATGCTGTTGGAGGCAAGTGAAGCAAGAGTCACAAAGCAATACAGTGAATTTAAGAACCCTGGGGTGTGTTGTTTTTTTTTTCAAAACAAAGTAAACCTTTATTATAAGATTGCTTTTTTTTATTCTAAAAAGGTGGAGGGGGGTACTTTTGGCATGTGTTCATTTAATGTGTGAATACCCTAATTGATTTCACTGGAATGAATTGGAAGCTTTGCTGTTTGTCTTTGTGGCTGCAACTTAGCTCAGTAAACACAGTGATGGTGATAGAACACATACTTGATGGTCAAAGGTGAGAAAGGAAAGGAAATCTCAGTTTAATATATTCAAATATCAGTAATGTTTGTATCAAGGTCTTCAAAGAGGAAGATCATATAATAAGTTCTTTTGAATCTCTTTTTTGTTTTAATACTATGAAAAGCCATCATGTGAACTGATGTAAAATCCAATACTTTGACAAGTGAAAATATTAATAGATTAAGGTATATGAAATTCACAGATGTATAGAACTTTAAACATGCTATATTGATATACTCTACAATAAAACTCCAGTAAAAACAAGGGGGCATGAGTAGGACAAATAATTAAAGATAACAGTTTTGTTGTTGTGAATAGTTGTCAAGTCAGTCATGAGTGCAAACTAGAACTGCTCCCTACGGGTTTCGAGACGCTGCCTTTTCCAAAGCAGATGGCCAGGACTTTCTTCTGAGGCACCTCTGGGTGGGTTCAAACTAGCAATCTTTTACTCTTTGTACCACCTGGACACTATAAAGGTGACATAGAAGAAAAGAATGATTTCAGAAAGACTCATGCCAGATATGTCACATTAGTCAAACCCCATCTGTAATCCCAATTAGAAATGTAATGTTAAACCAGACACATGAACATTAGTGCGCACAAGACTCCTGGAGTTCATTGCCTGTGCCCCTCTAAAACCCAGACCCGAGCCTATCCCCCGAGATCAAGCAGAATGGCACATAGAATAAAGGAAGATCAGTGTCCTACTGAAACATCAGGTTAACAATTTCTGAAAAAGTCGAGCAGATAAGGGGAGTGGGGGAGGGGGGCAGGAGCTGCAACCAAGGGCTCAAGCAGAAAGAAAATGTTTTGAAAATGATGGCTACAAATGTGCTTGACACAATGGATGGATGGATGGATGGATTGTGATAAGACCTGTACGAGCCCTCAACAAAATGATTTTTAAAAAAGGGAAATTAGAGCACTGGAATGTGGCTGCATTGTGATAAATGTAACTAATGTTACCAAACTGTATGAAAATTATCCATATCCAGTGGAACTCTTACTTTATAAATGTTCACCAAAAACTCAATAAAATGTTACGTATATAAAATTTTAAGAAATGTTGAGGTCCTGGGAAACCAGAAGATTTTTATTCAGTGGAAGGAGAAGAAGTAGGAAGAGAAAGAAAGCGATTAAAATGTACACCAAAGCCCATTGCCATCCAATCAGATCTGTGACCTCTCCTATGCTGCAGAGTAGAAGAGCTATAATCTTTCTTTCTCCAAGCTCTCACCAGCTCTGTCTGCTCCGGACTGCTGGGTCCAGTTGAGCTGCCAGCCTTTAGGTTAATTGTTGAATGTAAACTCGTTGTGCCTCCAAGAAAAAGCATAATCTGATTGCTTAGTTTGAAAATTTATAAATGTGTCATGTGTAACTTTATAAGCCTGTTATTATGGGCTTTAAAATAGGACTCAGAGAAAAATGGGGGTGGGGGGGTTATTTTTCTTATTTTTATTACCTTATTTATGGTAAGACCGTTTTTCATGAATCCAGTCCTAACTCCTTAAATGTTTACATATTGTCCTGAAATTTTAGAGTAAGGCTGCATAAATATCCTGGACTTTACTACATCAACAACTCTTCCTCCCTCCCTCCAACATACACATTTGTATCCTAATGAAACAGGTTCTCAGTTTTGAGAGTGAAGTAAATGGATTGAATCATCTCCCACATCATGGCCTGAACTGAAATTACCTAAAAGGAAACTGGATTTTACAGCTTGAGGACCATCTTCCAGGCCTTTAGACTCTAGATCCTACCTACATCAATTGAGAAGTCTGTTTTTATCTGACATGATTGGACAAAAGTAGCCAAGTTAAGTTGAACAGCCAGCTTGAACAAAGACTGTTTAAGTGGTCAGACCCAACAAATGTAGCTCATGTTTGTCAAATTTGACTTTGTCAAAGGGTAACTGAGGCAGCAGCAAGCATGCAGTTATTATAGTCCCAAGTAGCTCATTTGAAATAAAAGAGTTGAGGAAAAACAGTTAAAACAACACTTACTGTGTTTAATGTGCCTCATAAAAGTTCCCTTAGTTATCCATTACCAATTCAAGCCATATTCACCAGTGATATAAACGTGGCTCCTCTTCTAACATCCTTTAATACTGCTGGGATGTCATTGTCTACTAAAATGCAGCCTTCCAGTAAACTTTATACAGAATCATGCTGCTTGGAAAAGTCTTCAAATCAACCTAGCTTTTGAAATTCAATACTTTTTTATTGTTACTTAACATCACCACAGGGTTATATAACACCAGGGCTATTGCAAATTGACATTCTTTAAAAGGATTTTGTTTTTGTTTTCTAGTCCTGGTGGTCTATCGATTGTTGAGAGAATAAAATGTATTAATTATTGTTATTATTGTCAAGCTTATAATGGAGAATGAATTGTAATACTTACGTTGAACAAATCTATGGTTATCTTTTTAGTAGAGAATTTGTATTTTGTTGTACAAATATTTGAACTCCTGATTGATTTCCTTACTTTTGTACCACTACACCCTGCCTCAGTTTTCACTTCCATGAACTTATACTTAAATTTGCTCTAGTTCTTAATACTTAAAAATATGAACTCCATATCCAACATCAAGTAGAGATTCCTTGTGATTAACTTTGGCCATGCTAATGTCAAATAGTTTAATAGACATCTTCCAGCTGTATATTTGATTTCTTATTCCTTTAACAGCGGTTACAAATAAGTAAGCACTTGACTAACCAAAAGATCGGTGGGTCAAACCACTCAGAGGATGCACTCTGGAAGACAGGCTTGGTAATTTACTTCCAAAAAGTCAGAGCCATGAAAACCCAATGGGGCTGTACCACTACACACCCATGTTTCAGCATGACATGGAATTGATGTGAGAGCTAACAACCAAGGTTTTGAAACAGTTCAGCCATGGCCAGTACAGTGAAATTGGAACAAACCTGAGTTAGGGTGTTCTGAAACAGGAAAAAATTAGGAATCAGAGTTCTAGAATGAGAGACTTAGAAGAGGCATAATGAGCCCTTTCAGGAGCCTGATACAGCAGATTGGATTTCTGCCAGGCCAGGATTGTGAAAAGTAACACACAAAGCTAAGAGGTCGGCTACTGTCATTAAACTGAAACCACCATTGTTTCAAGTATGCTGATCAAGAGATTTGGTTGCTATGCGATGCCCATGCAGCTCTTATTTTCTAATTGAGAGATTCTGTTTCTAGAAGGGCATTGGCCTTTAATTTTTCCAATTTTGGTATATCCACATATTACAAATTCAGGTCAGTTCCAGTTTTGCTCTATTGACTAGCCGAACCAAGAAGAAAAATTAGAGGTTCGGTGGCTACAGCCTTAATTTAAAACTACTCCGTTAAATTGCTCACTGCGTGAGTGTGTGTGTGTGTGTGTGTGTGTGTGTGTGTGTTTTTTAAAGAGCCCTAGTAGTTACATGTTGTACTTCTGTAGGAAAGGTCAGCAGTTGAAAACCACCGCCACTTTGCAGGAGAAAGACAGCTTTCGGCTCCTATAAACCTAAGAGTCTCAGAAACTCAGTTTCACCTGGTCTTATATAGTACCTATGAGTTGCCATTGAGTGAGAAAGCTGGGGGTTGTTTTTGTTTTGCAGAAATAATTACTAAGCATTTAGTGGAAATAATCTGGAAAGGGTTGCTACTTGTCAGAAACTCACTCCGTGGCAGTGAGTTTGAGATGTTTTTGTTTTAAAATCTAGAAAAGACCCTTTGAACACACTGCTAGTTTGCACTTGACTACTAACATAAAGGTTAGCAGTTTGAGTCCACCCAATGCCACTGCATGAGATAGGCCTGGAAATTGGTTCCCTTAAAGGTTGTATCCAAGAAAACCCTGTGGGAAAGTTCTTGAAAGCAGAAGGCTTTACTAATATAAAAGATTGGAAGAAAGTGAGCTTTTGTGACTGGCTCCTTTCACTTTACATAATGTTTTCAGGGTTTATCCACAGTGTAGCTTCTATCTGTACTTCATCTCTCTTTCTCTCTCTGCTAAATAGTACTCCATTGAATAGGCCCACCACACCTTGTTTATCCATTCATCACCTGATGGATCTTTGGATTGTGTGCTTTGGGGCCATTGTGAATGCTGCTGCTTTGAACCTTTATGTACAAACATTTCTATAGAAAAATGCTCTTATTTTTCTGAGGTGTGTACCTTAGAGTAGAATAACTGGTGAGCTGCTTCCACAAAGAGAACCCTGTGGGATAGTTGTACTTTATCGTGTGGTACCAGTGTAAAATCACAATTGACTTGAAGGCATCCACCACCAACATGGTAATTCTCTTTAATGTTTTGAGGAACTGCCAGGCTGGTTTCTAAAGCAGCTTTACCATTTTCCTTTTGCACCACCAGTAGATGAGGTTTCCAGTTCTCCACATCCTTACCAACACTTGTTATCTGACTTTTTGATATTAGACATTCTAGTGAGTGTGGCAGGATTAGAGGAATGCTTATTAACAACCTGAATTGTACAGATGATACAATCTAGCTTGCTGAAAATGATAGGACTTGAAGCACTGGCTGATGAAAATCAAAGACTGCAACCCTCGGTATGAATTTAAACTCTAAAGTAAAGAAAACCAAAATCCTTACAACTTGATCATTCGACATAATAAATGGAGAAGAGATTTGAAGTTGGCAAGAATATCCTTTTGCTTAAATCAGCTCTCATGGAAACAGCAGATAAGAAATCAATGCCGTATTGCATCAGGCAGATCTGCTGCACAAGACCCCTTTATAGTGTTGAAGAGCAAGGATGTCACTTTGAAGACTGAGTTGCACCTGATGCAAGCCGTGGTGTGTTCGATATCCTCATATGCATATCAGCTGGACAATGAATAAGGAAGACCACAGGAAAAAATGGATGCGCTTGAATTATGGTGTTGGAGAAAAATACTAAAAGTACTGTGGACTGCTAGAAAAACCAACAAAACTGTCTTGGAAGAAATATAGCCAGAATGCTTCTTAGAAATGAGGATGGTGGAGTTTCATCTTATGTATATGGAACATATTATCAGGAAAGACCAGTCGCTGGAGAAGAACATCATGGTTGATGAGTGAAAAAGGAAGATCCTCAATAAGATGGACTAACGCAAGTGGATGCAGCCATATGCTCAAACAAAACAACAGTGGTGAAGAAGCTATAGGGCCCATCAGTGCTTCTTTCTGTTGTACGTAGGGCCGCTGTGAGCTGGAACTGACTCCATGGCACATAACAGCAGCACCAGCACCATGAATAAGAAGTGGTATCTTAGTGTCATATTGATTTGTGTTTACCTAATGTCTAATGAAGATCCCTTGTGGTGCAGTGGTTAAGCTCTCAGCTGCTAAGTAAAATGTTGGGTTCTGTGAGAGAAAAGATCTAGGAGATTGGGGACAATGGTGCTGGATCCCAGGATCTGTGTTTGAGAGCACTAAGCAGAGCCTTGAAAAGAGCATGGTGGCAGTCTTCTGAACCTCCGCCAGTGAAAACCCACCAGAGCCTAGTTTTTCCTCTGACACACACGGGGACACCATGAGTCACAGTGGACTCTGTGGCACTGGTCTGACAGTGGTTACTGATGTTAACCATCTTTTCCATGTGTTTATTCATTTGTCTATCACTTTGGAGATATGTCTATTCAGAACCCTAACTCATTTTTTTAATTGACTGTCTTTTTAGTTTTAGTTTTGAGTTATAATTCTTTATATATTCAGGATACAAGCCCATTATCAGATCTACGGTTTTGTTTTGTGTGCTTTGCTTTTTACCTCCCATTCTGTAGGTTACCTAAAAGGAACCCTGGTGTCGTAGTTAGGCTGCTCTTTGCAAGGACAGCAACTCAAATCCACCAGCCCATCCATGGGAGGAAGGTGAGGCTGTCTGCTCCTGTAAAGTTTTAGTGTCAGAAGCCTTAAGCCTTAAGGAGCAGTATACTCTATGCGATAGGGTGACTATGATTTGGAATTGACTCCCCGCCAGTGGGTTTTGGTGGGTTAACTATGGCAGCACTTTGGAAACGTGTATTACATTCATTTGTTTAAAGGACCAGGTGAGCAGCTCTCTGATTGGACTGAATAGTCAATTCCGGGAGAGGCATGCTTCTGAGCAAAAGAAGCAGATCTCTTGTTTTATTTGTCCAATATTCAGAGTTCTCTTCATGGTAATGTACAGGAAAGAATACAGCTAAAGGTGTGTGCTTGACCCGCTCCTGTAAAAATATTCACAGTACTTATTGACTGCCTCTTTAGTGCTTGTTATACTCAAAACCAAACTCATTGTCCTTGAGTTGATGCCGACTCATGGGGACCCTGTAGTTTATGGTAGAACTACCCCGTGGGTTTCCAAGATTATAACTCCGTGGGAGCAGAAAGTCTCATCTTTCTCCTGTGGAGTGGAGTGGCTGGTGGTTTTGAACTGCCGACTATGCAGTTAACAAGCCCAATATGTAACCACTATACCACCTGGGCTCCTTTTGTGCCTGTGATACCACCTCCAATAACACTATAATGAAAGAAACTCCTACAGAGGAGTCAGAAGACATTGGCCAGCTACTACTTAGCCCAGTGACCTTCATCAAAGAACATCCCCTCTCTGGAGATAGATTTTTCTCATCTCCAAAAGGAGGGAATAAAAAGGAAATTGAGCAAGTTGAACAGTTTGCTTTTTTCAGAGTCTTTTCAGCTTGGAAATGTGATTGCATGGCACAGTAAGCGAGTGGTTTTTCTTCTTTCTGCTTCTAATAAGGAATAATTGGTGTCTTGTGGGAAAACCTTCCCATTGTACCTTTTCCTCAAAAGGATTTGATTTAGAGAAACAAGTCACTTACAGATACTAGGAAAGACTTGGGATAGTGCTCTTTGTGTCCCTGCATGGATGAGAGGAACCAATGAGGTGGAACTAAAGGAAGAAATAATTTGAACACCTGCTGTGGGCGGGGCCAGAGGTAAAAGGCATGCATCCTTGATTGCATCCTTGGAAGAAGTATTCAGAGTCATTGGCGAGGAAACAGGCACTCTGAGGGCACTTGTGCTGAGAGGTGAGACCAAAACCAAGACTACAGCTAATAAAAGAAAAATAACCATCTAAGAAACGAAGCGTCTTAAAAAGCTTAGAAATTATAAGGTAAGTGTTCTTTGTTTTGTTCTGTTCTGGAATGATTTTTAAGCTTTTAAAACAACCCCGTCCCCCCACATTTTTAGAAGTTTATCATTGGTACATGAGCTCAACAGATAGAATCCCCAGAAGCTCAGACGATGTTTGGGAAGACAGACAGTCAGCTAAGTGTAAGGACAGGATATTGAAGTTCAAGACCATTTGCCAAAGATTATGACTTTGCTTCCCACCAGCCAAGGAAGATAGGTCCCTAAGGTTTTGTGTGTATGTGTGGTTTTATTTTGTTTTGATTGATACCCTCCTCCCCAAGATCTTATTAATCAGACATATTGTAAACAAAGCACATTGTGATAAGGAAAAAGAAGTAAAACTTATTTTTGTTTTAAAAAGTAACTAGTTAGAATTCAGATTGAAAAGAAAAAGCTCTTTGTTCCATTGTAAATATACCTCATAAACATTTAAAAATATGGAGGTTTCTTCTCTAATGTATTCTTCTTAGAGCTCTTTAAGAAAAAATAAATATATCCCCTCAGGATCTTGTTTGCTATAAACACAAAGCTTGAAATATCTAAGGAATTTTTATACACTTTAGTGTTCTATTGTTAATCATTAAAGTAGTTAATAAGGCTATCATGTGAGTTACTGATATCTCAGTTACCTTAAAGGTTAAGCAAGAAATAACTCCTAAAATTGAAAGAGTTAGTACGCTGGTCCAAAGGCTGTCAGATTTTCAAGTGTAGTTGTCAAACCAAGTTTGAGGCAGAGTCACAACTGCATTCTCTCTGGTATGAGTATTAGAACTGTCATGTCCGGCTTCTTGAGCAGTTTCATCAGCCTCAATCACATGAGAAGGTAGGATCACCAAGTAGCAGAACCTTAGACTATGCCCAGATCATCTCTACGGGTATGTTGCCTGGGCTGGAACTGTATCTGCATTGAACAGAAACAGATAACTGAGCCTGTTCCTTTCACAGCAGCTTATGTAGGCCCGCTGCCAGCAGAATGAACAAAACAAACATTACACAGATTTTACTGAAGAACAGCTCCGGGACATGGCACGGCACAGTTATGGAATGCTGGGGAGCAACAGAAGTAGACCTGGAGCTATTGGGGGGAGGGGGTTCATTTTGTGCTGAGGCATTAGATAACAAGGTGCTATAACTGTGATGTTCTGTTCAAAACCACAGCCCTACTGTGACCCAGCACTGTTTAGCCCTACTGTGAGCCAGGACTGTTGTCCTGGGGACACATTGTAAGAAGGCTTTGTGTGAAGACAGCTGTTTGTTGTTAGTTACCAGTCAGTTCCGCCCTTAGTAGACCCAAGTATGCAGAGTAGAACTGCTCTCCCCACAGAGTTTTTGAGGCTGTGACTTTCAGAAACAGATTGCCAGGCCTGTCTCAGAGGCACCTCTGAGTGGGTTCAAACCGCCAACTTTATGGTTACTAGCTTAGCGCCTAGCCATTTGTATCACCTGGAAACTCCACAGGGTCACGAAAGATCTTTCTATATGATTTTATTATTATTTAAGACAAAGGAGTCCTGGTAGAGTAATGGTTAAATGTTGGGCTGCTAACCTTAGTGCCAGCAGTTCGAAACCACCATCTGCTCTGAGGGAGAAAGATAGGGCTATCTACTCTTGCTGCAGTCTCAGAAACCCATAGGGTCAAGTGTACCCTGTGCTATAGGGTCCTTATGAGTCAGAATTGATTCAACTGTGTGTTTTGTGAAAGTGTGTTTTTAGGTCAAACGTAAAGGATTGCATTTAAGGTCAACAAAGGTACTTTCTAATGGGGTATGATTAGTAAGTTTTATATCATTCAACCATGGTGTAATGGAGTTAGGCCTCTAATTACATAGCTGTTTACATAGATGGCATGAACCCTGGATATATCACTAATTTTATGATGAGTGATTACTACTTTCACCTTATTATTGAATTGATTCTTCAAGGCTACTAATGACTTGAACAAGAAATTATCTGCACCTAGTGGCGCACTGGTTAAGTGCTCTGTTGTTAACCAAAAGGTCCATCATTTGATCCCCGTCAAGATCCATGAAAGGAAAGACCTGGAGATTCCAGCCTAGGAAATGCAATTGGGCAGTTTTCTGTCATGTAGGAGGTCCATGAATCGGAATCTAGTGGACAGCGCACAGCAGCAGCAGACTTGAGTTGAATGTCAGTTTAGTGTGTTTTGGAGGGGGGGCGCACTTAAACTGCATATGCAGTTTATTCATCAGGAAGCAGATATGGTCATCGTTTACTGGTCTTAATTTTACCATAAAAGAAACAGCTTAAAAGTCAGTACAACATAGGTCAACCTTGGCTGTTACAGAAATAGACCAGGGCTAGTTCTATGTACACGCCCTCACTAGAAGGAAAATATTTTTTTTTCCAATGTAAAAGGTATAGAGTAGAGCAACAAAAAAATCAGTGATGAAGCTTGTCCCCTCCCAGTTTACCTCTTAAGTAGTGCTGTACTTTCTCCATGTCCAGGAACACCAAATCTATACATGTAAGTATAAAGCTAGAAATAAGCATAATCAATTGAAAATACTCAAACTCTTTGATGTTTAGGGTAAGACAGTAGTATTTATAACCAATCCAAAACATTCTGATTCACTTAATAGTGCTAAACAGGGACTCTTTTCTTTACATATGGACTGTGTTAATTCTTCTTAAATGGAGCATTTCTTAACAGACTGTGTATCAAGCTCAGTCTGTTAAAATAGGCGGTTATACTACCATGAAAAGTGGTTCTGTTTCTTTGCTGTACCTCCAACATTCATACAGCATTGATGTAGTTAACTTCAGGCAGGCTTTTAAGAAATAGAATATTCTCTTGAAATGCCTTATTCCATCACTTGTCATGAAGGCTGTGTTAAAAATTGTTCTGTTCTTTCCCTTACTTCCGTTTCTTCCCTTTTGGGCAAGAGACTTCCTTTAGGGAGGAGGTGAGGGAGAAGTGAGTTCTGACTTTAGCCAATAGACTCTAGAATTACAGTGTTTACCTGTTTTGCGTAACACAGGCCCGGCCCACCCACACACATTCTGAGGCTTAGTGAAAGAGCACGGAGCAGACAGCTATTTGGTGTGTGGTGGCTCCGAGTGTAACTGGGAGATGCTTTAATACTATCTGGATCTTTGTCTCTGTTGAGGTGTGTGGTCTAGCTTGTGATGATAGCGGTGGAATAAAGAGGTAGGTGTTCTTTGGCTACATTTTTAAGCATCCCATTGACAGTGCTTCAGATTATGGGTTAAGATGACACTGGAAATTATTTGAAGCATCATTGATTTGATCTTTTATATAGAAATATTTGCTCTTTTCATATTTGGCTCTAAAAGCATATTGCGTTGAACAAATCTCAAGTTCTGGGGTACTGTTGTCATTTAGGGGACACATGAACATTATTCATCTTATCTCTGTCCCATTAGCCTTAAAGAATATAATAAGAAAACCAATTGCAAGTATTTGATGCTTATTGATTATGATCAGTAGAAAATTCAAACTCTTCATTTTTTTAAATCACTTAGGTGGTTGGTTTTTTTAATTTGCTTTTACATGTTGTGGAACTTAATGCTGTCCATTATTTTACTTTGAACTGCCAAATTTGAAAATTAATTTGGTAACCAGAATAATGAATGGCACTGTCTATGTACTTGGGTTAGCTGTTGACACCTTCATTAGAGGCCTGCTGTTTAGCCATAAACCTTCCCATGTTCACTCAAGAAGCAGATGGCCCTTTGATAGAACAGGAACTTACTATTTAAACATTTTTCACAAAGGAGAAACTAAAAAGGATTAAAAATAAATACATTCTGAGAGCCATACTTTATAAGGAGTTTGATTGATTTCTCCCTAAATGGTTGAACAGGATTTCCTCTGATTTGGGAGGAAGAAATTTCATAATTTTAGGCCTGATGATAGATTTTTGGAAGAGGAAGACTGCAGAGAATGAACCATCATACATTTCTCAGCAGTATGTGTTTCTGAAGCTTTTTATTTTCACCAGAAGAAAAGATAGAATTGAGTGTGTTTGGTTGTTTTGTTTTGGCCCCCCTTTGCATAGGGACCTATGGAAAGTGTAATCTATTTTCTGGAATACTGACATGCCTGCTCAGTAATGTACAGCCCATTTTGATCAATATTCCTAATTTATTTGTGAAGGGAAGTAGTCATTCTCTTATATGTGAATAACATGGATACTAGTGCCCAGGGAAAAGTTGTGAATTGGTGAGACGCTGGATGACATTGTAATTGACTTAATTGAGGTATTTGTAGGATGATAATACTCATATTCAAAGTGGGAAAGGTAAGGAATGTGTAGAAATCCCCCAGTGGTGTGTATTTATCCTTTTCCTAATGAAAAGGGTTAAATAGGAATGCCATTCTGAGTGATTTAAAATATTCCCTATGCTAAAAAATAGATGTTCTTAGCCTCCCACACAGAATGTCTCTAGATTACTGCTATAAAAATCTATGGGAAAAACATGCTGGTTTGGTCAAAGAAAATTCAGCTGCTACTTTTGAGAACTTTTCATTAACTAAAGAGAACATTAAAACTCTCATAAGATCAATCTTGTTTGTTAGTAAGAGTAGAAATAAATGCCATTTTAAAATAATGTCTCGATTATTAGTATCTAACTTTACTGTTAAAGACAACATTAGAGATTCATTTTAATTTGAAATTTTGACTAAGTTTTTCTTTTCCCATTCCTTTTGAATAGAGGTTGGACATTTAAAGCTGAAAGACTTGATGTTTTAGCCTCTGTTAAAAAAAAACAACAGAAAGCGCACATTAAATTTTTCTTTATTTTTATAGGATTCAACCTTGAAGCTAATTGCAGCAGTGTTGAGACCTTTGATTACACTCAGGGGTCTGTTCTATATTAAAAACAATAAGAAACTAGGTTTTTCTACATAGTAACAAACTAACTACAAAGAACAGATTTTAAGCATTTGTTTAAAGATGATGTTGTTAGGTGCCAAAATGGGATTCTGACTCACTGTGACCACATGGGACTAGGAGAATGTTCCCATGGGGTTTTCTTGGCTGCAGTCTTTATGGACACAGGTTATTTATGCCAGGTCTCTCCCGAGGAGCTGCTGAGCATGTTCAAACCACCAGGACTGCTTTGTTTTAAAAGCAAACCCACTGCCATGGAGCCCGTTGATTTCCCACTCATATAGGATAGGGCCCCTAGGGTTTCCATGACTGTAGACCTTTACCGGAGCAGGCGACCTCATTTTTCTCCCAAGGACTGGTTGGTGACTTCAAACTGCAGACCTGGGGGGTTAGCGGCCCAACTTGTGACCCACCATACCACCCGAGATCCTTTCTTTTGTTTTAGAGATCTTAGAAATAAAGATAAATCTCTGAGGAAATTATTGCATCTTAGGTTGATGAGGCAGCATCATTATAAAACAACCAAGTATTTTTTAATACCTACTCTGCATGCCTGGAAGGAGTCCTGGCAGCTAACCGAAAAGTCAACAGTTCAAACCCACCAGCCCTCCATGGTAGACTTTCTGGCTGGGAAACCCAAGGGGAGGTTGGGGGTGGCCAGTTCTACAGTATGTTTTGATTGGGTTTGTTTATATGTGTGGCTCAAAATATATTAGGTACTAGACAAATATAATGCTTGATAGTTTTAATTAGTGTCATGGAAATAACTGATTTAATTACCAACATGAATAAGAGGTGACCGGAAAGTCTTTGATTTAAAAGTAATTTGTAATTTTGCTGAGGCACAGATTTTGAGTCCTGTGCTTTGAGGTTGCTTTATGGGGAGTAGGGGCGGGGGAGAAGGGACAGACGGAGGGAGGGATAGAAGGGATGAAGGAAGAAAAGGACTGAATGGATTTAGTTACTGGGTAAATGAATTAAGAAGATGACTCAACATCCAAATCTCAGTGCAGCTTGGCTGTTCCCATTCAGAACTCACCATTTTAGCAGTTAGAGAAAATCATGTGCTAAAGTGGTAGTTTGTGGGTTTGAGAATTCATGAAAGGACCCTGGTCTAATCTAGAATCATGAAACATCTTCTGGTCCAGAAGATCCAGATGATTCTATTTCTGGAAGTAACTTAACTGTCTAAAGATATTCCTTATCCTTAAGCAGTACTTAATGTTGGATAAGCCCTTCACTTAAAAACTCACTGCGATTGAGTTGATTTCAACTCATAGTGCCATAGGACAAGGTAGAACTTCCCCCGTGAGTTTCCAAGGTTGTGCATCTACTCTAGTAGAAAGCCTCATCGTTATCTCTTGGAGTGGCTAGTGATTTCAAACTGCTGACCTTGAGGTTAGCAGCCCAATGTGTGATCACTACGCTGCCAGCAGCTCCTTGAATAAAAAAACCCTTAGCCTATGTAAAATCAATTTGGATTATTCCTAAAATAATGAGAAGATGATAATGGATTTTGTGTTCTATTTTTTATTTTATAGCTTGGTCTAGGTTTAAAGTGAGTGGAGGAAATCCATTTTATTTCCTTTTCCATGTGTAAATTTTATCCCAAGGACTTTTGAAATCAGCTTTAAGAAATAAAAATGATTAACATTATCAAAACCTGTCCTTAAAATCTGCCCATATTAGGACAATAGCATAATGTATCTAAGTCCTCTTTCTGTGACCCTTTATAGTAGGAAAAGAGTTGGGGTTTTGTTTTATGGCAGTTCAATTTAGTTTCCGAGTGTTCTTTTACGTGGATTTGTTTACATATTGTAGATTGCTAGATTTTGAGTTGTAAACCTAAATTGTGTAGTTGCTTGGTGTTCTCAGTCTTAGCTATAAAATGAGGGGACATTAATAGTTCAAGGATTAAGTTAATACATTAAGTTAGTTAATGCATGTCAAGAATCAGGTGAATATTAACCACGAAAAAAGGCTATTATAAGCATGAGTTGACGGCCAGTGTTGGATGCTGGCTTTTGAAAAATGATAAATTTCCTGTGAACATACTTCTTTCCTTTGTTGTTGATCCAAATAACTCTAATCCCACCAAATTTGCTACTACTCTCTGCAGGGAATTTTACTTGGGACCCTAATGGTTAAATCTAGGAGAGATTCTAGTTTTGCTTTCTTGAAAGGATATGGTTATTTTAAGAACTTTTGTCATCTAAAATGATTTGAATACATACACACCCAGATGATTGAGTACACACCCAGATCACAATATAAATAAAATACAATGATTGAATACAGCCCAAGCATAGACAGGGCAATAAAAATGTCTGCATCCTTGCTCATTTAATGGTATGGGAAATGAAGTTGATATTTTGGAGTAGGACAGAGGGGCTGTATTTAATACAAACACCCCCACCCCTGTTCAGGAATTCTGCCCTGCAGGTTTTTTTCCCATGGCTGTCAACTTTTCATGGAGCTCATGAAGCCGCCTCTCTCTGTTCGGCCTCACTTCTAGTACACGTGCCTCTTCCTTTCTCCCAGGCCGTTTTGAAGCAGGGAAAGTCCACTTCATAGTGAAGTTTTTATTGTGGGTCCCTACCAGGAAGCAGGTTTACCAAGTGTAGTGCTCACTGAGGAAGTGACAAAGCAAAGATTTAAGTCTCAAATAGCCGCATGGTCATTACGACTACATGGTTTAACCTTAATCTTGCACGGGTGTCTTTACTAACATATACTAATTCAACATGCATTAACTCTTCTAATTTCCCTCACAGCCATGCTTTGAACAACTATTTACCCCTGGTACCATTAGTCCATACTCCAGAGAAGACGGGGTGAGGCTCGTGGCAGTGAGTTTGGTTTTAGTGTAGGAATTAGCCTCCATCGCATAGCTGTGATGGAAATTAGAAGAGTTAATATATGTTGAAGTACTATATGGACTTCAATTCTAATTCTGCTATGTATTATGTTTGGCTTTTAACCTAGTCATTTGACATTTCTAACCCACTCCGTTCCCTCTCCTGTCTGTTCCCTCTCCTGTAAATTTACAGGCTATTCTGAGTCTGAATAATCAATATGAAAGCATTTAGCTAATGTGCAGTCTATGTAAATGCAAGATGGAATTTAATACTGCGTTGATTCAGATTGTGACACCCTTTGACTTAAAAGGATTCCCCCAAGCGTTCCAAAGCCGTTTTTTATTTTGTTCATTTTTGAGAATTTTCTTGGTATGAGCCCCTTAGGTCAAGAAGCTACTTCCTTACCTGGCCTCCAGAGATTAATTAGCCCTTCTCCATAAGTTAAGGCTGCTCTGGCCATACACAGCTTCCACCACCTTCCCAACAACTACTTCAGAGGGGTTGCTACAGTGTTAGAGTGCTTCAAATGTACAGAAGAGCAGTGCATCCCTTCACACTCCCAGCCACTTCTACCAGTTCTGCACTACATCCAAAGCCATTCCTTCCCTAGAGAACCTTTATTTGTAATCCTTTCAGATTCCATAGGGGAAGAACATGGAGGTCTGTTGCTTCATCTTCAGTTAAAGACTTCAGCCTAGAAAACCCTATCAGGTCGCTCTGCTCTATCACATAGGGTTGCAATGAATTGAAAATCAGTTCGATGGCAGCCCCAACAAAGCCAAGAAGGCATCATTGTGGTGATTTTGGTCTCCAGCATTTATTGTTATGTACCTACGTGCCAGGCATTGTGCCAAAAATAAAGGAAATTCTCTTAAAACCAATTCCTGTTATTTTCCAGTGTGAGATTAAAACATTGGTTTTCACAGGCTGAGTGGGGCAGGGGTCCATATGTGGTTATCACAACTGGGCGGTGCTGCTGTGCTGGCATCTCAGAGGTACGGGCCAGTCAGCATTGCAGTTGAGCCTCCTACAGTGCACCAACGGCCTCCCTGGCAGCAAAAAGTCAGTAGTGCTGAGGTTGAGGCCCTTTGGTTTAGGGAAGCATCGACTTGCTCTGTCTGTGAGAGCTGTGCACTGCTTTCCTTTCAGGGTGACAGCATGTTAGCCCTGTAGGCGATAGACTGTCCGTGCATCCTTTGGCTGTCCTTGCCCAGTTGGTGCCCTGCATCTTAGAAAGGGGAACTCGGACTTCACTTCTTAGCTGCCTAAGTGTGGGAAAGCTAAAAGGCACTCACAGAAAGTCATAATTTCCTTCCGCTGCTGATGACACCGTTGTTTCTCCTAGCATCTCTCCTTTTATGTAAAAGATGCTGCTTATTAATCCTGCGGGTTGAGAAAGAAGGAAGAAAGTGATTAAATCCCCACCCTTATCAAGAAGCTGCTATAGATTAGCCTCCCTTCAGTCAGCAGCTGATTTGGCTTCATAAAATGGCCCCACCACAAATATATCAAAACCATTCTTTCTGTTTGGCCCTTTTAAATTCAACCACAGGGAACATTGAGTATGGATGGGAATCTGTTTCATCAGAGATAATATATGCAATCCAGCACTATAGTTTTCCGTCACAAAGCATAGCAGTTTCATGTTTAAATTTTTCTCTTTCTATTCCCTCATCACACTCCTCAGGCCCACCCCACCAAAAAAAAAAGTGTTCAAAAGATTGTGTAAACATCTCCATAAGATTTGTTCTGTCCCTTGCTTAGTGCTTGTTTTGCTGCTTTTTGTTTTTCAGGGCAGGAATTGTGTACTTGAGTTCAGCAGGTGGTAAGCAAAGTGCTGGGTGCAATGTAAATAATAGAAGAAAAAAAACTGTTACGTTGAGGGAGCAATTTGGACAAAGATTGATTTCCTAATTTTCCTCCTTAAGGTGAAACTGACAGTTACATATTTTAGAAGGTCTTCCCTTGGCAAGAATTGATATGAAAGTAGTTGTACTTCACTGGCCTTTAAAGACCAAGTGATTTGAATGTTAAATCAATCAAATTAATAAGCTGTTTCTAAGAAATATATATATTTTACACCTAACTTTCCATGTTCTCCCAACCTACACAGAAAATAGCACCATTCTAGAATATATTACTTTAAAAAAAAAGAAAAAGTTTTTATTTTTAAACTTGGAAAGGTTAGTTCCTGCTGATGAGAGCAGCATGGTTAATTTTCAAGGCTCAAGCAAGCCTTCAAAGTGAAATACATTTTCGAAAACAACCTATTGGCAAGATTTCTTTCCCCCTAATCTCTTTATTCATGGTAGCCATTTCTTAGTACTCCCCCTCTTCTCCCTATGGGTAGCATTAATGGTGCCATTTTAAGTTCTTGGTGTTAGATCACATTGGGATAGGACTGAATATGAGATATCAGATCAGCTATAATGTAATGAAGACCAACTTGTGGAACCAGTAGTGACTGAATCTATGTTAAATATATTCCCATCAAGTTGAGTAGCTCATCTTAAAATGTATAGAAAAATCTATCTAAAGGGAAGAAGCATGACAGATGCTGAGCCATCGTGAAGATCATGAATCTTTCTTCACTTTGGTTTGGATCTCTTGCTTGGAAAGCACCCAATGAATGGTGGCCCGTGACTACCATACATGTATTCTTTTAGGGCCCTACTTGCTTTCTCGTGACATATATTGATCTTGTAGGCATGGTTTCGCCTTTGTGAATGAGAGTTGCTGAAAGTTTTGCAGTATCACCAACTCCCGTAGTTTGATAGTGTCCAGTCACTTGAGAATTTAATCTCTACAGGTCAACAGTATTACAATCTGAAGCCAGCCTATCCTTATGTAATTTACTTTTTCTCAACAGTGTTTTATACTCATTTTTCTTGTTTCTCACTGCCATCAAGTCAATGTGAACTCATAGCGACCCTATTGGACAGGGTGGAATTGCCCTTGTCAATTTCCAAGACTGTGATTCTTTACAGGAGTAGAAAGCTCTTTTTCTTGAGGATCAGCTGGTGGTTTAGAATTGCTGACCTTGTAGTTAGTTAACAGCCAACTAGTAACCACTTAGCCCACCAGGGATATACCAGGGCTATTAATTAATGCTACTATCAATAGTTAGCTTAAATCCCAAGGGAGTGATTTATAATGCTCTCCATCCTAAAATGATAATGTTTCTAAAGTGAACCAGAGACATACATATAAATCATTGATATATGAATCGATTTAGGGTTTGCCCCTAATTCTACTCCCAATCTAAAAACAATTCTTTGATGACATGGCCCTGCTCGATGCTCACCTTCATGAAGAGATTGTTGAAGATGCGTACAATAGCAAAGTGTGGTGGAGAAACCAGATAGTGCCCAACTATCGGAAAGAATCGTGTCTGGGGTCTTAAGGCTTGTGTCTTCTAACAAACAGCCATCTCAGTGAGGTGTCAATTAAGCCTGAATGGAAGAAGCACACCAAGGATTGTAAATAAAGATCCAAATCTGAAGGAGGGGATAATTTCAGAGCTTAAATTGTGAACACCAGTTTGTAAAAGACTATGGGTAGCAGTGGAAAGAAGCCCCAAATCCATTTGCAGGGTCCTCACATGGAATAAGCTTGCAGTGAATCAATCCCCGGTGACAGTAGTCGAGGCATGTGAATAGCCTTGCTATCAGACAGAGGGCACTGTGAAGTCTGTTATGGCAGGTGTGTTTAAATTACAATATAACACCTTCTCATTTGGTCTCTTTTTTGACTCATTCTAAAGTTTGTTTTCAATATGTTCTGCTTTGGGATTGAAGTTTTTCTGTGTTTTATCTAGTCATTGGCTTTTTGTTTGCTTCCTGTTTGTGTTTTGTATGATTTTCTGTCTATGAAATCTAGCATAGGCAGCTCTGTAGAGACAGAAACTGGATTGATAGTTACCTAGGGGCATGGCATGGGCGGATGGGAGAAACTGGGGAGCTAACAACAATGAGTGTGAGAAGAAAATGTTCTGAAATGAATTGTGGTGATGATTTTGGAACTCTTCATATGCTTGAATGTTTAAATTATGTGCAACTCTTAATGTGATTGAATGATTAAATTGTATGATATGTGAAGCATATGCCAATAAAACTTTAAAACTACACAATGTCCAAGGCAGCACAAAAAAAAATCCTTCAGAACACATATAAAGATTCCTACAAGACGTCGAACAGGACAAGATGACAAAATAACAATTTATAAACTATCAAGGGCTCATGAGGGAGGGGAGAGCAGGGAGGGAGGGGAAAAATGAGGACCTAATGCCGGGGGCTTAAGTGGAGAGGAAATGTTTTGAGAATGATGAGGGCAATGATGTACAAATGCACTTTACACAATTGATGTGTGTATGGATTGTGATAAGAGTTGTATGAGCCCCTAATAAAATGATTTTTTAAAAATTAAAGATTCCTACAACTTTGCAACACACACCTATTGATGCTTATCAGTATCAGTATTTCAGTGTAAGGCTCCTAGAGAACTAATTACCAGCCCATATTCAGCATGTACTATTGTAGATATAAGGAAACTGTTTACATATGTTCAAAAGCCAGACTCATTGCCTTAATCAATGCTTACTCAATAGTGAACCTCTGTGTTTTCCAGCGTGGAAAGCCCAGTCTTTCTCCCCAGGAGCTGCTGGTGGTACTGCCAGCCATGTGAATCGCAGCCCGGATGCATTACCACTACACCACCAGGGCTCTCCTCATGAAGACGAAAGAGGTATTAAAATTGGAGGAAGACTCATTAACAACTTGTAATATGCAAATGACACAACGTTCCAGAAAGTAAAGGGGACCTGAAGTACTTAGTAATCAAATACTAGCCTTCAGTATAGTATATTTTACATCTCATTGTAAAGAAATCAAAAACCTTCAAAACTGGATCAGTAAGAAGCATGATAAATGGAGAAAAGATTAAAGTTGCTGAGGATTTTACTTGACTCAATCCACAATCAACACCCACAGCAGTAATCAAATGCCATTTGATTTTCATTAGGTAAATCTGTTGGAAAAGTATTTAAGAGCAAAGAGCTTTGAGGTCTAAGGTGTGCCCGACCCAAACAGCTGTATTTTTCAATGCCTCATCTGCATACACATGCTTGACAATGGATAAGGAAGATCAGAGATAAGTATGTCTTTGAACTAGGAAGCAGACAAAGAATATTGAAAGTACTGTGTACTGCCAGAAGAACAAACGAATCTGCCTGGAAAGAAGTACAGCTAGAGTAATCCATAGAAGTGAAAAGGGTGACTTCCTCTCCTGTATTTTAGATACATTGTCAGACGGGCTGTCAGCCAAAAAGAAGAGAAAAACCCTCGATGAAATGGATTGGCACAGTGGCTGCAACATGGACTCAAACGGTGGTGAGGATGGTGCAGGACGAGGCAGTGTTTCATTCTGTTGTGTATACGGGTCACTATGAGTGGGCACTGACTCAGCGTCGCCTGGCAGCCACCAACAACATCTCTGTGGTTTCCATAACCTTTTAACCAATACGATGAATTAAAATCTGGTCAACAAAAGGGAATTAATCTAGGAAGACGAGAGGTTTTATAGTGTGTTTGGATAGAGGAAATGTGTTTTTCTTAAAATAACTCGTGTTATTTTAAATGAACTTAGATTTTTTTATTTGCCAACAATAATTGAATTTGTCTGATTGCTGATGTAAATGTATGTGTATCAAGAGATATAAAGGGGGTAGAAATGGCTGAGCTTTCTCCTTTTACTTGTTCACTGGGCAACAGATTTCCTGTGTTGCTTTTTCTCCAGAAGTGATGGTCAACACATTGCCCGCTAGCATTGAGATGATTCTGACTCAGTAGAACTGCCTCCATAGGGTTTCAAAGGCTGTAAATCTCACAGAAACAGATTGCTACATCTTTTTCCTGAAAAGCAACCTCTCCTCAGGTTCGCATCACTGACATTGGGGGAGCAGTCAAGTGCTTTTAACTACTGCATCACTGGGACTCTGAAGTGAAGGTGATAGGGTATATTTCACCATATTATAGAAAAAGCCAAGTAGGCGTACTCATTCATGAGCTTCCTATGAAACCTATTGGACAAGGTCGGAAAGCAAAAGGTTTTTATAGGTTAGCCAGTAAGAATTTTATTGTGAAACCTTTGTAACAAACAGGTCTAACAAGAAAATCAGGAAGAGAAATAGATATAGGGAATACGTGGTCCCATTAAATTGTTGATGAAATAGATTGATATTTGGGAATTATTTATTATAGTAATAACTCCAGTTTATCTGCATTGCTAGGTAGTCTGATAGTCATTTGTTTGCCATCCTTGGGTCAAATTTATAATTCTTCAAATTAAATTTGTGTATATTGAGGTCATTGTAAATTTACATGTACTTATAAGAAATGCACAGAGATCCTTTACCCAGTTTCCCCCCAGTGATAACATCTTGCAAAACTATAATAAAATATAATCAGGACATTGATGTAGGCATCACCACCAGAAGGGTCCCTTTTATAACCACACCCACTTTCCACTCTTACCCCCCTCCTACAGCATACCCTGGCAGGCAGTAATTTGTCCTCCATTTCTATCAAATTTTGTCCTTTCAAGAGTGTTTCCATAAATGGAACAGTACAATACGTTAGCTTTTGAGATTTTATTCCACATAAAAATCTAAAGATTTCATCTAGCTTGTTACTTAACTCACTAATTGTTCCTTTTTATTATGAGGTTATAGACCATTACATTGTTGAGTCTTGTGGATATGCCAGACTAACCATTCACCTGGTGAAGGACATCTGGGTTGTTTCTGGTTTGGGGCTATTTAGACAAAAACTGCTATAAACACTCATGTATGTGTTTTTGTGTGCACATCAGTCTTCACTGCTCTAGGATAAGTGCCCAGGAGGGTAGTAGCTGTATTGTTTGGTAGTTACATGTTTAGTCTATTAAGAAATTCCTGGACTATTTTTCAGACTAGCTGTATGCACCGTTTTATATTTCCACTAACAATGCATAAGTAATTCAGTTGCTCAAATTTGTAAATTTTCCACTTTCTCATCATCCTCATCAGGACTTGCTGTTGTCATCATTTTTAATTTTTCTTGGTCTGATAATGATCTCTTTTGGGGTTTTAATTTACATTTCCTTAATAGGCAGAAGCTCTGAAGTGCTTAGCTACTAAATGGGGGGGAAAAAAGGGTCAGTGGTTTGAACCTTGCAGCAGCTCTGCAGGGTACTATTCATTTTACACAATAATTCTTAAAGGGTTTTTGTGTGTGGGTTTGTTGTTATTTTAAAAGATTGTGCAAAATTGATGTTATTTCTTTTTTAAACACTTGGTAGAACTTTTCAGAGAACTCATCTGGGCCTGAAAGTTGTTTTCTGGGAGTTTTTGAATTATAAATTCCGTTTTCTTTAGTGATAGGCCAATTGAAATTATTGGGTGAATTGTGATAGTTTGTGTTTTACAAAGAATTGATCGATTTTTCGTAAGCACGTGTGTGAGTATATGTTCCTTACAGTCTTTAGTATGTAGGGTCTGTAGTAATACCCTCTTGAAATCTTAATACTGGTAATTTATGTATTTTCTCTCCTAAAGGTTTTCTACATTTTGCTTTTTTGCCAGTCTTGCTATGAAGGCTTGTCAATTTTGTTGATAGAACTAGCTTTGTCTCATTGGTTTTTTTTGTTTTTCTATTTGTGTTTAATTTTACTGATAGCTGCTCTTTATTTCCTTTCTCCTTTCTTTGGTTTACTTTGCTCTTTTTGAGGTGGAAGTGTTGATTAATTTGAATTAGAATTTTTCCTTTTCCTAGCGTAGCCCAGCATTAACTGTGTCCCACAAGTTTTGATATGTTGTATTCTCATTTTTAATCAGTTTAGTGTGTTTTTATTTTCGTTAAAATTTCTTAGATTATTTACAAGTATGTTGCTTAATTTCTAAATACTAGGAGATGTTCCTGTTAACCTTCTTAATGACTTTTAGTTTTATTCCATTGGGCTTAGAGAACACATTCTTTGGTTTTGATACTTTTATGTTGAGGTTTGTTTTCTGGGTAATCTAATTGGTGTATTTTTTTTATTTTTTTTAATTGGTGTATTTAGATCATTTACATTAGATATTGTTACTGGTACATTTAGGATTTAAGTTTGCTTTGTTGTTCCTTCTGTTGTTTTGTTTTGTTTTCCTGTGAGTTATTTGAATGTTTTGTAGGATTCAATTTTTACTTATTTGTATCGTTTTTGTACATATTCCATTATAGAGTTATTCTTAGTGTTTACTCAGCTATTACATGATAAGTTGTTTGAATGCTGTATATGTACACATCATTTTTTAAAAGCTACCCAAAACTTTATTTCCTGTTTACATTTCCTGCTTACAGTTGCCTTAAATATTTCATTGACTGCCACTTGGCACAAACACATTAGTGTTAACAATGTTTGCTCTGAACGAACATTGTTTAGAAAATTTACAGAGGGAAATGTTACCCATATTTTTTCTTACCATATTCATTCTTCTTTCCTAACGTTGCAACATTCTTTTATCATTTCTTTTTGGTTTGGGGAACTTGCTTTAGTCATTCTTTTAGGGTAGAGCAACTAGTCACCAATACTTTTCATTTTCCATCTATGAGAATATCTTGGTGTTTCCCCTAATTCTTGAAGGATATTTCCTTTTTAAGGAGGGTTGTTTATCTCTGGCTGTTCTCAAGACATTTTCTCTGTCTTTAGTTTTCAGAAAGTTAGCTTAGGATGTGTGTCTTGCAATGGGTTCCTTTGGATTGATTCTGTTTGGGGTTTGTTCAGCTCCGTGGATTGATAGTTTTATGTGTTATCCAGCAAGCATTAATTCTTCAAGTATTTTTTCAGGCTTTTTTTTTTCCTCTTCCACTTTCTGATTACAATGACACAAATATTAGATCTTTTGTTACAGTGTCACAAGTCCCTATGGTTCTGTTCTTCACACACACACCCATCCTCCTCCCTCGCCAAAATCAATTTTCTCCTTGTTGTTCAAACTGACTTATTTGTATTCGTTTGTCTTCCAATTTAGGAGCCCAGATAGCGTAGTTACCATCAGACCACAGCTGCTAAGTCAGCAGATTGACCCCACGAGCTGCTCTACAGACACCCAGAAGAGCAGTTCTCCTGTCCTAGAGGGCCACTGTGAGTCAGAAGCAACTAGATGGCAATAAGTTTGTTCTTGGAGTTTTGTTGTTTACTTCCACTTTATTCTTTTTTGTGTTCCTTTCATTTTACTGTAGAACCCATCACTGAACTTTTCTGTTTCAGTTAATAAAATTTTAGTTCTAAAGCTTCCATTTGGTTCGTGGAAGCATTTTTTTCATGGCAGCTGGAAAATCTCAGATAATTTTCTGCATCAGACAATTCTAACATCTTTGTCATCTCTGCTTTAGACATCTATGAATTGTATTTCATTCTATTTGGGATCATTTAGATTCTTGATATAAGTAATTTTATATTCAACACTGGACATTTTCATATTATATTGTGAGACTCTGGATATTGTCTCAAGTGTCTGATTTTGTTGGCCTTCTCAGAAACTTCTGCAGTAGGGGCTAGGCACCTTGATACCGCCAGGTGGACAGACACCTTCTGCTGGCTGGATAGGATGGAGTTCTGACCCCTGGTGTGGTTTCTATAGCCCCACCATGGTGGAGTGAGGTTCATTCCCAGTCAGTGGGCTGGCCTAGGATGAGGGACTCTGTTTGGCCTTTCCCGAAACCACCAGTCAGGGTGTGGGGTGGTTCAGCCTCAGGATGAAGTCTAGGCTTTCCCACTTGGCTTTGCTGGTATGGTGGGGCCACGGGGTTTTCTGTGGTGTTTGGCTGGAGTGGAGCAGTTATTGTCAGAAGGCTCTTTTTTGTCTTCTCTTTTTGTGTCACTTGGCCTTTGCAGATTGCTGGCTTCTACAGCTACAAGCTGGGATATAAGAGACCAAACAAAACACCTCAGGAAAACAAATGCATGGAGTTGTTCCTTCACCCCAAGGTCCCCAGCCAGTCTGCCTTCTCTTTCCTGGTCAGTGTCTCATGTGTTGTAGATCATGACCAAGGCTTTTAGTTTTATTTAAAAGGAATAGGAAAAAGAATAGCTAACTCTTCCTAGAATTAATTTATTTAAATTATATTTTTAATATGTAACCCTTGGAGAAGGTGTCACTTTGTACACTGTACATAATATTGTGCTCAAGAGGACTGCTCATCAAAAGCAGCAGTTTTAGTTGAACTAAACTCAAATTCATTGGTCACATTATTAATGGAAACTTTTTCTCTCTAGGAAATAATGCAAAAGGTGTCCCAAGCCTCCTGATCAGTGAACAGAGATTTGAGAAAGACAGCCAAGCTCATGTTTTCTCCTGATCAAGAAAATCACCCATCCAAAGCCCCTGTAAAATATGGTGAACTTATTGTCTTAGGGTAAGTTTCTCTATCTGATGGGACATAAGATTAAATGCTATCTATTAACTTTAACATGTAAGTTAAAGGTATTCATGTGGAATGTGTCTGCCTGCTTTCAAAAAGTGTTAAAATGACATGGCAATATTACCAAATCAAGAAAGGCTTTGAAATTCTCATGGTCATGCCATCTTAGTAAGTGTTCAAATTATAGCTCAAACTGCCTTCTTCTAACCTTCTTGAAAGGGTGGTAAAGATGCAATGAAAATGTTATTTGGCTAATGTTACATAGACAATTTGCCTCTGTCTTCCTTGTTCCATCTTCTAGAAAAATTTGTCTCAGCCAACTTGACCCAAAAATCCTTTCGCTTGTTGAAGCTGTCTGGTGGAGGTTGGCAGGTACTTGTTCCTATGTCCCTCAGAGGTAGCTGTGCTTTGCTCGTAGGTTCAGCTTGATGTATTCCGTGGTGAAAGGGGTCTCTCATAGGTACATGGCAGCAAAATGAAGCCCAGGACCTTGCTACCCGTTTGCTTTACAAATCAGGCCATTCACCTAGCTCCTAGAGACACAGTCTACAGAATGAGGAATAGATGATTGCATTACTTCACTTTGTTCGCTCAACACTCACCATAACTACGAAAGTGAACACTGAAGAAACTAGACATCGCAGACTTTATTCTCCCCCTGCCGTTACCCTCCTCCTGCCAAAAGAAACCCTGTTAGATGTTGCAACATGGTTTAGAGTCAGGTTGGTACAAGTTCTTGTCTACATGAAAAAATGCATTGACGTTTGAGATGAAAGAGTATGAGAAACTACGATGGCGTCCACGTGGTGCCCTGAGCTTGACTAGAGAGTCAGGAACCCTAAACCGGGCTCCCTCCAGCACCATCAGCTCTTAAGAGCAAGTCCCTTCTCCGTTTGGGACTTCAGTTTTCTAAAAAGTGACAGTTTGACACTTTTGAGTCAAAACTTTTGAGCCCCTTTCAGTCTTAAAACATCACACACCCCTCAAAAAAAACCAAACTTTAAAAGATCGTAAACATAACAAGTACAATATTATAATAGCCATGTGTAACATTCTTTATATAAAATTACAATTTCAAGCCACCTCAGTTCTAAGGAGATGAATGGCAGCTCATGTGAAGACCAAACTTTCCATTAGTCTTACTTAAATGGCCCTCTTGGCCTAGCAGCTTCTCAGTTCATTCACAGCAATAGGAATTGTTTCTGTGTCTCACAGTCCGGTGTCTGAAAATGCAGAGACGGGCACCCCTCCCTAGTTTCCTTCTGAAAGGAGGAGTGGAGCTGGACAAGGTTGTCTGCGGGTTCTGTTGCTACTTAAAGAGCTTGAACGCAAGAGGGTGGGAAAGTTGCATGCCACTATGACTGCAATCTGCCGTGGAGCTGCAGAGTGAAAGATGGTTAAAACGGCGAATTATGTTTATTTTACTACAAAAAAGAGATTTAGAATAAAGAGCTTTGAGCTACGTGACCAGGGTGGGAATAGAGAGCTTAGATCCAGAAGAAAGGGGTGAGTCATGCACCTTGGAGGCTGGTAGTGAGGAAGCCGCAGTGGGGCTGTTGGCAATGGTCTGCGCCGGAATAGCATCATTAATGTACTAGCCAAGGGCTTGGCTCTGTCTGGCTTTTCAGTCAAGAGCTAGCACAATGAGCAAGGCTTTCTCCAATGGAAATCAGTGTTTTGTGTTTTACAAAAGATCGGTGTAATTTTTTTATATGGCAGTCGATAAAAAAAACTCCCTCCGCTTGAGAACATGATTCTTCTCCTTCAGTCACGGCCCCAGGCCACTTGACAACCCCATTCTCCCTGGACCTCAAAACTGCCCTTACGTGCTTCCTTTCCGCCAGAGTAGCCAACTCTGGAAGACAGTCAAACAAAGATTTTGTTGGAGGGGGATAATGAAGAGGTCAGGGAATGAGGAGAGGCGATTGCTAAAACACTGCTCGTGGCCCAGAGAGATAGACTGTAGAGGTGGGGAAGGGAAAACTAACAGACCCAGAGTCAGATAATGGCTTTGCTGGCATCACGTATGTGATTTTCAGAAAATTCAGAAAGCTTAATTCCTGAACTTAGTTCCTCACTTTTCCTAAAAATGAGACCAGTCATTCCAATCTTGTAGTTTGGGAGATTTTGGTTTTTTGTTGGTGGTGGTGGTGTCGTTTTGGTTTAAGACCACAGTCATTTCCTCTCTCACTTCTGGAGGCCAGAAGTCCAAAATCATTGGCACTGGGTTGAAACCAAGGTGTCTGCGGGGCCTCCTTCCCTCCAGAGGCTGCGGAGGAGAGTCTGTTCGTCTTCTCTTCACTTGCAGAGTTTTTAGGAAGATAGACTAAAGTAGTGATATATGGCTAGAACCTAGGTGTGCCTGGAACACAGGAAACACTTGTTGTTTTTAAACTTTTTTCCTGTTTGTCCAATCCTTGCTCACTTGCTTATCTTTTTGCAGCTCTCTGAGAGGCTGTGATGGAGAATGGGCATAAGTTCTGAACAACAGAAGTCGGGTTACCACTTAGCAGACTTCTCAGTGGGCAGGTTCTGCCAGCAGAAAGTGCATGTATATGTGGGCATCCAGGTAGCTGAGACTTAACAAAGTGTTATTTTGTGTTCAACTTTTTAAGGGCTGGGTTCACAATTAAAGCAGATTCTATTTTGAACAATAGTAGTGTACTTTTCAAAGGTTATATTAGCACATGCAAACGCTCACCTTGAACAATAGGGTGCATCATAAAGAGTTAGGTATCCCCATTAGTCAGCTCTTGATTATCTTCAGTAACAGAAGAAAGGAAAACGTACAGCTACTCCAGCTATGTGTAATCTACAAGGTGCTTCTCTGATGTTGGAGCATCGCCAGAAAGAAGCTCATTTTGTTTCACACCCAGGCATCTGGTCTGGGGATCAGCAGTTGCTAAGAGGAACTTGAGATAATTAGAGTGTACTAATAGATAATTAATCGGAGATTCATTCTGACAGGCAAAGTAAAACATCGTTTTTTATAATTTTGTGGTTCTAACAAGAACTCGCCTAAACTTTTCCTCTACCCCACCTCTTAGGTATAATGGGTCTCTCCCTAATGGCGATAGAGGACGGAGGAAAAGTAGGTTTGCTTTGTTTAAAAGACCCAAGGCAAACGGGGTGAAGCCCAGCACTGTGCACATTGCCTGTACCCCTCAGGCCGCAAAGGTAAGAAGTCAAACAAAAACCAAGTACATCACCTTGGGGAAAGTATGCAAGACTTGTCTATATTGTTAATATTATATCTATGTTGTTAATATTATATTCTCTGACATCTGTTCACATTTCTATTTCAGAATTCTCTTTTGTTTAGACTTGAGGTTTTTTTTTTTTTTTTTCTTTTTCATGGTAAGATTTTTTCATTTGGAATGTAGTGTAAGCAACACAAGTCCACCTGTAAGGAGGATGGGCTAGCCTGACTGGGCAGCGGCCTCTAATGGCACAGAAGCAAGAGCACCGATATTCTAAAGCCTGTGTGCCTCCCAACCCTACTTGTCATGGAAAGCCCCCAGCCCCTTCTGAAGGAGAGGAGGTGCCCCTCTACTCCTTTCTGAAGGAGAGAAAGTGCCCCTCTACTCCTTTCTGAAGGAGAGAAAGTGTCTGATCTAACGTGGGGTGCTTATCTGCCTCTGCCTCACCCCTCTTTTGTCCAGGCGAAGTTTCACCCACCCACCAGGTCATGATGCACCAGTGTGAGAATCCATTCTCCAGGAGAATTTTAAGGACTGAGAATCAGAGAAGACAGGAAGGAAGAACAAGTTGAACAAAGGCCCTTGCAGGCCAGGATGGGCAGGGCTTTCTGAGAGGGAGTCCTGGCTGTACCCCTCACCCCCTCGAGAAAAGGTTTTTGAGATGCTGTTCTTTGAAGGGCTGCCATCTAGAAGAGGAATCCAGCGTTTTTCTATAGCAAACCTAAACCAGTGGATGGAAATTAGAAGGGAACACCCCTTTGGCCCCCAAAAAAAATTTTTTAGGAGGGTGGGGGTGCAGAGATTTGATGTAATCCTTAGGATTAGGCAAAGCCTGCCCTGGCAGATCGGGAGTTGCTGTGTTACTTGAAGGCAAATGATGTCGGATCCAGGTATAATACATGTATTCAGTCAGGTCTCTCTTTGGATGAGGTCATTTTTTTAACTAAAGGTATAGTCTCTGGAGGCTCTTGTTATTTATTTTTATTTGTTTTTTGGGCCTCATGGCTTTTAGCAGTGGTGCGTACCTTGTACAAAAGTAAATAATTATTCAGTTGAATCACAGCTATAAAACCAAATGCTCAACCGCATCTACAATAAAACTTCCCAACCCCATGGTCTGTTGAGTGCTTCTAGCACCTTCCTGTCCCTACCCAAGTGAGAAAAGGTGGCCCCACGTCAGAATCCTGGGCTTTTCCGAGAGTGGTAGGCAGGTAAGAGGAGTGTCCGGTCTCTGTGTTGCCTGTGATTTCCTCTTATTTCCAGCTTTATATCACAGACAGAATTGATACTGTAATGCACAAGTAAGACAAATTACTGTGCCCTTTGACTTCTGGAATCTCTTTAATTAAACTCTCCTGTGGTGTCCAGTTTTATACCATCTGAAGTATACCTTTGTAAATGCAGTAAATCCAAGACAGTGAAATTGGTATATGATGCTTTAGTCCTGGGAGAGAGTTGGAATTTAGGCTGTTTTATATCCAGTTGGCTGGCTAAAACAGAGCCCTCAAGTCTGCACCAAGCATCCTCTTTGATTAGTTGGGAGCCAGAGTGTGCACAAAGGGGCCAGTTCTTGTAGGGACTCCTGCTGCTTGGTGGCAGAAAAGAAATGTGCTGAGCAGGTGGTGGAACGAACACCTGTTGATCTGATGAGAGCAGCTTCTTACAGCTCTTTCCCACAGGAGAACTTTTGGCATATCAACTACGGCAGATCTTCATTTTGCAGAACTGTCCCACATATTACAGGACACTTAATATAATCTTAGAATTTTGCATCTTGTCCACAGAATCCCATTTGAGCCCTCACATCATTGTGACAGCCTCCCCTCCCCCTCCAAATACACCTCCATTTCCAAATGCCTGCTGGACAGCTAGCACTGCCTCTGGGTGAGAACTCATTCTAGGGCAGGTGTTTCTAACCCTTGCCTCAGCATACCCTAATCCAGTGGTTCCTAACCCTCCTCGTGCCGTGACCCTTTCATACAGTTCCTCATGTTGTGGTGACCCCAACCATAAAATTATTTTCGTTGCTACTTCACAGCTGTAATTATGCTGCTATTATGAATCGGACGACCCCTGTTGTGACCCACAGGTTAAGAACCGCTGCAATCCGTGCCTTTTCTTCCATACTTATTGTGACAAATTCCTCTTATTTTCATTGTTAGCGCCTTCTCATTTTGACCAGGCATCAAAAATCCTACCAATCAGAGACTTGACTCTTTTTCTCCGTCAATTTTAGAGGAAAGTTATTAGTGAGGTCAGGAAGAAACCGAATTGTTTAGTCTGGCAGTCATCTGGGATCAACAGTTAGAGAAGTCTACTTTCAAAGCCAGGGAGACCCAAACTTATGTTGGCACAGTTCCCTTTTTCAATCTAAGAGTAAGGTCTAATAGAGGAAACCAGAATTACAACTTCAAAGTACCCAAACTTGGTTTTCAAAACTCTGTTATGTCATTCAGAATAAACATCCAAAAATACTGAGCAGATATCTGAAAAGTTGATTAAACACGGAGGTAATAAAGTGAATTGTAGGTTTTAGCACCTGCAAAACCATTCTACAATGTTCAAGCGTGCTTAGAATGTGGTACAAGCACAGTATGATCACTGCTGCTTCCCAGGGAGGATGGCTCCGTGGAAACTCCCCTCAGGTCTACTGTAAAGGGTCATTTCTTTAGAAAAAGGAAGGAAATTCAGAAATGCAGATGATATTTTTAAAGTCTTGAGAGAACTAACTGGGTTTGGTACCTAGGTGTCCATTGATTTTCTTTTCATATTTGAAAATGTCAAAGCCTTCTTAATTTAAAACTATTGCTATAGATTTTATCAGATGAGTTGCAAATTGAAACCAAGTAATATTTTTTCTAATACCTAAGTTCTAATTAAAATTCATTTTTCATTGCACCTCTTGCCTGTATGTAATCACTTCCTGTGCATTAGTATCTGTTTTCCTTTTACGCAACCAGTTTTCACATCTCTTGTGCAATGGCTTAGTTTCTCCTCTGATAGTCTCTCTTCTCATTGATATACATAGAAGATATCTGAAACAAACCGAAAAATCCCTTTTAGCCATGTTTGTCGTCTGGAATACATCAGAAGTACAGTTACTAGTTTTATTCTCATTTCCCTTCTTAATGTTTAGTAATTCTATGGACATTTTATTATCAAGCCCAGTACACAGCAAACACTTGTCGTCTACAGAATCACAAGATAGTTGAGAAAACTGTTAACTCTGCTTATTAGTTACCTCTATAACTCTCAGTGTGACTTTTAAAATGAGGTTTCTCCTACCTTGCAAGACTTCACATTCCTCCCTATCGGAGTACTGGTTATTGTTTTTCATTTTCTACATGGAATTCTCTTGTAAATATTTTAAATTATAATGTAACTATAAGGCAGGCCCAGGTTTTATTGTCTTTTCTATAAAGTTAAATTATGTTCCCTACCATCACTGCTTCAAGGGATTCTTCTATATGCCACTCAGTCTTACCTACTGTGTCACAGCTGAAGTCATGCAAGAGTTATTAATCTGTACTTAAATTTCAGAGGGAAAATACCTAATTTGGTCATATTTATGATAAACACAAACACATGAGCCTTTTTAAATGAAAAGATTCTCTGGAGGAGAAAGGAGATTCTCTGATTTGAATGACCTGTGTGCTCACTTTTGTGCTTCACCTGTTCTCTCTCAGGCAATAAGCAACAAGGACCAGCATAGCATATCATACACCTTATCTCGGGCCCAGACGGTGGTGGTTGAATACACTCATGACAGCAACACGGATATGTTTCAGGTATTAAAATCAAATTTTTGTTTTGTTTTTCTTTAAAAATCTGTTGTCGTTGACCCTGCAGCTGTGTTGGATTAGGGACTGTTCTATTATCATTCGTAACCCCACCTGTAAAAGTCCAGCGCAGCGTGATTAAGAGGTGGGCTCTGCAAACGCTGAGGGCAACATTAGTTACCCCTTCTGTCCCTCAGCTTCCTCCGCTGTAGAGTGCAAGCTGTGGGGCCTCCTTGGGTAACGCTCATGAGATTGGATGAGTTGGGACATGTAAGGTGCTAGTTGTGCCTGCGACTTAGTACGCGTGCTGTGATATTAGCATTGTTATCCAAAAATAGGAACTAAGAAATGCTCTGTGCATTTTGACAGCTTCACTTTTGTGCCACTACTCCCACCTTCCTCTTTATACACCAGACATTACAAGCAATTCCTAAATACAGGTTAAACCAGAAAACCAAACTCACTGCCATAAAGTCCTTGCTGTAACCCATGGCAACCCTATAGGACAGGGTAGAACTACCCCTGTGGATTTCTAAGACTGTAACTTTTCACAGGATTAGAAAGCCTCATCTTTTTCCTGCAGAGCGGCTAGTGGTTTCAAACTGCTAATCTTGTCACAGCCCAACTCGGAACCACCACTCCACAAAGGTTCTGTACAGGTAGTTACCAACTGTTACCACTGTCAGTCATTTCTGATAGAAATCTTCTCAAGTACCTCTTTCGTTTTTGTTTTGTGGGTTGTTTTTTTTTTTTATTTTAGTTGTCATTAGTATTGCATGTTATTATCAGTGTCTTCATAAATGTGACCATTACTTGTTTTACGGCAGGGGTCCTCAAACTTTTTAAACAGGGGGCCAATTCACTGTCCCTCAGACCCATTGGAGGGCCGGACTATAGTTTAAAAAAAAAACAAAAAAACTATTAACAAATTCCTATGCACATTGCACATATCTTATTTTGAAGTAAAAAAACAAACGGGGCAAAAACACCTGGCGAGCAGGATAAATGTCCTCGGTGGCCGTGGGCAGTAGTTTGAGGACGCCTGTTGGCTTGCAAAAGAGAGCATCAGTGCTCTACCTACTGCATCATTGTTTGTTCCTCCAGAATGGATCATCATAATTGTGATTTGTCACAACTCAAAATCGCCATTGTAAGGCAGGGATTCCTATATTCATATCATACAAGGGGGTACCCCCACAAAAAACAACAGCATAAAGCCCCCCTGGCCACTGGAGGAAGCTTTTGTACACATTTTCCCCACTAGGCGAGCATGGAGCAACTCACTCTGAGTTAGTGCACCCAGTGGTGTCGCCCCAAAAGATTCTTTCTGGTCATAGTGAATTTTTTACTAAAAGCAGTTTCACTAAAAGTTCGTTTTTTGTGATGGCTGATTTAAGAGAACAGGATGCAGCTGTGAAATTTTGTTTCCCTCTTGGGAAAATGCCATAAAAACTGTTGTGATGTTGAACACAGCTTACAAGGATAGTGTTATGGAAAAAACTAAAGTGTATGAGTGGTTTTCTCGTTTCAAAAAAGGTGAAATGTAGCTTGATGACAGACCTTATTCTGGACTCTATCAACTTCCCAAACGGATGAAAATGTTGACAAAATTTGTGCTTGTGCTCGAAGACCCAGGATAGAACATTGGATTGATGAGGAAGTTATCTTAGAACTAGGTTCAGTGAATTTTAACAGAAGATTTGGGAATGAGAAGGGTCACTGCGAATTATTTTCCAAGGTCACCTTGGACGGTGGCACCAATGAGTGAAACAGCATTCTGGCCCCCAAAAGAAGAATTTATAAATCATCAAGGGGACATAGGGGAGGGAGGGGGGAAATGAGCTGATACCAGGGGCACAAGTAGAAAGAAAATGTTTTGAAAAAGATGACATATGTACAAATGTGTTTGACAGAATGGATTTATGTATAGATTGTGATACGAGCTGTAAGAGCCTCCAATAAAATTATTTTTAAAAAAAATTTTTAAGCCATGAAATGGCAAAGAGGAAGATTGATGAATAAGCTACTTTTAGCTGGAATGTACTTTTTATGTAGTTAGAAATAGAAGACAATTGGACTAGATTGATAAGAGTAGGCGAAGTATGTATATGCTGTGGGGAAGCACCAAAGGTGTTCATGGAGGTGAGGAAGGATGACAAAATAAGACCTGTGTTTATGTCTGGTGATCCTAAACCAAACTCACTGCAACTGAGATCATTCTGGTGACCCCACAGGGCAGGTTAGACCTGCCCCTGTGAGTTTCCGAGACTGTAACCCTTACAGGAGCTGAAAGCCCATCTTTCTCCTAAGGAGCGGCTGGTGGTTCTGAACTAGTGACCTTGCAGTTAGCAGACCAAGACATGTAATTACTATACCATTGGGGCTCCACGTGTCCTGTGATGAGATAATCATAACTATTAGAAGGAAGAGTCCCTAGAATCTGTCTTACTTAATGCATTCGTTTCTTGGCACCTGAGCACTATCTTCAAGTATTTTTCTGCTTCTAAGTAATTTAAAATTTCTTTGGTCTCACCTCTTATTAAATCGTGTCCTCTGAGAACCAGATCAAATGTCACCAATCTCCCTCCCAAATCCTTGCCCTTTTTGAATTCCGCTCCTTGGTTCCGAATGTTGATCCTCAGTCTAACCCTTGGCTCTAAACACGCCTTTTATGAACCTTTTTTTTTAATGATTCAAAGTTCGGAGATCATTTTCTTTGGATATAATTATCCTAAAAATAAAGGAACCTCCAGTCTAGTTACTTTTGCTAACCAGCACCTGAAACTATCTAAAGTAAATAATGACATTGTGCTTGAGGGGGGAGAAAGCCTCTGAAGAATTTTATCTCAACGCGTGCTGGCAGAAGGACCTCTTAAAGCCCAACTATGCGAACAGTGGCTGGTGGCGGGCGCCCCTTTCAAGGAGGGTCATTGTTTTTATGCTACTACATTTAATGAGATGAATACTTTGAAATGGGTACTTTAAAACTTTGATCCTTGTCATCCGTTCCCTGATTTCTTTTTCTTTTCTGCTAGCAGCTTTTCAAATGTAATGCTTTTACTTACTAAGTACCACTGCTATCCAGTCGATTTTGACTCAGGGTGGTTCTCTAAGACAGGGTGGATCTGCCCTGTGAGTGTCTGAGACTGGAACTCTTCATTTGAGTACAAAGCCTGTCTTTCTTCCCTCAGATCTGTTAGTGGTTTCAAACTGCTGACCTTATTGTGGTTACCAGCCCATTGTGTAACCCCTCTGCCTCCAGAGGTCTACTTACTAGCTACTACCTCTGAAAATGTATTTTAATTTGATGAAGGACATCTTATCTGGGAACCTTGTTGCTCTGAGATATGGTCAAGAATCGGGAAGGAAATAAAAACACCAAATCCAAGTACCCACACCCTGGGACTCTGTGCTCAGCTCTCTCTTGTTCAGGACCCATGGTGGTGGAGTGGTTCAGTTAGGCTGCTAACCACAGGGTCAGCGATGCGAAACTCTAAACTGCTTCTCGTCAGGAGTTCCAGGCTCTCAAACCTACAGGGAGTTTTACCTCCCCTGTTGGGTTGCTGTGAGTCAGAGTCTGTTTGATGGCACTGAGCTTGGTTTGGGGTTCAGTCAGTTACTGTGCCGTCATTGTCCCATAGCCCTGGCAGAATAAGAGGCGCTAGGTAGAAGGGGCTGTGCTGCTGGAGACACTAGCAGCAAGAAGCAATAGCAGCAGCCTGGCAGGACAGAGAGGGAAATCAGAGACGTGTATGGAAGACTCAGCCAGGCTACTGTAGGACCCGTAGTTTAGTATACCTCTATAACACCTGAGAATGGCTGTGTTTATGGAGTACCATAAATGCTATTCACAATGGACTGATCTGGAGTCTCCAAGCACAGTATACTTAACATGAGTGTGTCCGGTATCTTCTGTAGGAGCCCTGGTGGTATAGTAGCATACATATGGGGTTGCTAACCTCAAGTTCAACAGTTCAAAGCCAGCAGACGAGGGTGAAAGGAGGAAGATGCAGCTTTCTACTCCCAATAAGGAGATACAGTCCTGGAAACTCAGCAGGGCAATCCTACCCTACTGCGGGTCAGAATCGACTCACTGGTGGTGATGAGAATGCTTTGTTAGAGGATCGAGTAAAAGTATTTCTATCTACAAGGGCTAAAATTAATCTATGTCCCCATCTAGGCCTTTGGGCTACAAGCTGTTCCTTCCCTGACTTCTGTGCTCTTAAGTTCATTGCTCCATCAGAGGCTGACAGGGGGAAGCCCTCAGAGTTGAGTTTGACAAACTTGAGCTCTAGAATTTTCAGAGGCACCCTGTTCCCACTTCTACACACCTTTCGTGAACATATTTTCCATGGTGACCGCTGACTAGGTTTTATAGCTATTTCTTTTTTTTCCCCCTTAGATCGGTCGGTCGACTGAAAGTCCCATCGATTTTGTAGTAACTGACACAGTGCCGGGAAGTCAAAGTAACTCCGACACGCAGTCAGTGCAGAGCACGATATCAAGGTTTGCTTGTCGGATCATATGTGAACGGAATCCCCCCTTTACTGCACGGATTTATGCCGCAGGGTTTGACTCCTCAAAAAATATCTTCCTCGGGGTAAGAAGCTTTACATCCTACCTACTGCATTATTTGGTACCAGCTCCTACTTACAAGTAAATGAGAGCTTACCACTTACTCTTGCTCCTCCTAGGAGAAGGCAGCCAAATGGAAGACTTCAGATGGGCAGATGGATGGCTTGACCACCAATGGAGTCCTTGTGATGCATCCCCGCAATGGGTTCACGGAAGACTCCAAGCCCGGAATCTGGAGAGAAATATCAGTGTGCGGCAATGTGTTCAGCCTGCGGGAAACCAGGTCTGCTCAGCAGCGGGGGAAAATGGTAAGGACTAGGATGTAGCTGCTTTCATTTTGTTGTGTTTTTAAATTTACAGACATCGCTTAAGTTAGCTGCAGTCAACACTCATCCCCAAGAACTCTAGTAGATGGCTGAGACAGTACCGAGTCTCACCGTCAAGCACTGTTCTAGAGAATATAGTTTGTTTGTTTTTCAATTGAGCTACTTAAAAATTTCTCTGTCACATTTCTGTTTAAAACCTAAGCTTTCCTAAATTAATTAGCACTATCTGTGTTTATATATCATTAGCCACGATACTTAACCTAGTTGAAACTATTAAGATTACTTCTAGCCAGATATGTTCATAAACCTATCTTTACTACGAGGCTGAAAAGAAGTAAGTGACCACACATCATATTCTGTCTTAGACTTAACTTTTTCATGGTTGCCATCAGTTTCTCAAATATTTACCGTATGTACTCGAGTATAAGCCAACCCGAATATCAGCCAAGGCACCTAATTTTACCACAAAAACTGCATTAAAAATGTGCTGGGAAATTCGGCTTATACTCACATCTATACGGTAATTACAGTCATAGGAGACCCAATCTCTTGTAGAAGCAGCATTTAAGACCATAGCCATTGTGCAAAACATCTAAACGCTAGTGTTTCTTTTCCCCCTTTCCTCCTTTAGGTGGAAATTGAAACCAATCAGTTACAAGATGGCTCATTGATCGACCTCTGTGGGGCCACGTTACTGTGGCGCACTGCCGAAGGCCTGTCCCACACCCCCACCGTGAAGCACTTAGAAGCTTTAAGACAAGAAATCAATGCAGCCCGACCCCAGTGCCCTGTTGGCTTCAACACACTAGCATTTCCTAGTATGAAGAGGAAAGATGTGGTAGACGAAAAGCAACCATGGGTCTATCTAAACTGTGGTCATGTCCACGGCTACCACAACTGGGGAAACAAGGAAGAGCGGGACGGAAAAGATCGGGAATGCCCTATGTGTAGGTCCGTGGGTCCTTACGTCCCTCTGTGGCTTGGATGTGAAGCGGGATTTTATGTGGACGCCGGCCCTCCAACCCACGCGTTCAGCCCGTGTGGGCATGTGTGTTCAGAAAAAACAACCGCCTACTGGTCCCAGATCCCACTGCCTCATGGTACTCACACTTTCCACGCAGCCTGCCCCTTCTGTGCACATCAGCTGGCTGGTGAACAAGGCTACATCAGACTGATTTTCCAAGGACCTCTAGACTAACAGTTGCCCTCCAGGACTGCATTACAAATTTATAAGCTAAGAGATTGGGGATTTCCAACCCTCTGTCCACGTCACCGTTTCTCTGCTCTGATCATTTGCATTAAGATGAAGAATTTTTCTAAACATTTGTAATAAATAGTAGCCATTTCTGAGCAAAAATCTGGGAAACTCAAGTAAAGGGTTTCTGAAAGTACCAAACTTCTGAATCCTGAGTTCCGAAAATATTTTAAGGAGAAAAAAAAAAGACAGTCTAATTTGATGCCTTCATGTTAGTGTTTTTGAATCACCCCATCCCATCCTCAGTGTTGAGAACTTGTTTTGTATAGCCGAGGTACTGTTGGTTCAAACTCTGTTAGTTTACAGTGTGTCACAAGCATTGTAAAATACAACATGTATAATAGCTCCCGCCCCCCCTTATTTATCTTTATTATAGAAAATACCTTAGAGCGTCACGTCGGTAGAGTAGCATGATAGTGACGGGGGCACATCCTGGATGTGACCGGTAGTTTAGCGAGCACAGTGCCAGGGTTTGCCGGGTTAGGATGGAAGGACACGCGAGCCTCTCCCCACCACCTCATCTAAACATGGGATTTGGTAGACAAGAATACATTTTTATACCAAATTCCTATTAATTACCATTGTGTAAGATGCGTTTGATTTTAACCACATGGAAGATAATCAGGAAAGATATTTTTTTCTCCTTAATGTTTCTCTTGAGTGTAGTACTATAACAAAAACTTAATGCTAAGAAACATTTTATATGCTCCTTTGAATATGCAATTTAATCTAGATTATCTATTTTTCTCCCATGATTACTAACCTCTTTTTAGTATCAGCAACATTTGGCAAGTTTATTTTTTAGATATAAACTGTGGTTCATCTGTTCACTGTTTCTAGAAAAGAAGAAAAACCCATTCCCTTGAGAAAACATAAATTAACACTTGAAAGGAGTGTGACTTGATTTGCTTTCAGAAAAAGAAATGCTTAATTAATTTTTCTATATCTGGCCTTATCCAGGCCTTAGGAAATCTAGAGATAAAGGGTTGAGTGACAACAGTGCCTGCCTTCGCCCCGCCCCCTTCCCAACTTTTTGGGTTGGTTTTTAAATCTAGCAGACCAGCTTCAACAGTGGGTGTGAAGCCTAAGGAGAGTCACCCTAGTGGGACTCAAACACTGGGCTGGCAGGTGAGCACCGGGAACAGCAGAGAGGAGGGACGTACTTGCATTGTCTGTTTATTCTCTAATTTCAATGAATTCTTTGCTTGCAAAAGCAAAAAGCAGTCTCTTGCCACCACCCCCTTTCCCCTCTTCTCTCCTCCCCACCTTTTTTAAATGTACCACAAGAAAACTATAGACAGTTGCACTACATCAAACCCTATTGTGACACTTACAGAAATTGGTAGACTTTTAGATTAGACAAACTCATTTTTTTAATCCTTTGTTTTCCTTTAGTTCGAAAAGTTGTAGAATACTTTACTGATGGTAGCACATTTCTGTATGTGATAGCATAGCTTTAATTTAACCTGTCTTAATGATGTTCTGAATTTTCTTTTGGTTTTATAAAAAAGAAGAAAGCCTTTGTTGCTTAGAAGCCATGAGCTATTTTATTTTACTTGCGCTCTCAACATTTTCTTTGTTCTTAAAAATGATCATTTGGGTTCACTCAGGAAACGCATGTCAGGAAACTTGTATTGTAAGTTTACTAGTTGTTATGTATCAGTAACTGCTGTTGCCCCCCTTTTTCAAAGAAAGATCCTTGATTTTGAGATTTCCTAGGCTGTCACATACCCGTGACTAATGCAAGGAAATCCAGTCCTGTGTTGTATTTGTTCTAATCATTTCTATTCAGGCTATATATTGTAGCTAATTTTTATTTGCAATTAATTTATTCAAACTAAGTAAAATACTTTTCAAAATAGATGCTTGTCTTTGTGAGTTCATTTTTTGCATAAGTGAGAGTAGGGAAACCAGAAGTGAAAACTTGGGTACAAAATCTTACCCCCGCTCCCAGAAGTAGTCATTTGAAGTCACCGGAGGGTTTGCATTGAGTGGAACACTTAGCGCTGATTCTCCCAGGAAAACACCTCTACTTAGCCACAGAGACCTTTAGTTCAGGGCCAAGGAGTTGAGGCATTTTCTAAGGGGAGTCCTGCTAAAGCATTGCCTGCGGTATATCTAGACCATAAAAGATCCATGCTCCTCCACAGTGCTTGCATTTCTTCCTATCAGCTGGGGAACACTGGGGTCATTTCCAATCAAATTCAAGTTTGGAAAATTTAGGAATTTAGACATTTTAATTCATTGGGTGTTTTTCTATTCAAGCCCTCTGCATCTTAGTTTTGTCCTTTTGCCAGTGGCTAATGGAGAGGATACTTTTGCTTTTTTGGTTCTATTAAGGGATGTCAGTACTCTACCCCAGGAGGAGAAAAAGTTCTATTTAGGTCTCCTCAGTGCACTGATGAAAAAACACATCTTTATGATAACCCTCTTTATCAGAAAGATGTTAATGTTTAAATCCTGCTTAACATGAACCCAAAACTCCATTTCCCTCCATCTAAAATTTGGCTGTCATGAAGGAAGACCAAGCAGGTAGCTAGAGCTAGGATTCCATGATCAGGTGATCTTAAAGCTATAATTTGCTTTAATTAAAATGATCTTATCTATTGTTGCTATGTATAACTGAGTCGATTCTAACTCAGTGACCCTATCTATAGCACAGAATAGAACTTGCCCCATGGGTTTCCTAAACTCTGCATATGAAGCAGTATAGAACTAGTTGCTATCGAGCCAATTCTGACATGTGTCCTGTAGAACTGCCCCATAATGTTCTCATTGGAAGTAGTCCCCTGGCCTTTTCCGAGCAGCCTCTGGGTGGACTCAAGCTACAAAGCTGACTAGCAGCCAGCCCTTCCTTGTTTAGGGGCCACCCACCCAATGCCATAGGAAGCAGGTTAGGGATAAATGTTAGCAATGTAAATAAATTCATATCATTAGAGCATGGCTATTCCATTGACTCTTCAAGATACCTGCTGCATTCCTACCTGACTGGGGTACCCATGGGAATTCACCGAACAGTCTTTAATTTTGTAAGAAAAATAGAATTCTAATGCCGGCCCTTATCCCAACAGATCATCTTGTGCTGCCCCACTTTAGAGACCACTCCTGGAAAGAGCTCTAGTTCATTTCTTTGTAATCAGCGCTGAAACTGCATACAAACTACATGCAGCCCCCATGGTATATAACTCTGCATGACCCATGGTGACATACCAAGCCATGTACAGCTTGTACTAAAAACTCAAGGTACACAAATGGTTCATGATGACAAACAGGTGCGACTTCGATATGCACATCAAAATTAGTACTCCTATTTTAAAGCTTTGTTGTTGTTTTTTTAATACAAATGAAGGTACACTATACTTGAGCTTACAATACCTATATATGTTCCAATTTATATGACAAATTAGACAGTAGCAGAACTCATTCTTACTTGAGGGACTACCTGTCCATTCTATTCCCCATCCCTACTTTTAGAATTACTCTTAGAGGAATTTCCTCTAATGTCATGCTTTCAAATCTTACCTACTCATTCTTACAAGTATTTGCCCACTGTGCCCCAGGCCCTGCTCTAAACAGGTGATTTTATAGCGGGGTGGGTGGGGAGAGTCTCTTGCCTTCCAGGGGCTTCTTTTCTAGAGTGGAAGCTAGACATGAATAAGGAAAATAAGGGTACAACCTGTTAGGGAACAGCCTGTAAGAGTTCACATCGAGTACACATAATCTGATGTGCAGGGAGGGGGTTGCAGTTGGACAGCCAAGAACGTTCATCATGGCGGTGTTTCAATACAACTCTGAAGGGAGTGACTACTTAGGAGAAGAGCATTCCAGACTGGGAACAGCCACTGCAAAGGCCCTGAAGTAGATGCATACAGAGTATGCAGAGAGGAGCAGATGGACCAAGGTGGCCTACTGGTAAGAACTGTGGACAAGTAGGTAAGGTTGAAGAAGAAAGGGACTGTAGATGGAAATAGATCCTAGTGAGAATGTGGGCCTTTACCCTGGGTGGGATGGAGGAGGAACTCCTTGGGGGGTTTTAACAGACCCAAACAGCCTGAAGTAGAAACGGGGAAGCCTTGGTAAGAAGGCAATGTATGGCAGTAGCCCTGGAGAATGGCAGTGACATGGATCAAGGGAGTAGTGATGGATACCGTTTCGACATCCGAGCTGACAGCATGTGCTGGCAGATGAGATGTGGGGTATGAAGAAGGAAAAGTGAAGGAGAACTCGGGTCACTTGGTCTCGGCAACTGGAAAGGTGAGATTACCAATGTGTTAGACTGGGTTAACTAGAAAGACAAATTCAGTAACAATCATATAAGAAGAAAGAGCTTTTTATCAAAGAGTAATTGTAGATTAAGAAAACGTCCCAGCCCAGTCCATATCAAGTCCATAAATCTAATATTAGCCCATAAGTCTGATACTAGCCCAAAAATCCCTCTTCAGACTCACGAAGCACATTCAATGATGCAAAATGCAGGAAGATGACAGGTCAGTGGGTGCAAAAGTTGTGGATACAGTGAGTGGAAGCATCTCCAGGGCTCTTGCAGGTCTCAGCATGGCTCATTGCAGCTCGTCAATAGGAAGGTACAAACGGGCCCTCACAGGCCTCTGTGGATCCACAACTCATATGCACGGGAAGGCAACAGGGGTCCACAGATTGGTTCGGCCCACCGGTAGCACACCACACGGTTGAGGCAAAGGACTAGCTCAGGCGGCAGCTTGCTGGTCTGATCACCAGGGGGAAAGGAAGAAGCCAGCCTCGGAGAGACATTTACCTCGGCTGCCCTCAGTTCAAGCTGCAACCTGATTGAAGTGCGCCCACATGTTCCTACAGGAGCCTAGTTGCCACAATAAACCTAACAATGTGAGGAAGATTCTTGAAGGAACAGATTGTGGGGAAGGAGGTTGGCTGTAGAATCCAAACTCAAGTCTTGTGCTTAGGATTGACTATGGTATTAGACAAGATATTTGCCAAAAGTGCAGATGTCTGCTTTTTAAACATCAGAACTGCTGTTCTCCACGCACCCATGCTAGCTTAGAAACAAACAAAAATATATTTCTCCTAATAGATGGTGGACTTCCTTTGACTGAAACAGAGCTGAGGCACCTCATGTTTTCCTCTGCTTTGGCTGCCCTCTGAGGAAATGAAGTACTGTTTCAACTGCAGTCACATCCTCTCCAACCTGTTCTAATGCAACTTTTCTCCCTCCTTTTTACTTGACATTAAAAAAGACTCAAATGTTACTGAAACTTAAACTTTTACTGCTCTAAATCCCTTTAGCAGTGAGTAGCTAGGTACACATTTTGTTTTTGTAACACTTGTCAGCAGAATACATAAACTGTTTTTAGCCATTATTGAATCATGTTCCCATGATGTGCTGGGAACGCTGACTTTGTCTTAGGTTAATATTAAATTGTAAATCCAGCTATGTGCATGATTAAGACACAGCATAGACTATGATTCTAATAGCTAATAAGGAGCCCTGGTGGCGTGTTTGGCTAAGCAGCATGCTGCTCACGGCAAAATAGGTGATTCAGAACCACTAGCCACCAGGGAGACAGGTGAGGCTGTCTGTTCCTGTAAGGATTGACAATCTTAGAAACGCTAAGAAAACAATTCTACTCTGCTCTTCGGGGTCATTATGAGTCCACACTGACTCATTGGAAGGGGTTTTAATTTGGAGGACAACTAACAATATTTGAGTGCTTGCTGTGTGCCACGCTGCCTTCTAAATGCACCATGTTTAACATAGTACTGGGCCAGAGATGTGAACCCACCCTCTGAGGTAAGACCTATAATCTCCAAGTGACACAGAGGAACACAGGCACAGCACTGTTGAGTAAGCTGCCCAAGGTCTGCGTGGCTTATAACGAGAAGCATCCGGATTTGAAACTCAGATGTCTTGTCTCCGTCCTTCCATGTTTTGCCGTTTTTAACATACACGGCTACCATGTTTTGCCGTTTTTAACGATGTGACATGTTGGAAGAATTTCTCCCCACTTTGATAAAAGAAGGAGCACCGTGGCTAGCACATTGAGTTGATGCCGACTCATGCTACCCTACAGGACAAGACTGACTGCCCCTGTCGGTTTCCAAGACTAGCTCTTCAAGGAAACAGAAAGCCACCCTTTCTCCCCTGGAGAGGCTGGTGGTTTTGAACAGCTAACCTTGCCGTTAGCAGCCCAATGCATAACCAACCACACCACCAGGGCCCCACATACTCACTCCCTGTCCTGGAGTCAAGGCAGACTCCCACCAACCCTATGGGACAGGGAAGGACTGCCCCTGTGGATTTCCAAGACTAACTGTTTATGGAAGCAAAAAGAGCTTCATTTTTCTCCCAAGAGCTGCTGCTGCTGGTTTTAAACTGCAAACCTTGTGGTTAGCAGCCCAGTGCAGATCCCCTACACCAACAGAGCTCCTTGGCTAACAGTTATGCTTTTAAAAAAAACCAACTTATTTCTTGGATCCCATGTATCACAGAAACCAGCCCTTAAATTTCCAAAATAGCCTCTATTAACAAGAAAAAAATGGCCAAAGGAATGGAGTTTGCAGAAGCTGATGGACTGAAAATGTGTTTTCACTGGCTGGAAAGCAAAAAGGGAAGCGGCAGTGATTCTTCCAAGAGTGGCAATAACTAAAGTTGACAGGGCTAGAGGAAGAACACCTACGGGGGTGGTGCCAGGAGAGAACAGAAAGGATTACCCTGGAGTTGAAGAAAAGACTGTCCCTTAGAGCCCAAAAGTGTGCCGTTGAGTTATTCACGTTTGTGAGACACTATTGGGTAAGGAATGATGGCACAAGCAGCAGCCAAGATCAAGAGAAATTGAAGGCGCTGCCTATCTCAGAAATGAGCCCTGGTTGCACTGGTGGCTAAGATTTGGACTGCTCACTGCGAGGTCGGTAGTTTAAACCCCTCAGCTGCTCCACAGGAGAAAAATGAGGCTTAGGTCTTAGAAGTTCCAGAAGTTACTAGTCATGTTACTATATAACTATTAATAAAAACGTAGGTGTAAACTAGTGGGAAATCTTGCCAATCAAGTTACAGATGAGGAAGCCAAGCCTAGTCAGACAAAACCCTAATGCATAAATCGGGTACCACAACCCGGTCCTTTGTGCCTGCCATTGAGTCGATTCCGATTTATGGCGACCCTAGCCTGTAGGCTCTCAACCTGTAGGTCATGACCCCTGTGGGGGTCGAACAACCCTTTCACGGTCGTCGATTCATAACAGTAGCAAAACTACAGTGATGAAGTAGCGACGAAAAGAATTTTATGGTTGAGGGTTTCACCACAACATGAGGAACCGTATTAAAGGGTTGCGCCATTAGGAAGGTTGAGAACCATTGGTATATGGTGTTTCAGAGGCTGTAATTCTTGATGAGAGCATCTTTCTTCGGAGGAGTGGCGAGTGGATTTGAACTGCCAGTCTTTGGGTTAGCGGTCCAATGCCTGCCCCATAGACCCACTGGGGCTCCTCATACCCTGATTATCATGAGCTTGAGTCACCAAGACTTGGTGATATTCCTGTGTTTTATTTGTTGAAGCAAAAGTAAATTTCTTGCGTTTGAATAGTTTGTATTTTAAATGAAAAGGGTCAGCACAGTCAAAACATCAGCTTTCTTTCATTGTCCTGTGGACAGTGGTTCCCAAATGGAACAGCTAACTGTTTGGGAGAACTTACTTAATGGACAGTTGCTGGTTTGGCAATGAAAGGCCGGGACAGAGAGAGAGAGTCAAGACTTGTCCAACAGTCACCAAGAGCACCCTTTGATAATAATTCATAAACCGTTCAGCAAATGAATAAATGACAAGGCCCTTAATTTGCTTTTTGATTTACTCAGAAATCAGACAACTTTTTGCATAGATGTGTAATACTTCCAGGTGCTATCCAGCTGTCCACTGGCTTCTTTGTCCAATGACCTACTTCAAATAGTGATTACAATGGTTCATAAAGCTGCAAACATTACTAGACTGTTAAACAACTTGAAATCTTTCTTCATCTACAGTGTACCCCCAAACCCACTGCCACCTCATCCATCCCAACTCATCTACCTCACTGTTAGCAAGTCCGTGCCAACTCACAGCGAACCCCCTGTGGGCTTCTAAGACTAACTGTTTACAGGCATAGAAAGCCCTGTCTTTTTCCCAAGGAGTGGCTGGTGGTTTCAAACTGCCGACCATACAGCTCGCAGCCCAATGTGGAACCACACCACCACCAGGGACTAAGGTTTCTGAGGCTGTCAGTCTTCACAGGGAGCAAACAGCCTCATCGTCCTCCTGAAGGGTAGCTGGTAGGTTTGAACAGGCGACGTTTCTGTTAGCAGTTCAACACTTGTCAGGCAGCCCCACCAGGGCACCACAGTATAGGTGAGTAACAAGGATGACTTGAGCCCTAAATCCCATCAAGTTATCTCAATCTTGAATTTGAGGGCCAGATCCATAGGTGGAGGGGCAGGAGTTGAATTAGCAGATGTTGAGAGAGAAGAGAATGGAAGATTCGCACAGCTGTCCAAGAGCTATAGCAACTAGCAGCTCCCAAAGCAGGTAGCCTGGGCTCAGGGGGCAGCCAACCGGTGTTGTGGAAGGAATCCCCCACTGTGGTTCTTGGTAACATGTAAGGATCCCTACCTAAAGTAGTTACTTCCAAAGGATTTGCAGCTCATATGGTTAGAGATCTTATTGTTGCCTCCACCAGAGAAGCCACAGTGGACCTCCCAAGTTTCCAGCGATGAGATTGTAGAAAGGCATCCTATATGGTCAAGAGGCAGGCAGCTTCTTGGATCGCTCTCCGCCTGTCTCACACCTACACTCTCTAGGCAGCTGCTGCTAATGTTTAAGTAAGTATGGCTTCTCAGGAGCCCTGCTGGCATGCTAGGTTATGCGATGAGCTGCAAACTGCAAGATTGGATGTTCGAACCACCAGCTTCTCTGCAGGGGAAAGTTAAGGTTTTCTGTTTCCATAAAGATTTGCAGTCTGGGAACCCACCGTGGGCAGTTCTCCGCTGAACTCTAGGTTTATTATGAGTCCGAATCAGCTCACTGGCAGTGGGTGTGGTATTACCACAGCTTAGGCTGCCTTGGTGATGCAAATAATTAAATCCTGGATCATTAGCCAAAGGGTTGATGGGGACCCACTCGGGTGCCTCAGCAGACAAGCTGGCAGGCTGCTTCTTCAAGCTCAAAGCTGACAGCCTTGGAAATGGGAGGGTGTGGTTCTACTCTGCCCACAGAGTCGCCCCAAGTCTAATCGACTCAACAGCAACTAACAAAAGTGTTCACTTCAGGGTGTGCATGCTGGTTTGTTAGGTTAATGTCATTTCTAGGTTGGGCATGCTGCATCCACATATGAACACAGATGGTTTATTTGTATGTTGTATTGATTTTATTCAAAGCACTCAATGGTAGCAAAAGATCCCTGAGTCCATTGTCCTGTGCAGTGTTGGTGATCTTGGTGCAAAAGTAACTGTGCAAACTGTTAAGTGATATGCTTAAAAGTGCCTTTATGGCTTCATTATTGCTACTGACTTCAAATATGGACACACTTACTTACCAACGTGTTTTCATTCCTCTTTAAATACAAAAGCACCTTGAAAAATGTTGTCTGGGTGGAGTTTCACAGATTTGTGGAACTCCTCAGGTCAGGCACAAGTCCAAGCCTGAATCCCATCCAGCCCCAGAGACCCGGGTGTTCCTTTATCAAGGTAGGTAACAATGGACAGTTATTCCTCAGAAATTAAGGAGAACCTAACTGCCAGGGGAGAGTTAGAAAATGTCAAGATAAGTAGTTCTGCCCTTCTGAAAAGACTCGCTTGTACTGGAGCCAGCATTCCCTGTAATTTTATAACACGCTCTTCTGTTTAACTCCTTGGCTCTGTGGTCATGAACCTCGTTACCTGCCTTCTTATGGGAATAAGATCATTCAACCCTTTGGCCTCAGTGCATTAAGACTTGTTCTACCTATCTTAGTCCCTTAGGCCTTTGGTGCTTGGCCCTGTGTGTGGAATTAGACTTGTGTGACATCAGATGTCTCAAAGTAATCAATCTATAGCCCCTTCACTTGGGAAGTTCAGTCGCCTGACATACAACGAGCATCTCAAATTAATGATCAAGTTATCTTCAAGCCAAGAGTCTTTTTTCATCATTCAATCATGAATGCAAAGGATGATCCAGATTATTCATTGCTGAAAAAACTGGAAGGACATAGCTTGGGAACAGAGTAGTGACTCCATGTTGTCAGATTTCATAAGGAACTCCAAGGACTATTGCTACCAGTATCTAATGACATGTTGACCTGTGACCTAGAGCCATGGACACCCACCCCAGTCTGAACATCTTGTGAATCTGCGAGAGTGTTTTGCGGTAATGAGGATTTCTAGAAGGTGACTGGTTCGTTAGGTTGCCTGAAATCTGTCTAGCAATGAAATGTCTCCCAAATGATACCGATGTGGGAGAAGGCATGGAGAACACAGAGCAATTGGCTTTTTTTTCACTCTTGGCAACATTCCTTTGACTTTTGTCATAATTGTTGCATATGATGCCTGACACCTGGGTTTCCACGGTTTCAAGACTCATATCCGATCTCTAAAGGAAGTCTGTACTTCTCTCAGAGCGCACACCACGCCCTATTGTTAGGACTCCTTTATTTGCCTCCAGCCTTTACTGGAGAGGATTTACACACACACAAGAAGCTCGCATCCCACCAAGTCAGAACCCTTCTGGAACATCATTTTGTGACTGTTTCTTCCAAGTTGCTCTCTATGTGGAAAGGATTTGGGTTTTAGCTGTTTTTCTTATGCAGGTACCTTACCCATTCACTGCGGCACGTGATGCCCACAGGTACACCTCGGAGGGACTGCCTTACAGGATAGTTTTCTCCAGGAGAAGATCATTGGCCCAGAAAAGGGATCACTTTGTAGATTATTTTTTTCAATGAGCCATCCATACCGCCCCCAAGTCCACTTGCAAAGGAACCGATCTCTCGGAACTCCGCTGGCATCCTTTTTATGCAGGGACATCAGTCTTCCTGGCTGGAAAGAAGACGTTGGTTCTGAAGTCCCTCTGTGATTTACGTGTTGGCCTGGTTCCTGTCCTGCGAACACTGCATTTTGCTTTGGGCTTGCTGGCGGTACGTCAAGCAAACGAAAGTTAGATGGGTGCCATCAAGCTAACGCCATGCTTCTGTGGAATTCCGAGAGATCGGTTCCTTTGGGGGGTCTTAAATTAGTGATGGGATTTGGACCTGAATGACCGAGACAGAAACTATTAGGATTTGATTCTGCCTGCTTCTTGATGAAAGCCCTTTGACGATCCAGCACGGGCCCCTCACTCAGAAAAGAATATGATAAAATACAAAGAGGTGGCACTTCCTAAAACCCGAGGGCACTGTGAAAAATAGCATTTCCTGCAGCGAGCCAGCCTCCGGTAAAATATTCATTGCATTTTTTAGTAGATTAGAACCAGATCCTTCATCCTTCCTGCGTAAAAAAAGCTATTTTTAATTTCCTAGCCACCTTGATAGTACAGGATAGGAGAAGTGACCCCCACCCTGGTGGGGCTGGGCAGGGGGGAGCAGGAGAGAAATGAGGAGCTTTGCTGACAGAGTGGTACACCTTCTGCACCCACCCACCCCATTCTGGGGAACGCCGGGGGAGCCTCGAAAAAGGAGGCCTGTGGACAAGTGACATGGTCTGATTGGAGATGGATCTTTTTCTCCGCACCATCACAATGCCCAGCGCACGGTTACATGTGATGAATTTTTAAAAACGTGAGAAGAGGAGGCTGGGAGAGCAAGTTCCGCTTCCCTCCCAGGGACAGTGGCTGTTAGACTGAATATCTCTTAATTGCCTGACGAGTCAGCCATGTGCATCCCCTTGAAAGGGGAAGAGGGTGTTGAATACCAAATGCCTACTTTGAATTCACTTCATACATATGTATATATTATAAATATGTCAATATATCTTGAGTGTTGTCTTAGTTTCCTAGTGGTGCTATAACAGAAGTACCACAAACAGGTGGCTATAGCAAACGAATTCGTTTTCTCCTCACAGTATAGGAGACTAGAAGTTCAAAGTCCCTCTCTCCCTCTCTCTTCCCCCTCCCTTTTACTTCCTTCCCACCTCCCAGCGGCCCCTCCCAGCTCCTTGCTGTAGAGGAAGCTTCTCACTCTGAGCTTCTGCTCCTGGTCAGAAGAAACCAGCCTCCAACGACTGAAGTAGGGCAATAATACATAAAGATTATTGCAAAGTCATAGAGGAGAGGGAAGACAGGAGAGAGAGAGAGAGAGACAGAGACAGAAATAAAGGAGTCAGACACATTTTATGGTGGCATGCTCACCTCAGCTCCTCTTGATGGACCACGTGGAACTGGGAGAAGTGAGAGAGAGCCTTTACTATCTTGGGACCTTTATAGGTAGCCATAAGACATGCATATTCAGTAGTTACATGCATCACAAGGTGGGTGGTATTTACATTAAGGCCCCTGAGATCACAGGTGAGGAAACCTCGTACCTACATTGGGGGAAGGTATGAGGGGGAATGGGTGACACAGCAGAAAGAAAGAACCTCAGTCTATAGGGAGATATAATCCACCATGTGCTCACTTTAAGGCAGCAGAGCTGTTAAGGGGAGACTGTGGGAATGGTATTTAAAGCAGGATAACGTACTTGGATTTTCCCTCTAACTTCCCTACCACGGAATACCAGCTTTCCAGATTCCCTCTGTTCTAAGTTAGGGAATATAGTCCTCGTCATATTTCCCTCAGTGTTAGTTTCCCACACCACACTACTCCTCCCTTGCTGATATAACAAAGACAACCCATTCCCACACAATAGTAGAACCACAAGGCGGAATTCACGGCACTTTTTTTTTTAGCACATATTTTTGAAGGCTACAACTCAACCCATAAAAGGCAGCGACAAGCCAGAGGCACTGAAGATTTTCAGAAGAACAAGAGGGCATGGGCCCTCCTCTCACAATACTTCAAAGTGAGTGGAAGGACACGAGGAACTAGGCAATCGGCAGGTGGTGTGTCCCGTGCTAGGACAGAGGCAGGAATTGAGAGGGCTTCCAAAAGTTCTTTGGAAAACAGAAATGGAAAGATAATGGAGTTTTCCCATGAACTTTGGAAGCCCCTCATACTTTAGGGGCACACAGGAGAGGCACTGACACAGACTTGGGGGGAATCGGAGGAGTTTCTCTAGAAGAAGGAGACATTTATCTGGGCCTTGAAGGAAACCAAAGTTAGCCAAGAATGGGGGTGGGGGGGGATTCCCAGGAGAGGGACTAGCTTGGGCAGAGGCTCAGCATCATCAGGGAAGATGGCCCATTGGAGGAACTGAGATGAGCAAGAGATGCCAAGACCAAGGAAGGCCAGGCCCACAGCTGTTGAACCAGAAAGGATCTTCCTCCCGCTGGCAGAGAGTGAACACTTCCCCTGGAGCTGGTGCCCTAAATCCAAAACTCTCATCTCCTAAACTGTGAGGATATAAACGTCTGCTGGTTAAAGCCACTGTATTAGTCTGGGTACTTTGAAGAAACAAATCCACAGCGACTCATGTATAAGAAAGAGTTTTATGTAAAGAAAATGTGCATCACGGAAACATCCCAACCCAATGCTGCACAAGCCCACAAGTCCAACATTAACCCAACACCAGTCCACAAAGTCCTCCACCTCACAAAACAGAGGCAATGATGCCGACTGCAGGAGGAAAGCTGAGTCAGTGAACGAACAAGTATCTCAGCACTAGCAGGGGTCTCCACACGGCTGCTCCAGTACCCAGGGCTGCATCGGGATAGGCCATGTAGCTTCTCCTTGAGGATGTCTTGTAGGAAATCAATCTTGTAAGCTGAAGCAGGGAACTGCTAAGGCAGCTGCACCCGGTGGCGACCATCACAAAGCAAGAGACCCGAGAACTAGAAAGGCGAGGCTCACCACCCATTTATCCCTCCGCCTTTCAATTAGCCCCATATGTGATTATCGGCCAGGCTGGCACAATTAACTAACTAAGCCACCTTTAGTGGTATTGCTGTCACCGAGCAGCACTAAGCACCTAAAACGGGGGCCAACCAGCCTGAGGTCCTGTAGGCGAGTGAGACCTCCCAGCACACAGTGGCCAAGGCGGACTTCTGAGGGAGCGGAGCATTGAAAGAAAAAAACCCATCTCAAAGCCTGAGAAGGAAGCACCGGAGAAAGACAGGCAGCAAGCCAGACGCCATCAGTGACACGGAAGAGGACACTTCCGAGAGGGTGGTTTCCCCTAATAACATGTCCAAAGTATGGGATAAGCCTCGCCAGCCATGCCTCTAAGGAGCATTCTAACATAGTTGGGTTGAAGTGTACACACTAGATATCTGATATAACCAAAACCAAAACGAGAAACCTTATTGTCTAAAGAGACTTCTTGCGAAAGCTGCCCATTCCTGACCAAGGTGGAACACATTTGACCTTGACCACTAAAGGCATCTCCGTCTCTTTTGGATTAAAATAATCTCCTTGGGCTGTTCCTTAGTGGATACCCAGAGTAGAGGCCTGGTTGAATAGTAAGTTACTGCTAACCACAAGGTCCGAAGTTCAAAACCACCAGCCACCGTGCTTGAGAAAGATGAGGCTTTCTAGGTCCATAAAAATTTCTAGGAAACCCACCCTAGTTCCACTCTGACCTACAGGGTTGCCATAAATCAGAATCAACCCAATGGTCTTGAGGGATTTTTGTTTTGTTTATTGCTTAGGGAATGCTGTGGGTTAAGCATTGGGCTGCTAACTTCAAGTCAGCAGTTTAAACCCACCAGCTGCTGGAGGAGAGAGAAAGGGTAAATCTCCCCAGGAAGATTTACAGTCTTGGAAAACCCTACATAGGGTCTCTGAATCAGAATCCACTCCCTGGTGGTGAGACAATGCTTCCCAAACTCACTGCCAGCGAGTCGATGCCGACTCTGTGAGCTCCCCTTGGGTTTCTGAGCCTGTCACTGTCCATGGGATCAGAAAGCCCAGACTTGCTCCCATGGAAGCGGCTCCTGGTTGCAAACTGCCGACCACTGCCGACCATGAGGTTCGCACTCCAACAGGTAACCGCGCCACCACCAGGGCTCCTCCAGATACTGCTTGGGGAAGCGCTACGTTCTTGGTTAAAGGTGATGGAACATTTTGGAAACGGTGGTGATGGCTGCACACACTAGGAATATAATTCACGTCATTAAATTGTACATGTAAAAAAAAAAAGGTTGAAAGGCAAATGTCTTGTTCTGTGTCTTTGTATCACATTAAAACCCAAAGCCTTCCTTTTCCCAGGTTGCCACCCAGAAGCCGAGGTCAGCCTCCCTTGGTGAGGAACTGGCCTCACCTGAGCTTTGGGCCTAACCCGGCCCTGGCCCTGCCACAGCCCGAGGTGCTGACCTTGGCCTGCATCCAAACGTCTTCCAGCCCCCTTGTCCTGACAGCCTCCCTCACTGCCCTGCAGGCGCTCCCAGCCCTGGAGGGGGAAGCACCAGCTCTTGGAAAGGGCCCCAAGTCCCCTCCTCGGTGGTTGCCCTGTCTTCTGTTTCAGGACTTCCCCTCCACTCGGGGGCGGGCGGGGCTCACGCTGGGCTCAAACCGCTGAATCTCCCCACTTCCGGCCGGCTGCGAAACCTTTGATCTCCCCTTCCAGTCCTGGAAACCGGCTCTGAGGCGACATCCTGTGTTCTTTCTTGGAGCAGCTCCAGGCCCTGCCAGCCCTGCCTCCTTGGTGCCTACCAGCCCCCGCCCCTTCTCCTTTACGTCTTTCACCAAGGCTTGGTTTTGTTCATCAAAGCACCTGGTTTCAAGGGATTGTCTTGCTCTCCACTTCCCCCCACCCACCTATTTTGAAGCTAGCCTAAGTCATGACTTACCCCATCCTTTTAAGCTAAGTGCTTCTCCCTGCCCCCCTCTGTGTCTCAACGCTGTCCCACCGACTCGAGGTCTGCGGAGATCAAAAAGACCCCGGTTGAAGATCTCACAGATCCCTCTCCAGCACTGGAGCGGAAAGATGCCGGGTGCCAGCTGAAGCGAAGTCAGCACCAGTGCGGTAAACGCCAGTGCGTTTTTCACCTGGGCACACGGGGGCACCCACGGCTCGTGAAGCCGTGACGGTCCTTGCACTGCACACAGACGAGACCCGCTACCCACCCAATTATGCAGGCTCAAACCTGAGTCATTCCCCATGCCTCCCTATTCCTCACACGCCACATTTAATCCCTCTGCCATTCGAAGCCGCCAAAGACCAGGGGAGGTTTGGTTTTTTCTCTAATGTTCACCAGGGCCTGTGTTTGATGGGGCCAGCCGCAGCTTTCTTCTGAAATCCGAGTCCAAACCACCATTGTCTGGCACCAGGACTTCCCACTGCCCATTCTCCCCAACGCAGACAGGATGTAATATGCATTCGACAGTAGCATCTTCTGAATTTGGAGGCTCCCAGAGCTTCGTGGCTCTGGCTTTGCCACTCTCTGTGGCTGCATCTCATTTCGGTTAAGCTTCCCATCTTACTCTGTTCCAGCCACACTGCCTTTCTTTCGTCCCGCAAACACACCGGCTGCATTGGCTACCCAAGGCCCTGTTGGCGTACACGCAGTCCCTGCTGAGAGAGAGCTTAATGAACCTGTCACATTGCTGCCACCTCCTCATCCCAATTCAGATGTCACCACCGTTTTTAAGTAACCTCACCAAACCCAGGTACCATTTATCAGATTTCTCTGTGGTAACTTCTTTATAACCCTTAAAACAAACAAGCAACACAAACCTACTGCCACGGAGTCGATTTCAACTCAGAGAGACCTTACAGGACAGGGCAGAACTTCCCCTGTGGGTTACCGAGGAAAGGTGTATGTTTCATTGGTGCTATACTGCATGCACCCTGACGGGCCAGTCTCCTCCCACGACCCTTCTGTAAGGGGATGCCCAGTTGTCTACAGATGGGCTTTGGGCCTCCACGCTGCATCTCTGCCTCTCCCCCACCCCCCAATTCACATTGATATGATTTTTTGTTCTGGGTCTTTGATGCCTGATACCTACCCCGTTGACACCTCGTGGTCACACAGGCTGGTGTGCTTCTTCCATGTGGGCTTTGTTGCTTCCAAGCTAGATGGCCGCTTGTTTATCTTCAAGCCTTTAAGACCCCAGATGGCTTTCTCACACGGACAGACTGTTTTTTCCTTACTGCTGGCCTTGTGGTAAGCAACCCAATGTATAACTCTGACTCCACCAGGGTTCTGGTTTATAGCCCGTAGTTCCTGAACATTGTACTGTTTATTTGTCTGTTTCTATGTTTACTCCTACTCTCCCCTTCCGAGGCCCTGGGTAGTGTAAGTAGTTAACACATTCTGTTGCTAAATAAACCGTTGGAATTTCAGCTCCTCCCAGAGGTGCCTCAGAAGAAAGGCCGAGCTGAAAAGCCAGCTATTAAAAACCCTGTGAGGCGAAGCTGAGGCCATCCGGAGTTGGAGTCAAGTCCATGGCTGCTGGTTAGCACGTAGTCAACCCAAACCAAACACACCCCCGTCGGTTGATTCCAACTCCATAGGAGTAGGTTTCTGAGACTAACTGTTTACAGGAGTAGAAAGCCCCCTCCTTCTCCCAGGGTTTCGAACTGCTGACCTTGGGGATTGCAGGCCAATGAGTAACCACTATTCCATCAGCACTCAGGAAATACCTGTGGTCTAAAGCCAACTAAGTTCACCCAGAAGGGAACATGTGTAAGGTGGTTTGGGGGTTTTGTTTTAATTCAGCAAGCACCAAACGGATATGTTGCTGTTAGGTCTCATCAATTCTGACTCGTAACGACGTCAGTCATGCACACCAGAAGGTAACACTGCCTGGTCAGGTGTTGTCCCCACAATCCCTGTCATGTTTGAGTCCGTTGTGGCCGCCGCTGTGCCAACCCATCTCATCACAGGCCTCCCTCTTTTTTGCTGTCCTTCTACTTTACCAAGCACAATGTCCTTTTCCAGGGCCAATGGGAACATGTGCCACGGATTACTTGCTAGGGCTCTTCTAGCCAGAATCATTTCCCTGCCGTGTGTTTGAAATGGACTCGCAGGTCCCTAAAGACTCCCAGTCCACTTTGGTTTTACTTTTCTCCTTTTTAAGCCACTCAGACAAATGCTTAGATTCGAGGAGTAAGGAAGCTACAGGATTTTTTTAAGCCGTGAGCCTTCGCTCTCATTTCTTTTTAAAATTTGGGTTTTTAAAGAAGCACATTCTACGTAGTTGCCCAACCTGCCTCAACAAATGAAATCAGTCACGATATCCCATCAAAGCCACCATCAGTGGGGTCCTCTCCTTTCCCCCTCCGTAATTTCCTGTCCTGCCCCTCTCCTGGTCCCCACTCCCGCCCCTGGCTCCTTATTGTCATCAAAGTCTTAGCTTTTGGTGTGAAAACCACTTTTTCTTTATTTTAAAAGCGTCATTAAATATTTATCTTGATAAGATTGACTAACTTTGCTAAGCATAATATTCTCAATTTTGCTGATGTCTTGAAGTGTTTTAATAAGTCATCATTGTTTATTGATGCATACTAGTCCATTGTATGAATAGAGCAGAATTTTTTACCCATTCCTCTATAACTGGAATGTTGGGTGGTTTCCATGTTTTTGCTATTATGAAATGTGCTGCAATAAACATTGGTATGCCCAGCCTACCCCTACTCGATCGCTGAGGACATAGAGGGTGCATTAGCAAAAGTGGGGAAGAAAGCAGATGGTGCCCGGCTATCAAATGATACAGCATCTGGGGTCTTACAGGCTTGAAGACAAACAGACGGCCATCTAGCTAAGAAACAACAAAACCCACAAGGAAGAAGCACACCAGCCTACCCCGACACGAATGCTGAAGACAAAGCGGGTACATAAGCAAATGCGGTGAAGAAAGCTGATGGTGCCAAGCTGTCAAATTACACAGAATCTGGGGTCCCAGAGGCTGGAAGATAAACAAGGGGCCATCTAACTGAGAAACAACAAAGCCCACGTGGAAGAAGCACACCAGCCTGTAAGATGACAAGGCAGCGAAAGGGTCAGGTATCAGGCATCAAGGACCAAAAAAAAAAAAATCATAACATTGTGAATGAGGGGGAGTGCAGAGTGGGGACCCAGGGCCCATCCGGGGGCAATTGGACATCCCCTTGCAGAAGGGCTGTGGGGAGGTGAGGAGCAAATCTGAGTGCAGTGTAGTAATGATGAAATATGCAATTTTACTCTGATTCTTAAATGCTTCCTCCACCCCACTACCATGATCCCAATTCTACCTTACATATCCGGCTGGACCGGAGGAGGTGCACTGGCACAGATAGGAACTGGAAATACAGTGAATCCAGGACAGATGAACCCTCCAGGGCCAGTGGAGAGAGTGGCGATGGCAGGAAGGTAGAAGGAAGGAGAGGGAGAAAGGGGGAACAGAGCACAAGGTCTACATGTGGCCTCCTCCCTGGGGGACGGACAGCAGAGAAGTGGGTGAGGGAGATGTGGGATGGGGTAAGATATGATAAAATAATAACAAATTATAAATTATCAGGGGAGGGGGAGTAGGGAGGGAGGGGGGAAATGAGCTGACACCAGGGGCTCAAGTGGAAAGTGGGTGTCGTAAGAATGATGAAGTCAACATATGTACTAAAGTGTTGGACACAGATGACGTATGTACAGATTGTGATGAGTTGTATGAGCCCCTAATAAAATCATTATTAAAAAACAAAAAAAAATATTGGTGTGCATATGTCTGTTCACGTTGTACTCTTTATTTCTTTAGGGTATATGCCCAGTCGAGGGTTTTCAGTATCATAAGATCATTGAATTTGCATTTGTTTAAGGAAGGGCCGTACTGATTTGCTTAGTGTTTGTACAGTTCTACGGTCCCGCCAGCCGAGTATGCGCACTCCCAACTCTCCACATCCTCTCCAGCTCTAGCCATAACCTTTGTAGCTCCCACCAAATGACTGAGTGGGCCCATCTAAATGGGAAATGTTTCCTCTTTTCCTGATGGGCTTGAGTAAGAGAAGGTGAGGGAAGATGCTGATAGCTTTATCAACAGGGTTCATTGTGCTTGTAAAAACTGGGAAGTTCTAAAGAGGGGATTGGTCTGTTTAGCCTTCTTGTTGAGTTTATAATGAATCATCTCAGAAGCAGGAAGGGCATCATACTACCATCAAAGAAGAAGGCCAGGAACGGAGCATGACATTTGGACCCTGAGATCCCTGTGCATGGAACCTCCTTGATCTAGGGACAGAAAGTTGTGACACTAGCAAAGTGGCAGAGGAGCAGCAGCAGCTAAGCCAAGAGCTGGAGCATGGGACAGAATGATGGCTTTCCAGCCCACGGCTGGAGTAAAGCTTAGGGCAGGAGGCTTGCTCGTGGAGTGGGGTGCTTCCAGACACTTAACAGAGAAGCTAGATTTACTGAACCATAGATTTAGAGTCAAGTGCTTTTGGTGGAGTGGATGGCCCTTGGGGATTTATCAGCAGTGCTAAAAGAACTTTGTTTATCATTGCCTTAGCAGGACAGAGGCCAAGGGCCAGAGAGGCATGTCTGCAGGCATGGCAGAGGAAAAAAACGGTCTTAACTGGAAGAACTGTGCCATACACATATCTGATTCTGAATTGTAATTTGTTAAGTAGTCACTAGTTGGGTTGCCCACCACATGATCAACAGTTCAAAACCACCAGCTGCTCCTTGAGAGAAAGATGAAGCTTTCTACTCCAGTGAAAAGTAATAGTCTCAGAAACCCACAGGGTTTCTGTCCCACCCTGTCCTATAGGGTTGCCATGAGTTGGAATCAACTCTATGGCTGTTGGGTTGCTTGTTTTTTATTAACTTCCCTAATAAACTCCATGAATGTGAGTACAGTCTGGGAGTTCTGTGTGGCCATTGCGATGAATTTTCTAGCCAAGCAGAGAAGCCGGGAAGTGCCTCGGGCAAATGATTGGTATCAGAGATGGTAAAAGGTCAAGGGGTACAGGTGTGCCTGATCCCTGCCTCATAGGAATCAGCCTGAAAGAGTCGGCGCTAATGTTGGCAAATCTCCTTCCCCTCTGAATTACAAGGCAGTCAGACACTGCTCTCCACACCGTGTTTTCTTAATAGGGTGCCATTATATTAGTTTACAATTTAGTGGACGTCATCCAATTCTGCCTGTTTCTATATCAAATGAATTGTGCAATTAATGTGGCTTTCTGGTGAGAAACTTGGCTCAAAGATGAGGCTAGATTCTATCTCTATTGACACAAGGAGTCCTTGTGGCGTAATGGATTGTGTGTTGGACTGCTAACCTCAAAGTCAATAGTTTGAAACCATCAGAACAAAGATGAGGCTTTCTGCCCCCTCAAAGAGTTGCTGTCTCCAAAACCCACCGGGGTAGTTCTACCCTGTCCTACAGGCTTATAATGAGCCAGGATTGACTAGTTGGCAGTGAGTATATTGATGGCACAAAGCAGCTTTTTCAAATCATTGAGTTAGATTAAAAAAAAAAATGTCATGTCATTTCCCCAGTCGGTATACAGTTTGAATGATTTGCATGTGTATCTGTGTGTGCTTCACCTGCCCCACATCACCTGCTAGCTTCAGGTTTCTTGATTGCTCAAACTTGTTTACTTGATTTCCTTCCATTTAAATGAGATTCTGGGCAGGGCTGAAAAGAGGGGCAACATGAATGATTTCTTTTTTTCAAACATGCTCTCAAACATCAACAACCACCTCTAGGCATTGTTTGGTGCTGGTATTTTCAAGACGGGGAGACTAAGATCTCCCTTGATGTTGCTGCAAAAGGTAAACAAAGTGATCCACTGGGAAGTTTTGAACAGCTGCACAAACACCAAACTCTGCTGAGGGTGACAGCACGCTTCTGGGAAAGTCAGAATACATGAGGTCCAACATTCATTTCTGACCCCAGTGTCCCAGGGTCTGAGATCTCCACCATCCCAGGTTCCCACCTTTTTTTTTTTTAATCCTGGAGCCCCCTTTTAAAATGCACATATTCCTGGAAATACATTTGGCTCAAGAAGAGATTGAAACAGAGTAGACCTGTGTTCCTTCCAGAGAGAAAGCCCCAGAAAACACTGAAAAAGAAGAAATAGGTGGATCGCAGAGGCTGGAAGCACCACCTCTGACCTCAGCACCCCTCTCTGGTTTAAAAAACAACTACAGGCAGAACCGAATTCAGCCTATAGGTCAGGGTTTCCAATCCCCAGCACCCCAAAGAAGAAAGATAGAGACTGTCTGTTGCCATAAAGATTTCAGTTTAGGGATTTCTTTGGGGCAGTTCTACTCTGTGAGTAGAGTCGCTGTGAGTTTGATTGAACTTGGTGACAACAGGCTAGTTGTCCACAGATGAACCTTGGGTGATGCTAACAATCAGGTTCTGAGCTACTAACCAGGAAGAGCAGGTGACCTCAAGAAGAAAGAGCTGGCAACCTGTTTCCAAAAGGGCCCAGCTATGTAAACCCTCCTGGATCATTCTAGTTTGCCCATGAGTCAGAATCCACTGCCGTGGGTGGTTTTATCTGGAGTAGTTGTTGAATTCTTCTGAGTATTGAGGTTGTGGGGAGAGGATTGTATGAGTAATTTTTGCGAGTGAGTTGCTTAATCTGAGAAAATGGCGTCACTCACGGGGATCAAGTTGATTCCAGCTCACAGTGAGCCTATAGAACGGGGTAGAACTGCTCCTGTGGATTTCTGTGATGGTAGCTCTTTACAGGAGTAGAAAGCCTCAACTTTCTCCCAGAAAATGGTTTAGCTTCAGATTTTTTAAACCTCAGGTGTTGCTAGGCACTATACATTTTGGTGGTGGTGTTTTTTTTTCATTCAGTCAGGGTCCCAGCAGGAAACAGATGGCACTTCATATGAAGATCTTTGAAGAGAGTTTATGTTCAAAGGAACTATTTACAAGGGAAATGGTGGAGGGTCCAAGGAGGGATGTAGCATGGAATCACACGGTGGTGGTGGTGTGCTGGTGGTTGTTAGCTGCAGATCCATTGGTTCCCACTCGTCATGATCCTCCGTACAACAGAACAAAACACCACCCAGCCTGGCACCATCCTCACCAGTGTGTTATGTTTGAGCCCACCGTTGCAGCCACTGTGCCAATCCATCTTGTCAAGGGCCTTTCTGGTTTTTGATGCCCCGCTGCTTCACCAAGCATGATGTCCTTGTCCAGGACTGGTCTCTCCTGACAACATGTCCAAAGCATGTGAGACGAAGTCTTACCACCCTTGCTTCTCAAGAGCACTCTGGCTGTACTTTTTCCAAGACAGATTTGTTTGCCCCTTTGGCAGTCCATGGTACTTTCTATATTCTTCACCAGCACCACAACTCAAATGCCTCAATTCTCCTTCAGACTTCCTTATTCAAGGTTCCAACTTTCACATGCATATGAGGTGATTGAAAATAGCATGGCTCTGATCAGAAGCACCTTAGTCCTCAAAGTAACATCCTTGATTGAATCACACGAGAGAGTCTAGGAGCTGAGGTTAGAAGCAACAGAGGGTCTAATGCACCCAGTCACCAAGGGACAAGGCTGCCAGACCAAGAGTGTCACTGGAGCAATTCACCTTGACAAGAACAGTGTCTTTTGCTCAAGGGACACAACGAACCAGAGGCAATCTACTGAAAAAAAACACCAGTGGAAACACACCCGGACCTCTCTCTTTTCCCTTACTCTATCTTCTGCAACCCTTCTTGCTCTCATGGGTCAAACCCACCTAGAAGCCAAAGGGAGAAAGAATGTAACAAATCAGAATTCACCTCCATCTTCGAGACAATAGTTAGAAATGTAAATCCACTTGACAGTGGCCAACAGCATAAGCCTCACCTGTATACAACATAAAATTGATAATCACTGCCATCGAGGCAATTCCAACGCATTGAGACCAACTCATCTGAGGCTATAAATCTCTTCAAGAACAGATAGCCTCCTCTTCCTCCCTCCGAGCCACTGGTGGGTTTCTGTCACTGGCCACATGGTTAGCAGTCCAACACTTACTCTACAGGCTCACTGGGTTCATTTTATTGAACACATGCCTGGCAGCCTGTGGTGTGTGTATGCTAGACTGTGGTTTCAATAGCTTCTAAATATTTCCTCCCGACCTGTCCTCTGTCTGCACAACTTTGTCTGAGATGACTGTGGATGTTTAACGCTGGCCTTGTCAAACCTGTCAAAATGTAATTTTACAGCTTATATGTTGGGGGTCTGATTTCAGGGGTTCTTTCCCATCTCAAAGTCACAGAGATTCAAGACAGCTTCCTTCTACGAGTTGCACAGCTTTAGAAGGGGTCCTAAGGCACTCAAAAGTGTGCGGCTGTTATTATTGTTAGCTGTCATCATGCTGGCCCTGGATCATGAGGACTCCATGCCCGATGGGGCCATTTTTTAAAACCATCGATGTTCAAAAGTAGACTTTTTTCGGAGTGTATCTTCGTCTGGATGCTCAGCTGAATTCTGTTGCCGCCATAATAAAATGAGTGAAGCTTGAGGTGCGCTGGCCAGGAATTGAACCCAGATCACCTACAAGAAGACAGAATTCTGCCTGTGAATTACCACCATTCCCCTGCCGCATATTGTACAGAGGCAAATGTAGCATTGCTACAAAATCATAGAAACCTTTCTTAAACAAAATTATCAAAATGTGAAGCTATTATTTCTTGACAAACATCCACCTACATCCACCTACTGCTGAAGGTGGGGCCCCCATCTTCCTAATGCTGACTTGAAGCAGCCCGGGCTCTTAGACTGACCCATCAAAACAACAGTTATGGCATCTCCAAGGGACTCAAATTGTGCTCCTTTGAAATGTTCTTCAAATTTGGAAACAAGATATCTGAAGGGGCAAGTTCAGGGCTGTCAGGTGGATGGAGTCAGGTATCTTAATGAAATGCTGACAGGACAGCCCTTTGCTGTCAAAGAATGTGTCTGCATTTTCCATGTGGGCTTTGTTGCTTCTCAGCTAGATGTCCGTTTATTTATCTTCAAGCCTGTAAGGCCCCAGATGCTATATCTTTTGATAGCTGGGCACCAACAGCTTTCTTCACCACATTTGCTTATTTGTCTACAGCATTCGTGTCCGGAAGGTGAGCATCTCAGAATGCCGGATTATTAGAACAATGTGTTCTTGTGTTGAGGGAGTACTTGAGTAGAGGCCCAATGTCCATCT
>NW_022106471.1:8149523-8151146 GCF_000313985.2 Echinops telfairi
AAATGTACAAATGTGCTTGACACAATGGATGTATGTATGGATTGTGATAAGAGTTGTACGAGCCCCCAGTAAAATGATTAAAAAAAAGAATGCATCTGTATATACATTATCATGATGAAAAAAATGTGGGTTTTGTTTTGTTTTTCAACTCAACTTTCCTGGCCTTTTTCTCACCAATGTAGTTTTCCATTTCCTTAAAAGCTTCTTCCTAATAAGCTTTTGTGATTGTCCTGTCTCCTTGGAGAAAGTCGATCTGGATTACCTCTGGGGCATCTCCCCACACAGTTACCATCACGTTCTGAGCTGACTTCTCTGCAATGAGTTGAACTGGCCCAAAAGATCCTCTAGGCAGCCACTGGGTTTTTTTGGTTTTTTGTTTTGTTTTGTTTTGTTTTAATCGTTGTATCCGGAGCTCTTCCAGATATCATAACATTCCATAGTTCAATCATATCAAGCAGTATTGTACAATTGCTACCGCAGTCAGTTTCAAAACATTTTCTTTCTTTCTGAACTCCTTGATATCAGCTCCCCTTTATCTAGCTACTGCAGAGCAGTTGGTGAGCTTGAACTGCTGACCTTGTGGTTAGTAGCCCAACTCATAAGCCATCACGCCACCCATAGCAAGTTAATTTAGAAATTACAACTCTACTTCTACTTCCAGTTGCTTCTCTGGTAGTGAGCTGACTAGCTGCTCTGTTTTGGACAGGGGTAAGAGAGACCTTTCTGGTCTGGGCATCAGCAGGTCAGCAGCACGTTCTCTACCCACTCAGGAAGCACCCTACTCCAAGCCACCACTGCCTCGAGCCTGTGTTTGTGCAGTCACTGCCCAGCTGACTGCCTTGCTTGCACCCTTGACTGTCCCCCATCCAGTATCTGCTCTGATGTCAGAGTAATAGCACAATCTCAGAACAGTCTGGCACATGGTAAGCACTCGAGTAGGGTTACCATTTTCTGTATAATCACTGTTATTACTACAGAGCTTAGCACTTACATACACTTAATAAAATGGCTAGAAATGAATGAATGTGTCCAATATTTATAGTATTCGAAGGCTACTCAGAAAGCCTGTACTGTTTCAACCTGATTTTCTTGTTCTTTTTTTAAAAAAGTGAATCTTTGATTCACAAGCTTCAAAGTCTTTGATTATTCAGCAGCTGTTACGGCCCCACGACTGTCATTCTGATCACACAGCTCCCTTGAACACCAGGCAGGTAGCTGGGGACTGAGCTCTACAGGTGCTATCATTGCATCCGGGGATCTGGTTTTAGTATGTTTTAATTATTATTTGCCTCCCCCACTACCCTCCAAAGGTAAATGCATTGTATCAATCAGGGTCCCAGCAGGAGACAGAAGCCACATGATTCTCTGAGTAGGGAGACTTTTATATTGAGTATCTCAACCAGAAATGGGTAAACAGAGTATTGAGAATATAGAAACAGTGGGTTCACAGAGGAAATGGGGAGCAGTTACTACCTCTTGGACATTGCATCTCAATTTTTGGGGTTTACTATCATAATTTTAAGGAGCCTTTTTAGATATACAGTGAACCCTCGTTTATCGCGGTTAATCGGTTCTAGACCCTACCGTGATAAATGAAATTCTGCGAAGTAGGATTCCTTATTT
>NW_022106471.1:8151860-8164716 GCF_000313985.2 Echinops telfairi
TAGCGATGCAGACAGAAGCGTGTACAGTATGAGCCAATCAGTGGCAGAGCATGCGCTGTTACGCAAAAACCGCGATAGAGTGAAGCCGCGGAAGTCGAAGCGCGAAGTGGCGAGGGTTCACTGTATTTCTTCTCATTACCCCTGCCAATGGACATTTACTCGCCCAAACCCACTGGCACTGAGTGGGTTCTGACTCATAGGGAGTGACACTTTTAACATTTTATAGGAGCAGCCTCATCTTTCTCCCACAGAGTGGCTGGTAGGGTTGAACCTACAGCCTTCAGGTTAGCAGCGCAATGCCTAATCCACAGTACCATCAGGACTCCTTCGTGAAAGTTTCATATTACTGTTCTGGGCCATTTGGAAGACCACAAACCATTATAAGACCCAAGATATTTCAAACCAACAAGGAATTAGAACCTAACATATGCAAGGAGTCCCAGCAAGTCAAATAGGCGGCTGGAATAGACAAATAGCCGTTCACAGAAGTAGAAACCCAAATGCCTGCAACAAAGATTTTAAGAGCAGTTCAATGACATAAGCAAACAGAGAAATCCATATTAAAAGTATTGGGGATGCTGTCTTACCAGAAATATGTTTTTGCAAGAAATGAAAATTTGGGCAGTGCTGGGCAGTTTGGGCAGCTCTGAGAAAATGAAAACCCTCAGGGGTTGCTGTTTGCTATGTCCAAGTCCGCCGGTGCAGCCACTGTGTCAGTTTGTCTGTTGAGGGGTGTGTTAGGCCGGGTTGACAAGACAAGTAAATCTAGTGACACTCATCTATCTATCAGAAAGAGCTATATATCAAGAAGTAATTATAAACCACGAAAGTATCCCAGCCCAGGCCAACTCAAGTCCATACGTCTGATACTAGTCCATGAGTCCCTCTTCAGACTCACGCAGCCACGTGCAAAGATACAGAATGTAAGACAGTCCCAGGCCAGTGGGTGTAGAGGCATGTGGATCCAAGGCCAGTGGAGACATGGCCGGGTGCTGGCAGCTCTCAGGGCCAGTGGCAGAGTCCCAGCAGGCAAAAAGGTGAAGGGAGAGAGAGGGAAGGATGTCCCCTGGGTCCTACTTATGAGAAAGCGACAGACACCCCCAAGGAAGCGCCCCAAGGCAGTGACCTGATTGACAGGTTGAATTCCACCGTTACACTTGCCTACATCTTCAAGTTGACATAAAATCATCTAACTGCCACAAGGGGCTTCGTTTTCACTCTCCCTCCACTTTACCAAGCATGATGGCCTTCTCTAGGGACTGGTCTCTCCTTGACCCCTGTTGCTATAGTGGTTATGTGTTGGGCTACCAAGAGCAAGGTCAGCGATTTGAAACCACCAGCTGCTCCCAGAGAGAAAGAGGATGCTTTCATCACCTCAAGAGTTAGCCTTGGAAAGCCACGGGGGGCGTTCCGCCCTGTCCTATAGGGTTGCTATGAGTCAGAATCCACTTGATGGTGATAGGTTTTGAATATATTAGCTAGATAGGCATAAAGTAGCATGGATTTTTTTTAAAAAAACTTTGCAAATGGTAATTCAGCAAGAAACTGAATGAGCACCACAAACAATATGGAATTTAAATATGTAAATTGGTAAGACAACATGATCTAAAAGACAACTTAAGGATATATGGAAAACCCAGCACCAAACCCACTGCCCTCAAGTTGATTCCAACTCACAGCAATCCCACATAGAAACTGCAGAGCAGACAGCCTCCTCTTTCTCCCATGGGGCAGTTGGTAGGTGCCAACCACTGACCTTGCCTTTAGCCATGTTTAACCCACTGCACCACCAGGGCGCTTCCATGCATCCCCAAGAACATGCTAAACACACTCCAGCGGCTGCTAGTGCTTGAGGGTGAAGGAGGGACGTAAGTTGAGGAAGTGATTCAAGTCTTTGCTCTGAAAGTTCAACAAGACAAGAAAGACGCTTGACGTTTTTCATCCCACAATGAGATGGGATGGTGCCTCCTTTCCGAGACAGCCCAGCTGGATGAGGGCAACCACAGGCTCCTCTGTGGAGCTGGCCCTCCCGCAGGCCTCTGGCAACACTGGAAAAAGTCCACAACCACGGGGAGTCAGAGGGTCGGAGCCAAATAGAGGGGAGGATGCGCTTGTCAAGTGAACTCTGCACCCCGCATGCCTCAACACAACACCACCTTATGGATGAAGGAAGCCAGGGGTGTGGCGTGAGAACAAGAACGAGCATGCTGTGGAGTCAGATCAGTGACACTGTAGTTTGGTTATCTCCATCAAACACACACACACACACACACACACACACACACACGGTATTTGAAATACAGTAGAACCCTAGACCTCGACGCTAATCTGTTCTAGGAGTGTTGAGATGCGATGCAGTCGAGTTCGGAATCAAATTTTCCCATAAGAAATAACTGAAAACGGATCAATCCATTCTTGACCACTGTGTTTACCCTAACCTTGCCTTTTTACACAAAACATTACACAGAAATTTCAAAGTAAATAAATTCAGAGTTGAAGAATATAATTTAAATAAGAAACACAACATTTAAAAAGTTTTTAACAACTACAGATGAGACTCAACTATACCTTGAGAATGATGAGGATCTGGATCTGTGGACACGCATGTGGAGAGGAGGTGTGAAGAGAGAGTCAGTGTTTGGAAGGGGAATCCCCTTCCATCAAATCAACTGGTAGCTGCTTGTCAGGAGTTTTTCCCCCTTCTTTGCCTTTTTTCACAAGGACCTGGCTGGCTTTCTCTAAAAAACAATCAGTCTAATCAGGGTCTGCTGTTGGCGTTTCCTTAACTGTTTTCTAAAAGGGTTTACTAAATTATCATCAACAATATCGATAACACGGTTAACCCGTTCCTTATCGTGATGATTCTTTTCAAAAAACTCTTCCTTAGGACCCATGTTTTTTATCTAAAAGTAGTCCAAAAAGCCACAAAAACTACGAAAATCATAGCAAGACGCTTGGAACACAGCTGCAAAAGGTTTAAACAACGCGCACTAACAACGCCAACTAACGCCGAGTGAGCGAAACAGAAACTGCTTCTGTTAACAAAAATCACGTGTGTCGGATCGGATTCCGATGTTTTGTTCGGGCTCCGATGTAACATTTTCTCTGAGGTCGAGTACCGCGGTTCTACTGTACTGTCTTACACACGCAGAACGGGGGTGAGATCATCTAACTCAAAGTCGTCTGCAAAACCAATTAGTTTGCAGAGGTAGATTATTCGTATCACCAAGCAATATAAATTGCACATATATATCGCTCCGCCATCAAATCGACGTCAGCAGTTCAAAACCACCAGCTGCTCTTGGGGAGAAAGGGTGTTTTCTACCCCGTCAAGGGTTAGAATCTCAGAAACCCACAGGGGCATGCTTAGAGGGTCACACGCACATAGATAGTATAGATAATTTTTTAAATGTCTTACACGAATTGATCTCAGGATTTTGGTGCCTTCAAACAGGAAACACGGAAGAGGCTAGTTTGATTTCAGGGCTCTGTCTTTTTCAGGCGGCAGGATCTATCCCCTTGTGAATGAAGCAGAGCAGACGACACAGACGATTCCTCTGTTTCCCAGAAGGGGCCCTTGGGCCCCCAGGCCTCCAGGTGCACGCACCAGCTGGGGCGGAATCTGCGGGCCCTTGCTTTTCATTCGCTCATCTCACACTGCCCGCATTTGCAGATGGCTGGGAACTCATTGGCTTTTGTTTTCTGTAGCTTAAGACTCAATAGCTGCCTCACTCACAGGGCATTGACAAGTCTCCACCGACCACTTCTAAATCGGGGTCCGGGAGGGGGTGGGCAGGGAGGCAGCCAGTTGGGGTGCAGAGGAAGGGAGGTGGGTGAGTCTGGGATTCTTTGATGACATATTATCGGGTCTTTTGAGTTCTCTTCTGGACTTAAAACCCCTTTTGTCAATTAAGTAGGTTCCTTTATAAACTCTGCTTGGTCAGAACACAAAAAATATTTGGGGAAAAAAGTTTTGGCTACCATTTTAGTTCAAGATGGGAGGTGTATCTACAAATTTAACTAAAGAGTTATCCTTTAGTAGCATGACAAATTTCATTTTTTAAAAAATTCACCGTAAATGCATATAAAGGCATGGTGACCATTCATTTCTCTCCCCACTCAGCCCTGCATCATTATTCTTTACACTTCCAACCTGGTCTCCTATATAATATCAGCCTTTACTGGGGAAAGACAAACCTATGTTTTAGAGTTTGGAGCTGTCCCCTTTCTCTTTGCACACACAGTTTAGTCATCTTTAGAAACCTTTTGGTATGGATGCTAAAAGGGATCGTATGATCCAGAGACATCTCCTGTGTTTTGGGTTGGTTGGTTGGTTTGCCCATGGATGAGACCGTGCTTCATCTTGAAAGATTTGCCAAATTGAAGGGTTACAGGACACAGTGTCGTAAGGTGGTGCCAACAGTTCATGAGTTGGACATTCTAGTTCACCCAGAAGTGCCTTGGCAGAGAGGCCTGGTGATTGACTACCAAAAGACCAGTTAGTTACTGAACACCCTAAGAGCGCAGTTTTACTTTGATACACACACAGTTCTGTATCGACTTGATACAGAACAACCCAATCCTGACCTGCAGGGGCACACTGAGTACATTGTCCACTGTCCCTCTACTTTACACTGAATTCCACACTTCTGTGGTTATGCATTGGGCTGTGACCCACAAGGTCAGCAGTTCAAATCCATAGCTTCTCCTTGGGAGAAAGATTGGGCTTTCTGCTCCTGTAAACAGTCTCAGAAACCCACAGGAAGCAGTTCTATGCAGTCCTAGAGGTCGTATAGGGTCATTGTGAGTCAGCATGGACTAAAAGGCAGTGGGTGTGAGGAAGTCCTGCTGTGAGTGAAACATTGAGCACTCCATTAAGAGGTTTTTTTTACATATTTTTTGTGAATGAGGAGGGTCGGAGCAGAGACCCAAAGCCCATCTGTAGACCCCACAGACGGGTCACAGGCAAGGGATGAGTCAACCAGGGCTCAGTCAAGCACCCATGAAACGCACACTATTCCTCTGGTTCCTTGAGGCTTCCTCACCCTCCACTATCATGACCCCAGTGCTGCCTCTCACTTTGGACTACACTGGAGCATGTGCACAGGTACAGATAAGAGATAAGAGCTAATGACACACGGAAACCAGGAACAGGAGTGGGAATAGTGATACCAGAAGGGTAGGGGGAAGGTGGGGAGAGGAGGGGAGGAAGGGGGAACCAATCGCAATGATCGACACATAACCACACACACACACACACACACCCTCCAGAAGGAAGAAAACAGAAACCATGGGGGAAGTGAAACAGCAGTCAGTGTGATATATGAAAATAATAATAATTTACAATCTACCAAGAGGTCATGAGGGTGGGGGGCGGGGGAGAGGGGAAAAAGAGGAGCTGATACCAAGGACTCAATAGAAAGTAAATGTTTAGAAAAGAATGTTGGCAACATATGTACAAATATGCCTGATATAATTGATGTATGGGTGGTAATAAGAATTATTATAGGCCCCAATAAAATGATCTTGTAATTTTAAAAAAAGTTGTTTTTTGTTTTGTTTTCTTGGATAATCATATTAAAGTATTTAGTATACATGTATTATAAGCATAAAAATTATAGTCAATAAGTGATCTTTATAATGTGGTGCTTGGATTTGAGATTTTTACATTTCATTCATATATTCAGATAGAAAAATTATGAAACCTAGCTGAAGAAATAGAGAAAATCTTTTTTCATAACCTCCTCACCCAAAGAAAACAGCGTTTCCCCATACATACGCCTAGCCCTCGTTTTCACCTTAAACAAGAATACTATACTTCAAAACACTCACCCAGATCAGCCTGTTTCTAAAAGGTGAGCTTCTGAGAAACCAGAATCGGCTGTCTGGGCAGCAGATTCTGCTGCAGGGGAGGGTCGTGGCTCACATCCTGGCTGACGGGGATCAGTGTTACTCCTGATAACGGCATTGTCCTGGAGCCTCCTTCAGCCAGGTAGACAGTCGTGTGACAAAGAATCCAGGAATTGGATTAGGAGGAAGTGGTTTAGAGGCAAATTTTACTCACACAGAGAGAATGCTCAGCGTTTTGCCTATCTTCTCGTTCATTCTTACCACCCAGCAAGAACGGTGGCCTGCCAGAAGAACAAACACATCTGTCTTGGAAGAAGTCCAGGCAGAGTGCTCCTGAGAAGAGACGACGGTGAGACCTCACGTCGTGTACTTTGGACATGCGATCAGGAGAGACCAGTCTGGGGCAAGCTATTGCGCTTGGTAAAGTCAAGGGTCTAAGGAAAAGAGGAAGACCCTCCAGGAGACAGACTGACACAGTGACTACGACAACGGGCTCCAAGATAACAATCGTGAGGGAGGCGCAGGCCAGGCTGTGTCACATGTGTCCTGTGGAACACGGAGGTCGCCATGAGTCAGAGCCAACTCGCTGGCCCCCGGCAGCCACCACAGAAAGACCAGGGTTGAATCCTAGTTGTTCCTGACAAGCCAGGGAGTCAGGACCTGGGACTTAAACTCGTCTCTGGTACAGCATCTTCATCTGTTAAGCAGGGATAATGACAGTACCCAGCCCCTTTGGGTCTTGCAAAGATCCAATAAATCACAAGGACAGGGACTTTGCACCTGCCCTGTAGCAACCGACAAAGGGCAGCGGGGTTGTGGTTGCAGATAGCTGTAGGCTTGTCGGAGGTACTCCTGCAGGCCGGCCTGAGAACGGCTTCCTCATTCGTGTCACCAGGAGGACTGGTTCTTACCATTTCATCGCTTCCCTTGGTGTTGCTCCCCCATTCTCCTTCAGACCCATGCTAGTTTGTAGAACATTCTAGAAGGAGGAACACCATCGACAATCTAGGCTGTCCATTACAGTGGCCACAAGCCACGGGTGCTATTGAGTCCTTGAAATGTGGGTCGTGCAACGGAGTTGTTGAATTTCCCCTTTTCCTTGTATTTTAATTGTCTTGATTCTCACCGGTCACCGTTAACCCCTCGATAGTTCCGTATGTCCCTACCCCTCCCTAACCAGCCTTCTCTTCTTTAGGAACAAAACAGAGCCATCGGTAAGGACTTCAGCATACGCTACCTCATTCATTCACACCGAGCATCATAGAAGATTGTTTTCAACAATTTCATCACAAACAACAAACTACAGTCCGACCATTAAGAAAGGAAAGGCAAACTGGACCTTTTCCAGCGTCAGGATTCTCTGCCAAGTCTGACTTTCCTCTGAGCAGTTTGCAGATTTGAACACAAATAATTTAATAAGCTCTTGGGGAAAAAATCATCCAGCAGATTAGCTTTACAGCTTGGGAATGGAAAGAGTGGGGAGACATCCGCTATCATATGCCACGCCCCCAACAGGCCACGCAGCAGGGTCACTCTGCGACCGTCCCCACGCTCTGTCTTCGGGGAATTTCTGGTTCTCCCTGTGGACTCTTGCTCAGAGCCCCTCGTAAGCCTCCAGGACATCTTGCTCACCACAGTTCGCTGCTGCAATCTGAACTGTACCAGGTTCCCGGAGGCGTCATGAGGACAGACACCTCCCTCCCCTTCTCCCATCTCCACAACCCCAGGGTCTAGATCAGCGGTTCTCAACCTGTGGGTCGTGACCCCTTTGAGGGAGTCGAATGACTCTTTCACAGGGGTTGCCTAAGACCATATTTCCTATGGTTTTAGAAACCAGACACCACTTCTCTATCCATCTCCAGGCGGGTCAGCCCACATGCAGATACATGCTGATCTGGTGAGAAAGAAACTATCGCAACCTTCGCACTGACGTTGGCTTTTTATGTGGCAATATGTAGCAATGTAGTTTACTGTTGTTATATTAAGACTGTTACCCATGCTACTCCATGCTTCAAAACAAAATTCCATCTCTTCGTAATTAGAAATAAATATTTCACAATATAGAATTATACAGTTTTTGTGATTCATCACTATGTTTTAATTAGGTTCATCATATCAGATATTTACATGATGATTCATAACAGTAGCAAGATTACAGTTATGAAGTAGCAACGAAAATAATTTTTTGGTTGGGGGTCACCACAACAGGAGGAACTAACTGTATGAGAGGGTCGCAGCATTAGGAAGGTTGAGAACCACTGGTTGAGATCAATCACCTGGCACCTAACTTTTCTTAGGAAAAGCTAAGAAACCAAAACCAGGTTTGCTTTAGGTCCCAGGAGCGTTCCCTTCTCTCCTGGGGAAAGGCTGCCACCTGGTGTAATAAATGAGCAATGTCCCGCCCAGCCCCGGTCATTTCCTCCACAGGCAAAACAGCGTGTGTACAACCCCTCCTGCCTTTTCGCCTCTGTGTGTCCGGAGTGCAAAGGGAAGGGCCAACCAGGAGGCATTTCGCTGAAGGGCCTGGATGCAGGGCAAATCAAGCTCCTGCGTGTCCATGAACCAGGGGAGGAAGTCTGACTGGAAGAGTATCCTTTCCTCGCACTGTGGACAGGTTTCTGTTTCCTCAACCCTCCCAGGCCTGGGTCTCTTTTGCTCTTCTCCACGGCCCTGGCCAGCCTCTGGGGCTGAGAGAAATAGGAGATGAACACCGTCAGTTTTCTTCGCCACATTTGCTTATGCACCCATCTGTCTTCATCGATCGTGTCAGGAAGGTGAGCATCTCAGAGTGCTGGATTATTAGAACAAAGTGTTCTTGTGTTGAGGGAGTACTTGAGTGGAGGCCCAATGTCTATCTGCTTCCTTAATACTAAACCTATAAATATATGTACATAGATCTATTTCCCCATCTTCATATATAAACATTTTTACATGCCTGTATTTAGATCTCTATAAATGTCCTTTGCCTCCTAATTCTTTCCTCTATTTCCTTTAACTTTCCTCTTGTTCCCCTATCATGTTCAGCCTTCATTTGGGTTTCAGTAATTCCTCTCTGTTACATTGCCCTTGATCAAGCCCTACCAGATCTCCTACACCCTCCTCACCATCGATTTTCGGTCACTTGTTATTCCCTTGTCCCTGCCTCCCCCTCTCCCATGTCCCCCCGGAACTGTCGTCCTATTGTTTTCTCCTCCAGCTTGTTTATCCCACCTATTTTATCTAGATAGACATGCAGAGATAATAATATGCACAAACACAAGACCGAGCAAAACAAAGCAACAATAGAAAATAAAACAATAACTCCAACGTGGCTAACAAAAGATATAGCATTGGGGTCTTAAAGATTTGAAGATAAACAAGCAGCCATCTAGCTGAGAAGCAACAAAGCCCACATGGAAGAAGCACACCAGCCTGTGTGATCATGAGGTGTCGATGGGATCAGGTATCAGGCATTAAAGAACCAGAACAAAAAGTCATGTCAATGTGAATGGGGGGGAGGAGTGTGGAGTGAAAACCCAAAGCCAATCTGTAAGCAATTGGACATCCCTCTACCAAAGGGTCACAGGGAGGAGACGGGTCAGTTAGGGTGCAGTATAGCACCATTGAAACATACAGCTTTCCTCTGGTTCTTTAATGTTTCCTGCCCCCCACTATCATGACCCTAATTCTACCTTACAAATCTGGCTAGACCAGAGCATGTACATGGGTACAGATAAGCGCTGGAAACAAGGAATACAGGACAGACAAAATCCTTGGGACCAATATTGAGAGTAGCCATACCAGGAAGGTAAGGGAAAGGTGGGGGGGGGGGGTGGAGAAAGGGGAAACCAATCACAATGACCTACCTATAACCCCCTCCAAGAGGAATGGACAACAGATAAGTGGGTAAAGCGAGACGTCAGTCAGTACAAGACATGAAAAAATAATAATAATTTATAAATGATCAAAGGTTCATGGGTAATGGGGACGGGGAGGGAGGGGAAAATGAGGAGTTGATACCAAGGGCTCAAGTCGTAAGAACATGTTTTGAGAATGTGATGGCAACAAATGTACAAAGGTGCTTGACACAATGGATGGATGGATGGATTGTGATAAGAGTTGTATGAGCCCCCAATAAAATAATTTATTATAAAAAAATTTAAAAAGAAGAAGAGAGGAATAGAAAAAGGGATGGGATTCAGGAACAACTTTCCCAAACCCTGAGCTCTGGCTGACTTCCTCCCCAGATCCCAAGTTGTTCCTCGTGGCCAGTCCAGGCACGATGCCTGTCTCATGCTAGAAAGGTTTTGTCGGCTTGCCTGCCTGTTCACAGACAGGGTGCTCAAGGAAACGAAGACTATTTTCAAGTGTCAGGAAAAACACACTCATAAACGAGGTGTTGGTACAAAGCCTATTACTTTACATCTCATACTCTCCCCCAAACCAAACACAATCCGAGCGCCACAGATATGAATCCCACTCACGGTAACGTCACATGTGCAGACCAGAAATGCTTCCTAGTATTTTCATGGCTGGGGCCTACTAGCAGTATATCGCCAGGCCTTTCTTCTGAGGCGCTCATGCGTGGGTTAGACTGGTGACCGTTTCAGTTAGTGGCCATTCACTTGTTCATTTGCATCACCCAGGGACCCTTAGACTCTCCAGTGCCCCCCTATCCTTGATGCTATTCAGCACCCACCCCCAACTGTAATCTATCCCATCTTTTAAGAATGGGGTTAGCTCACCTTTATCCTCCCAGCCAAAAGGCAGCAGCATCTTCCCTGCCCATCAATGACACCCTCCTCCCTAAGTGTGCCTTTGCATCTGGGAACTTAGCAAACATAAATAATAACTTAAGGATTCCCGTGTTGCTTACGCTCAGATATGAATTTACGATGGGATGTCTAATATCTAACACATCTGCAACGCAAGAAAAGTAGGCCCCAGAACCCGTAACACCTAGACCAGAAGAGCCACCGGAGGACTGCTCCTCGACGGCCTGGTCTCAGCCTGGTCAAGCCTGCGCCTTGACAGCGCCGCGCGGCCCACAGGCATGAAGACCTCTGCCAGCCTCCGAAGAAAGCGCACATACTTCCCTCGCTATCCATTGCTCGGGAGCTTTAGATTGCCACCCCGACATCGCCTGATCGCATTGACCGTCAGCAAGAAGCTGGCGATGCAGGCAAGAGATGACAACTGTTTTTATGAGAGTGAGGAATGGCTTACACAAAAGATGCCTGCATCATTGCAGAAATGAACCCTTGCAGTACCTGCTACGTGTGTGTGCGCCCACAGCGCGCACCATTTTCAAAACAATTTTTATGTTTTCAAAGTTCAACTTTATTTTAATTATGAGTCAGAACTAATAATTGTCCTACTGTTTTATTTTTTATTAAAAGATCATTTTATTGAGGGCTTGTATTACAATCCATCATCAATTGTATCAGGCATATTTGTACCTATGTTGCCATCATTCTTTTCTAGACATTTACTTTCTATTGATCCCTTGGTATTAGCTCCTCTTCTTTCCCTCCACCCCCCACCCCACCCTCGAAGAAAATTTTTTTTAAGAAACTTTGTAAAGGTCAAAATGTTAGAATTAGTAAATATTTAAAGGCACACCTCCACAACTTTCATTTCTGTTTCTTTTTTATTGCCTCTACAGTTTTATTTTACTTGCTTTCATTTTATGTACATATTTTAATGTCTTCTACTATCCCCTGTGAGTCATTATAACATAATATATCTACACACACACCCCCCCCAAGGGGGATGAATAACAGAAACATGGGTGAAGGAAGACAGCAGTTGATGCAAGATATGAAAACAATAATAATTTATAACCAACCAAGGAATCACGAAGGTGGGAGAATAGGGGAGGGGGGAAAAAGAGGAGCTGATACCAAGGGCTCAAGTAGAAAGTAAATGTTTGGAAAGTGATGATGGCAATATTTGTACAAATATGCTTGATACAACTGATATATGGATTTTTATAAAAGCCCCCAATAAAATGATTTAAAAAAACCCCCCAAAACATAAAATATCTAATTATGATCCAGTTGTTGAAGACTTAATTTACTTCTCAGGCTTTTCATTTTAATTAGTACTAAAATAAGTATTTTTGTAAAAAGTGATTTTTTCCTTTTTTCAAAAAAAATTAGTCCATCATCTATTGCAGTGAAGAACATGTAATAAAGGCCCGGCAACGATGTGTTGTATAACTCAAAGGATTATTTGGAAAGAGCAAACAAAGTCAAAGATTAAGAAAAGTCTAGGGCAGGAGTCCTGGTAGCAGAGTGGGTTATGCTCTGGGCTGCTAACAGCAAGGTCAGTAGTTTGTAAACCACCAGCCGCTCTGTGGGAGAAAGAGGAGGCTTTCTATTCCTGTGAAGAGTTCCAGTCTCAGACAACCACAAGGACAGTTCTTCAGAGGTTCTCGTAGACCCACAGGAAGGGTTGTACCCTGTGCTATACAGTCTCTCTGAGTCAGAATTGCCATGACGGCAGTAAGTGTGAAGTGTAGACACACTTAACAGTATCTCTTGATACAGATTATCTAACAGCTTTCCGAGAGAACTGCAGTGATCTGAGCTGTCTTCAGATGAATAAACACGTTCTTTTCCTTGATAAATCTCTTTAAATCTCATTGGTCGATAAATTGTCAAGGAATAACACAATACTGCTGACATCAAAGAGCAGGGAGAGACTGCATCAAGATGGAGAACGGGGTGGGGTCACCATTTGAAGGGTTTTATCTTTTACACGGGACTCTAGTTTAAATTCTCGGGGAACCAATTACAAGGATCTACATGTGATCTCCTCCCTGGGGGACAGACAACAGAAAAGTGGGTGAAGGGAGACATCAGACAGGGCAAGATATGACAAAATAATTGATAAATTATCAAGGGTTCATGAGGGAGGGAGGAGAAAAGAGGGAGGGGAAAAAATGAGGAGCTGATGCCAAGGGCTTAAGTGGAGAGCAAATGTTTTGAGAATGATGAGGGCAATGAATGTACAAATGTGCTTT
>NW_022106471.1:8165692-8188734 GCF_000313985.2 Echinops telfairi
GGGGAGGAAGCATTTAAGAACTAGAGGAAAGTTGTATGGTTCATCGTTGCTACCCTGCACCCTGACTGGCTCGTCTCCTCCCTGTGACCCTTTAGTAAGGGGGTGTCCAGTTGCCTACAGATGGGCTTTCGGTCTCCACTCTGCACTCACCCTCACTTACAATGACCTGGTTTTTCGTTCTTAGAGAGGCAGCAATTCTTCTAGGAGCAGACAACCTTATCTTTCTCCATTGGAGAGTCTGATGGGATCGAACCGCTAACCTTATGGTAATCAGTCAATCATGTAACCCACTATTCCACCACCGCACCCCACTGTGCCACTAGAAAACCCACAGTGAATATTAAAAACATGAATCTATCATCAGCAAAAAAAGCCTTCTGTAATTTTAAGTTAGCTGATTCTTATAAAAACGTTCCTGATACTATAGTCTATTTTTAGAGACACCAAATGTATTACAGAGAGCTTTAAATATAAGTTTACTTCGTGTCTCCCTGTAACTTCAGCCCACCCCTTTTTCTAGTCCAGGTTTTAGTTTAATTATCATGGTAGCTAATGGATTATCTGCTTCCTAAAGGCCTCTATAAATGATTCTCTAACACTCGTCCTGAAATCCCACCCCTGCCGACTATGAAAAGAACTTTCTCTTCTCTGGAAGAAAGGAATCTCCTACATCATTTTTTCATTGTTGGAGTTTTGTTCCACTTGCTTCAGGGTCATCCATCCTTGGATGATTGTTAAAAATACAAATATGCAGGTGTCAGCTCCATCTCCGGAATCAAACGCTGGGGTGGACAGTGGCTCTCAACCTTAGATGGGCAATCGAATCGCTTGTAACACTTTGAGAAATATTGATGCCTGGTCCCATGCCCCAACTATTTTTATCTAATTCGACTGGGAGATAGAGCCCTTAGATTGAGGACCGCTGAATAGGTCCTGCAATACATGCTTATCCCATCATGCTGTCAGTAACTTTGTGTGGAAAGGAAAGTGGCCTTGGCCAGGGGTCCTCAAATTTTTTAAACAGGGGGCCAGTTCACTGTCCCTCAGACCCTTTGGAGGGCCGGACTATAGTTTAAAAAAAAAAACCATGAACAAATTCCTATGCACACTGCATATATCTTATTTTGAAGTTAAAAAACAAACGGGGCAAAAACACCCGGCAGGCCAGATAAATGTCCTCGACGGGCCGCATGTGGCCCACGGGCCGTAGTTTGAGGACCCCTGGATTAGACTATACACAGTTGTGAGCAGTAGTCATAGGGTTGGCCAGCTGCTTAGGGGGCTGGAAGAAGGATATATGGAGTAAGAGACAAGGAGGCCTGGAGTAGGAAGGATATATGAGTATCCGTGCAAAATGGCTATGAAGATGGCATGTTAACATCAGGAGAAGGCATCTGCCACAGAAGAGGTACAAAAACAACCTGGTGACAAAATGATTTGGCCAGTTGACGTCAGCTAGCCTACATCATCTACTTCCGGTGCTAATACGATAGGCATCTGAATGAAATTGAAAAGCAAAGATGTAATTTGCCAACTACATGAGTTCCCGACCCATGCCATGGCCTTTTCTATTACTTCTGTGCCTGTAAAAACAGACCCGTGTACGAGGAAGACAGAAGAAGAATAGATGGATTTGAATTCGGGTGATGGCAGAGAAGACCGAAATTACCATGGACGGTCAAGGGGACAAACAAAATCATTTGAGAAAAATCTATAACCCCAATGTTCCTTAAAAGGGAAGACAGTGACCCTTGGACTCACTTTGGACACATCAGAAAAGACCGATCCCTGGAAGCAGACCTCAAGTTTGGGAAAGTCGGGGATGGCAAAAAGGGATGGCAGCCCTCAATGAAATGGATGGGCACAACAAGGGAAGTATACCTCTCAGCACACCCATATTCATGGAGATGGCCCGGGATCAGACCACATTTCATTCTGCTATGCCTGCGGCCTCCCTGAGTGGGAGCCAACGGAAGACCACTCACAAGGACAACAACAAAATATCCAAGGTCCTTTGCCGCATCTACTGCAAGAATGAAGACCATTCTCAGCAACCAGACGGTCGACATTGCAGAGAATGTCCACATTTCCCTAAAGGGGCGCACGGTCATTGTGAAAGGGCCCCAGAGGAACCCTGCCGAGGGACTTCAATCACATAGCGTAGAACTCGCTCTCCTTGGAAAGAAGAGGAGGCTTCGAGTTGACACATGGTGGGTGTGTTAGTCTGGGTAGACTAGAGAAACAAATCCATGGACACACATATGTGTATCAGAAAGAGATCTATATACAAGAGCAATTGAACATTGAGAAGACATCCCAGCTCAGTCCGGATCAAGTCCAAAAGTCCAGTATTAGCCTATATGTCCGATACCAAGCTATAAGTCCTCTTCAGACTCACGAAGCACATGCAATGATGCTGAATGTAGAAGATCACAGGTCAGTGGGTAGAAAGTCTTTGGATCCAGTGGCACTGGAAACATCTCAGCCATGGCAGGGGTCTCTGCATGGCTTCTCCAATACCCAGGACTACATCAGGGTAGGTCCATGTGTCTTGTCAGGGCATGACCAGAGAGTCTCCCACCTCAAAGGAGGAAATACCAGATTTCCCAGAAATCTCAGGAGAAGGTCATGCCACACAGAAGCCTCATTGGCTATGATCTGATTGACAGACTAGACTCCACCCCTTCACTCATAATCCTCTCAAATTGACAATTATATAACTACCACAGTGGAGAAATAGAAAGGAACTGGCTACCGTCCGTACTATCTGTAGTCACGTACAGAACACGATCAAGGGTGTGACACTGGGCTTCCAATACAAGATGAAGTCTGTGTGTGCCCACTTCCATTCAATGTGGTTACTCAGGAGAATGGGTCTCTTGTTGAAATCCTAACTTCTTGGGTGAAAAATACATCCGGAGGGTTCACATGAGGACAAGTGTTGCTTGTTCTGTTTCTCAAGCCCAGGAAGATGAGTTAGTTCTTGAAGGAAATGACATTGAGCTTGTATCAAGTTCAGCTGCTTTAATTCAGCAAGCCACAGCAGTTAAAAACAAGGAGATCTGAAAGTCTGGGGATGGTATCTATGTTTCTGAAAACGGAACAGTTCAGCAGGCTGATGAGTAAGCTCCAACAGGTGTCCAGCAACAGTCTAGATGATTCCTTTAGACTGGTCTGTGATGCTTTGATCCAATCCAATAAAGTTTACGTCATGAAAAAAATATCCAAGGTGGCAGGACTGAAGCTACGCATGGCCCCAAAGCATGAGTGTCCATCTGCTGTGACCACTACTGCTGCCAGAGTTCAACCTCCCCACTGAACCTCTGGTATAACACTGCCCTTCGAGGAGACCAATCAGCTGTTTTGTAGCAAATTCGCTGTGTGGAATCCCTTTTATCCTCGAATTGGCAATGAGGCGCTTGACTAAAATCCACACAGATCCTGAGTTAGGATTGACTCTCTCCCTCTAGTGCCTCAGCCAGGACCACACCCTCAGGCATTTCAGAATGTTTGATCCACTGAGACCCCGTATCGTATTGTATCTGGCCAAGGGAAGCCCTGTGATTGGGGGGTGGCAGGGAGCGGGCATTTGGCTCTGGGACTCTCAGGTCACACAGCTCACATCACACCTCCCAGGAGCGGCCTTCCATGAGGACCTGTAGAGGCGCAACTGAGCATCAGCTCAAAGCCATCCCTTGCCTTAGCCAGTTCCCTGCTTCAGCTGGCAAAGCTCACTTCCTGCAAGACATCCCTGAGGAGAAGTCACATGGACCTATACCCGATGCAGCCCTGGGCGCTGGAGCAGCCGTGTGGAGACTCCTGCCAGCACTGAGATGCTTACACATTCACTGATTTGGCTTTCCTCCTGCAATCGGCATCATTGTGTGTGTTTTGTGAGATGGAGGAGGACTTTGTGGATTGGTGTTAGACAAATAGGCTAATGTTGGACTTGTGAGCTTGGGCAGCACTGGGTTGGGATGTTTTCTTGATGTGCACTTTCCCTTTATATAAAACTCTCTCTTATCCATATGAGTTTCTGTGAATTTTGTTTCTCTAAAGTATCCAGACTAGCACACTCATGATCACGAACACATTTGAGTCCATCCTTTTGGCTATTGTGCCAACTCATCTCACCTTGTGTCTCCCTCACCCTTCTTGGCCCTCTTCTTCCCCATATACCATATCTTTCCCTAGCAATTTATCCCTCCCAGTGAGGGATGTATCTGAGGCAAGAGAGTCTGGTCTGTGATAGATAGTTAAGGTTGTGGGTCAACTTGGCTAGGCCAGAATCCCTAGTGACTTGGTAGTTAAGTTGTTCTATTAGATCCTCCATAATGAGGTCTAATATAATGGAATCATTTCTATGATGAGCTCTATTATGAGCAGACAATAAACAAAGGGATTCTCTCCAGGGGGTGTGGCCTGCTTCCAAGAGATGCGTGTGCTCTAGGAAAGCTTGCTTTTTGCTGGGCCTGGTCATCATCTGACCTCCAGTTGTTTGGACATGAACCAGTAGCCTACCATATTGCCTGCCAATTCAGGGAGTAAGCAGCAGCCTGCCATCTTACTTGTGGACCTTGGACTCATTTGCCTTGGCAGCTGGCAGCATGTCATCTGGCTTCCTGATCTTGAGTTCATCATTGCCTGTAGCTAGTCAAGGGAAGCCTCTAGTCCAGTGGTTCTCAACCTTCCTAATGCCACGACCCTTTAATACAGTTCCTCATGTTATGGAGACCGCCCCCCTCCACCATAAAATTATTTCTGTTGCTACTTCATAACTGTTATTTTGCTACTGTTATAAATCAGGTGACCCCTATGAAAGGATCTTTTGACCCCCAAAGGGGTTGTGACCTACACGTTGAGAACCGCTGTTTTAGCCTGACATCTGACCCACAGACTTGGCATTTGCCAGCCTCTACAATTGTGTGAGGACCCCTGGTTGTGTAGTGGTTACGTGTTAGGGTGCAATCTGCAAGGTGGGCAGTTCGAAACCATCAGCCTCTCCAAGGGAAAAAGATGGGGATTTCTTCCAACTGTTAACTTCCAGTTAACAATTAAGGTCTCCGAAACTCAAAAGGGCAGTTCTACTCTGTCCTCTAGGGTCACTATGAGTTGGCATCCACTTGATGGCAGTGAGTTTGAGGGTTTTTTGACAACTGTATGAGCCATTTTTTTTTGAGATAAACCTTTCTGTGCGTATGCATATATAAACTTCATTATTTTGCTTAAGAGCATTGAACCTAAACCTGATCTATAAGGTTTTCTTTGACTGATTTCCAGAAAGAGCCCTGTTTGCTTTGCAGGTTGTGCATTGGGCTGCTAACCACAAGGTCAACAGTTTGAAAACACTAACCATTCGATGGGAGGAAGTTTTACTTCCATTACAGTTTTTACTCCTATTACAGTCTCAGAGCCGACAAGGGCAGTTCTCGTCTGCCCAGGGACACAATTTACTCGAGGGCAGTGAGGAAAAGAAGACAATCCAAAAGTATGTCATCCGAGTTTTCTTCCTAATCTATCCTATTCTGGAAGGTCTGTTAAACCTATTCACCTTGGGTGACCCTGCTGGTATTTAAAATGCTAGCAGCATCGCTTCAGCATCACAGCAACAGGTGAGCTATCACAGTGCAACCAACTGATAGAGAGATGGTGGCAGGGCCCACTTAGAGCAATAGGTTCCAAATAATCGTGAGACGTTTTATTCATTTGTCTTGCTCAGCCAATGGGGAAAGATTTTTCAAAATGGCATAGGTGTTAAGGAAAGATGTAGGGAAGTGGTCTTTGCCAGGCACTGCTGGTGGGAGTGTAAGTTATTACAGCTTCTTGAGGATAGTTTTAAAGTATCGAACAAAAACCTCAAAAACATTTAGATCTTTTGGACCCATCCGTTCCAATTCTGTCTGAAGATGGCATCTAAGTAAAGTGGGGAAACAGTGGGCTCTTTTCCCCCCTCTCTCTCTCCTGAGCTGCAACTGTCAACCTCCCGCCTGTTCGTGTTAAAGAATGTGCTCACGCAGCTATTTCTTGGTTTGTCGATTTAAGACACTTGACTGGCTTCCGGTTACCATAGCTGAGAAGGTAGCGTTCCTACTCAAACTCAACTCCACCTGACCACATCCTTCCACTGCAGTTTTATCATAATCATTAAATGTCATAGGGCAAGACTTTTTCATAAAAATATCACAGAGCAAAAATATTTTTGTTTTGTCCAACAGTCAGTATTACGACTATGTAAAAAATTATCAAATGTTTATTGGGCAGCTACATCTTTTTCCCCAAACTTCCAAATAATCTATAAACAACCATCAATCTAGCCATTCCATTTTTTTTCCCCTCAAAACTTTCCTCCCAAAGCCCTTTCTGGGGCATGACTCCAGGACTTCCTCTCACCGGATGGCTCTTGGTTAGAGCCTCCTTATCTGTGACCTCACGTCACCATCGCTCTTGCTTCCTGCTCTGGTTGTTTTTGTTGTTGTGCGGTGCCCTCCAGTTGGCTCTGACTCAGAATGACCCTGCGTACAAAATAACGGAACACCGTCCAGTCCTGCTCCAGCTGCACAAGGGTTCTCATGTCGGAGCCCATTGTTGGAGCCACTGTCTCCATCCATTGTGTCCAGGCCCTTCCTCGTTTTCTCTGACCCTCTCCTTTCCCAAGCATGATGTCCTTCTCCAGGGACTGGTCTATCCTGATAACATGTACAAAGTACTTGAGGCAAGGCTCACCAACCTTGCCTTTGGATTCCTGAAATTGCCCTTCCTTATGAAAGGATACGTAGAGTCCCTGGATCTGTGCAAATGGCTTTTTTCTACACTTACATTTTATTGGTAGTTTGGTTGGATATAAAATTCCTAGTTAAAAAATAATTTTATCTCAATGTCGAAGATAATGCTCAATTATCTTCTAGAATTCAGTGATGCTATTGGGAAGCCTGAAGTTACTGTTTCTCCTTCCTTTTGATATGATCATTTCTTCCCTGTTTGAAAGCTTTCATGACCATGTGTCCTGGCAGAGAACGATTTTCATTCGTTGAGATAGATGTCTGATGCATCCTTTAGACTTCAAGATCCATGTTTCCAAGGCCGATTCATTTCCTTGGACTTCTTTAATTTTTTTCATGTTTGTTCTATACTCTCTGGAACTGCTGTTATCTGAACACTGATATTTCTGGTTGGTTCTTTAAGTCTCTTAACTTTTCTTTTTCCTCTTGTTTTTCCAGTCTTTGGCTTTTGGGGAGGTGTTTCCAATGCTCTCCAGCCACTGTGGAAAACTGAGGGAAAACTGAGGATGAAAATGCAAGCGGCCAAATTCTCCATGCTCTGGAGCCTGGGAGGCTGACTCTGGTGGGAAAAGGCCTTCACAGTTATGAGATAAAAAAAATGACTCTTAATACACATTCTCATGACTGAAAATAGTCCCTATGCTAGCCCTCCATAAAGGTGCTGTCATAAAAGATGCACCTGGCTGTTCACTATGCACCCGGCGTTTTACTGTAGTTGAAAGCAAATTCTATTGCCATCCCACTCTAAAGAGTAGCTAACTGCCTTCTGACATCTTCTTCTGATACTGACATAGATTGTTTCCCTGGGGAGGGCTCAAGGACATACGAGGTTAGGCCGTGGACTCATTCTATTACCCGTTCACTTTATTTGCGTGTATGCCTATTGAAAGATTTCTAAGCCCCAAAATTACATACACCCATTGAAAAATATATTCGCTCTCTCGATCCCAACATTAGGAGGAGCTCCTGTGACTCACTTTCTGTCTGTCTTATTTTGTTCAATCACAAAGCCACTCCTAATGACCCATCCCATTGAGTTTATGGTGCTGGAACCCACAACCCACTTTTCTTCTGGACTTCTTATTTCAGGGGTCATATTTTTCATTTCCAAACTTCTTGGTGGGCGGGAAGGTTGTTCTCTCTTTTTTTTTTTAAGCTTTCCTTTGCACTCTGCATCCTTTTTATTTCTGGGTTCCTTTTTTTATCTGTTACCTCGAATGTTGTGGACTTTTCTCAGCTGTCTCATGATTCCTCTGTCTCTCTTTTTTTTTTTTAGGTGAAAGAAAAATCAACTGAAAAGGTAAATTGGAAGTCCTTGTTGAAGTGATGGGCACGGATCAAAGGGCAGCCTTCCTTTTAGAATGATCAGCTGGGACACCAGGCTTTTCATGGAAAGATTACCAAGTGGCAGCATGTGAAGGCATTGTATTTCTTGGGCTATCTTGTTTCTCCATCAAAGGATCATCCAATCTCCTATCTGGATCAGTGGACACCAGGTTGCTGGCATTTTGCTTGCAGAGTATAGAAAGGGATTGAGGGCCCACTGCGCGGTCTGACAGTTTGAGTTCCTATACTAGTTGTGTGCTCTGGTTGCACATTTAAAAGTTTCTAGGTAGCACAAACTCCTAACCGACATATGGGCAGCTGGAACCGACCCAGCAGCAATGCAGGAGGAAGACCTAAGTATAGAGTGCGTCCATAGAGATTGTTGTGGTATTGTCATTGGGTCAATTCCAACTCTTAGAGACCCTATAAAGCTGTCCCCTTGATGGAAGTAGCCTGACAGATCTTTCTTCCGGGAGAGCTGGTGAGGTCAAACTATTGGCATTTCCGTTAGCAGCTGAATGCTTAGCCATTGCACGCTTCTACAAAGGGTTCCTCTCGATAAAGAGGATAGCCAAGAAAACTCTGTGACGCAGCTGTACTCTAACACAGGGGCTCGCCATGAGTCGGCATTGCCTGAATGTTGTTGCGTGGGCATTTAGACTGTGCCACGGCTGTTGCATGCAGCCCTCATAGAAAAGTAGTCTACAGCACATAGACCAAATGTGAAATGGTGCTGAATTCATGGGTGGTGTAAACTCTCATCTTTATCTTCTATGTATCTTCTAGTTTTCTGTAAATTCAATTATGTAATTTCAAAACATTTGAAGCCAAAGTGAACCCTAAGAAATAAACAAATTTTTTCCATGGGAAAAATTACCTGAAAATATATTTCGCCAAAGAAGATACTTGGTTAGCAATTAAGTGCATGGAAAATGATCAATATTATTGGTGGTTAGGGAAATGAAAATTAAAGCAACCATAACATACCACCACACACTTTTAGAATGGCTTTTAAAAACAACATTTATAATAACGAAGTGCTGGTGAGGATGCAGACCAATTCAAATTCTGATACATGGTTGATGGGCATCCAAAACAGAAAAACCACTTAAACATTTTTTTGACAATCTATATAAAGTTAAACATCCCCTTACCTCTTAATTTCACTTTTTGACAGTTAACTGAAGGAAACGAAAACAGGTTCCCACACAGATCTGCACATCAATATTTAAAGCAGCGTAAATCCCAACAACCCAAACCCAGGAGTAATGCAGATATCCTTCAATGATGAAAGCTCTAAACCGTGGAATACTACTAAGCCATGAAGGAGTATAAACTATAATGTTGGTTCATAAAACAGTATGAATGAATCTTAGCCACATTATTCTATGGAAAAGAAACAACATTCAAGAGACAACATTCTACATGATGCCATTTATTGATTTAACAGTTTTACTGGCACTTCATCTACATATCATACAAGTCAATCATTTAATCCTATCAAGAAGCGTTGTACAATCATTACCACCGCCAATTTTAGAACATTTACTTCTTCCCTGTACTCACTGTTATTCATGTAATTATGATTTTTTTAAATTGCAGCAAAAATATGCACACAGCAACATTCTCCAATTCAACAACATCTCTATCAATGTCATTTATATGACATTTTGGAAAAGGCAAAACTGTACAGAGGGAGAACATGAAAATGGTTACCCAGGGACAGGGGTACGAGCAGGGACTGACTGACAAAGAGGCACCAAGAGGGACTTTCTGAGGTGAGGGCACAATTCTATCTCTTGATTGCATGTCTCTGCACTTGTCAAAACTCATAGTACTGTCTACCAAAGACACGGAACTTGATTCTCTATACAAAATCAAATCTTTAAAAAAAACCATAAACACATAAAAAAATAAATGCAAGGACCCCTACGGCTGAAGATCAGAACCTGTGAATTAAGATGAGCAAAATATTTCCCAGGGGTTCCTTACATAGTCGTTCTAAACCACGACCTCCTTGGGCAATAAATAAAATGTTCAGTTTTAATTTACATAGATTCTGGGGTATATAGAAAAATATACAGATATATTATGTTGACTAAAACCAGGTGCCAGTGCTCAGTTTGTGGTCACAAGAACTTTGAAAATATGAGACATTGGTCAAGAGGTTCTAACATGGCATAGTTAACATCAGAGCAACTCTGTCCCGACTGGTCTACAAGCATGTTGGCTGATCACTATGTAGAAGTCTCATCTTCCTCCCTCAGGGCAACTGGTGGGTTTGAACCACAGAGCTTGTGATTAATAGTCCAACGGCTACCCAACAGCGCCACTAGAGCTCCTTGGCGGACCTAAAACTGCAGCCTTTGGGTAGTTAGTAGCTGAATGCCACCCAGGGACTTCCGAATATTCGTTTTCCAAACATATCCAGAGTTTGAGGCACAAAAAACAAACAAAAGGGAATAGTGCTGCATGACAGGTATGGATGAGTGATTTATAGTCAGGAGACTGCTTCTTAGTAGTGAAGTCAGAGATAAATTCTTGGATAAGAAACATATTTTAAAGGGTCTTTGAAGATAAAACTTGGATGTGTAAAGTTAGGGACCAGTAGGGTGGAAAGAGGGCCAGAGAAGGCAATCCAGCCATTAGGTGGAACAAAACAAATGTCAGAGCATTTTTCTTAGAAATACTGAGCCAGAAGGCCTGGGGGACACAAACGATGCAGCACTGTGCTATCAGCCAGAAAAAGGTTAGCGCTCCAAACTCACTGTTAAAGGGAACCTGTGAGCAGGCTGAGATGCTTGCTAGACCACCTGGATCTACTTGTTGAGTGGAAGTGGGAGAAATGCACCAATAAAGAGATGGGTTGAATTTGGCCACTGACACCTGTGGACCTAGTTTAGAGGATAAAGAGGAGAAGATGAGAGCGGGTTGACTGGTCTAAGGTTCCTGGCCTAGCATGAGAGGGCTAGGTTTGTTGAGTATTGGTGAGAGCCCATGGTCTGAAGGCAAGGTGACCAATGGGCACCCTGTGGAGGCTGAGTGAGGCAGCCCACATTGAGTTGACCAGAACTGGACCAGATGGAGATTTTTGAGCCTGTGAACTGGTGCATATTGTTGCTGACTTTATGGATGGCCTGTCTGGATTTGTCTTTGCTTACGGATACAGACTTCACAAAGTTCCAACTGGACTAAAGACTCTTCATGTCGAAAAATATGATTGTCTCCTCAGAGCAATGGGTTGATTTAAGTAGGCAGTATATAAATTGGCTACCCAAAATTGGGGGGATAAAGACATGAAGTGATTGGTCTATACATTTTCATAGGTGGGGGAACATATTCACAGGATTATAGGATTAAGGTGTAGGTGCTACTTAATTGCAATTGTGAGGCTAAAGAATGATGTGCAGGTGCCAAGTTAGTTTATTGTGCCAACCTGGCCGATAAACACATGTGAGGTTAATTGAAGGGCGGCGAGATAAACGGCTCAGTGAGCCTCACCTTTCTAGTTCTCCGGTCTCTTGCTTTCTGATGGTCGAACCAGAGTGCAACTGCCTTAGCCAGTTCCCTGCTTCAGCTGTCAAGGCTCACTTCCTGCAGGACATCCCCGAGGAGAAGCCGCATGGACTTACATCAATGTTGGTGCTGGAGCAGCTGTTTGGAGACCCCTGCCAGCGCTGAGATGCTTACATGTTCACTGACTCGGCTTTCCTCCTCCAGTCAGAAAACAAGCCCCAACAATAGCTGTCAGTGCACAACAGAAGATATAGATGCACCAGCTATGATTTTCATCGTTACACACACTGCCCATTATCTCACCATGTGAATCTGGTTCCAAACGTACTTTTATCAAAATAACTATTACTGTGTTCTAGCAGAATCAGAAATTTCTTGGGTTCTAGTCCTAAAACTTGGTTATGTTATGTGTCATCAAATATAAAATTTCTTTTTTTTAGCTGAGTCATCATGCATATTCAAGCATGAGTACTCAGCTAAAAAAATACATGCATATTTCAGTATGGTTCTCTATTGCTCTCCCATCACTACACCACCCCCCTCCACTGAAGTCACACTTTTCTGCTATTCCATTAGTATTAGCATTTATTTTAAATTCTTTTGTTCTTGCATTGTTCAGCTGGATAAAAGGGAGGTACAGATCAATGTTCATGTGCCCTCTGTAATTGCAGCGTTCGGTGCCTCACTCATACCTCTTTGTGCTCTCTGTTTTTTTGTGGCTAAATTATCGCTTTGAGTCTGCTGTTGCGGTGAAACTTGAAACCCGATCATTGAAGAAGCCTGCAATTTAGCAGAAAACAGGCCTAAGACCTTCTGTTCCAGTTGCTTATTGAGAGGATTCCCATTTCACTTTATTTTCCTTATGCCTTCTCACTGCCATCGTGTAAGTTGTTCCTTAAAGCAGGGGTGGATTACCCAGTAAGCAAGGCGAACACAACACGGGCTTCCTGGTACTTACTTGCTGATGTGGAGTGAATCATTTTACATGTTTTCCACCACACGGAGTACCCACCCTGGTTCTGGTATAACACCGCTGAACCGCAGTATGTGGGAAATGACCCTTGCTGGTTAAATGAATCTTCTGGTGAAACCCTTTTATCTTTTGATTCTGTTGCATGATTCAGAACTTTGAGTTGTTTTATTTCTGAGAATGACACTACTGTGGAAAACAGGTGCCTCTCTCTAGTTGCTGTTTTGAACGTCCCCATATTATGTTTTTCTTGTTGTCATCTGTCTCTTTATAGTAAGGGCAGATCTCTTGCTCTTTCTGCTTCGTGTGTGTGTTGGTATACTTGGAAAGGGGACCTAGTGGTGCTGTGGGAGAAGCATTGGACTGCTAGATGAAAGATCGATGGTTCAAACCCTTCAGCTGTTCCATGGGAGAAAGAGGAGGCTTTCTGCTCAAGTAACAATTTACAGTCTCAAAAATCTTATATAGGGTTGCAATGACTCGGAACTGACTCAATAGGGTCCTTGGGTTGTGGTTAAGAGGGGATTGTACTGTTAGCAGACCAAATTACCTTTCCTCTAGGAACACCCAGAATAAACTCTCTAAATTTTCTTCCCTCGTTCACTAGCCAGAACTCCACCCCAAACCAATTGCTATCGAGTTGATTCTGTCTCACGGTGATTCCGAGGTTGCAGGGCAGAAGTGCTCCATAGGGTTTCCTGATTGGACCTTTCAGCAGCAGTTAACTAGGTCTTCCTTCTGAGTCACCACTCGGATGGGTTGAAACTGCCCAACTTGAATTGTCCAGTCAAATGTGTAACCAGTTGTTCCAGCTAGGTAGTTAGATGATTTTATGTCAACTGGAAGATGCATGGAAGTGGAAGGGTGGAATTCAGCCAACCTGTCAGTCAGGTCACAGCCTGGTGATGCCTCCTTGGAGATGTGGCTTCTTAGAAGGGGGAAGAGGGCAACTGGGAGCCTCCTGGTTCTCTGTGGCTTCCCCTTCCTGCTTGCTGAGACTTTGCCGCTGACCCTGAGAGCTGTTATTGCCCTGCCATGTCTCCACTGACTTTGAATCCACGCAACCTTGTACCCACTGGCCTAGAACCTTCCTGCTTCCTAGTTTTCCCTTCTGCATTATCAGCATGTGGCTACTTGAGTCTGAAGAGGGACTTATGAACTAATATCGGGCATATGGACTTGAGTTGGACTGGGCTGGGAATGCCTTCTTGATATCTAACGACTTCCTGATATAACGCTCTTTCTCATACACACGAGATGATGTCACTGGGTTTGCTTCTCTAGACAACACGGCCTATCACAGGAACACAAGTCTTGAAGTTGGAAGGGCTCAAGGACTATCTATCCAAAGGAATAAAAAAGATTCACAGTGTTTCTTCTTGTTGTTGTTTGTTTATTTTAGGGTTTACTTCCTGGTCCTGGCCCTTTTCTTCTTTCTCTATACATTTTCCCTAAGCAATCTCATATGCATTGATCCTTTCCATTATTAACGACACATTCAACCCATTGCCTGGAGTCAAATCTAACTCATAACCACCCTGTAGGACAGGGCAGAAATGCCCCACAGTGTTGCCAAGGCTGTGATCTTTTTAAAGCAGAACAAAACTCCATCCTCCACACCCTACCACCACCAAGACCACTGCAGTGGCTGGTGTGTTCAGACCATTGACTTTTGGTTAGCAGCCGAGTGCTTAACTACTGCACCACCAGGGCTCCTTAACTACACATTGACGACTTGTGAATGCATAGCTTCCTTCAAGTCTCTTTGGAGTTCCAGACCTATCTATCCAACTGCCTTCTTAACAGTTTCACATAGTTCACACGTGTATTTATTTATTATGAGTTGATTCTGACTCATCGACGACCCACTGTCATTGAGGGGATGCTAACTCATAGTGACCCTAGAGGATACAGTAGAATGCCTTTGTAGGACTTCAGAAAGCAGGCTGGCTTGTCTCACTCCCATAGATCAGTTTGTGGATTCTAACCACTGACCTTTCAGTTAGCAGCCCGACACTTAGTCACCTATACCTCAGAGCCCCCTCTGACTCACGTCAACACCATAGGATAAAGCAGAACTGCTCCTAGGGTGTCCGAGGCCATAATCTTTACAGGACAGATGCCTAGGCCTTTTTTGCTGCAAAGCTGCTGGTAGGTTCCAGCAGCCAACCTTTCAGTTAGCAACCAAGCTTACCCATTGTGCCACCAAGGCTCCTTATTTAGTTATTTCAGAACACCCCAAACTCTAACATTGAGTAGATTTTGACTCATAGCAACCCGATGGAGGGTATCCAAGACTGCCAATCTTGATAGGAACAGACAGCTTCATCCTTCTCCCTCTAGGGGGCTAGTTTTACACTGCCTACTTTGTGATAAGCTGCCAAGTATCCAACCCACGGCGGCATCGGGGCTCTGAGTTATCACATAAAAACTCAAACCTGCTGCCGTTGAGTGCATTTTTGACTCCTGATGACCCTTTAGGACAGAGTAGAGCTGCTCTTGTGGGTTTCCAAGACTGTACATCTTTAACCGAAGTAGAAAGCTTAATCTTTCTCCCACAGAGTGGCCGCTGGTTAGGAATGGCTGACCTTCTCGTTAGCAGCCCAATGTGTAACCCACTACACTATCAAGGCGCCTTAGTGATCACATAGCCATCCCCAATTAGGCATGATCCTTATGGAAGTTTTGTTTTTTTCCTTCTCCTCCAAAGTTTCTTACCTCATTAAATGACTCCCCCGCATCTTCCACTTTGGGGTGGGGGGGACAGAAACCTAGGAATGGTCCTTTAACATTTTCTGTTTCTTAGCATAGTGGCATAGTGGCATAGTGAGTTATGGATTCGGCTGCTAACCAGAAGGCCATTAGTTTGGACCCATCAGTTGCTCCGTGGCTGCCATTAACCAGTGAGATATGCTCACCATTTGGAATCAAAGCACTCATGTACCAGTGAGTCCTTCCAATCATAAAGACAAAGGCAAGGAGTGGTGAACAAACAATGCCACAGACAGGGGAACAACTAGGGAATTAAAAGCAACAGCAAAGGACATAGCGATCCCGGTGGTGTTGAAGCAACAGCAATCTCGCTGAGAGGAATGACTAAGAGGCAGAAGAAGGGTGAGCATGATGGCGGGGCAGGAGGAAAGTGAAAGGAAACAGAGGAAAGATCTAGGAAGCAAAGCTATAGATAGAGGTATAGACATAGGTGTGCACTCATGTAAATATATTAATTCATAAAAACAGAGGTATTGGCCTACATATATTTATATGGCAATACATTGAGGAAGTGGATGGACTTTGGGCCTCTACTCCAGCCCTCCCTCAATGCAAGAGCACTTTGCTATAACACTTGGCATTCTGTGATGCTCACCCTCCTGACAAGAGTGCTGAAGACAAAATGGGTGCATAAGCAAATGTGGTGAAAAAGCTGATTGTACCTGGCTATCAAAAGATGTAGTGTCTGGAGCCTTAAACGCTTGAAGTTAAACAAGCAGCCATGTAGCAGAGAAGCAACAAACCCACGTGGAAGAAGCACACCAGCCTGTGAGATCATGAGGTGTCAACGGGATCAGGTAACAGGCACCAGAAGACCCTAAAAAAAAACCCATATTGTTAAGAATGAGGGGGGTTGGTGCAGAGACTCAAAACCTATCTACAGACCATAGGAGATCCCGTCACAGAAGGGTCACAAGGAAGGGATGAGTCAACCAGGGTGCAGTATAGCACCAATGAAACACACAATATTCCTCTGGTTCTTTGAGGATTCCTCACTCCCCATGATCATGACCCCAGACTTGCCTTTCAGTTCTGGCTAGACGGGAGCATGTACACTGGTACAGCTAAGAGTTCACGCACATGGAATTCAGGTCAGATAAACCCGTCAGGAACAGAAATGGGAGTAGGGATACCAGGAGGGGAGGGAGAACGTGGGGGGAGGAAGGGAGGAAAGAAAACCTATCAAAATGATCAATGCATACCTCCCCACCCAGGGGGATGAATGACAAAAACATGGGTGAAGGGAGACAGTGGTCGGTGTAAGACATGAAAACAATAATAATTTATAACTTATCAAGTGTTCACAAGTGTGGTAGATGGGTAGGGAGAGAAAAAAGAGGAGCTGATACCAAGGGCTTAAACAGAAAGTAAATGTTTAGAAAATGATGATGGCAATATATATATAAATATGCTTGATTCGGTTGATGTATGGAATATTATAAGGGCCCCAATAAAATGATTTTTTAAAAAAGCATTTACACAAATTATCTGTTTGTTCATTGAACTGATAGATGCTTGCTGTAGGGCTCTGTGGAAAGGACTGTCGGTAATCTGACTTGCAATTTGTAATATACACAGAAATGATTATGTTTTTGTAAATGTATCCTTTATGCTCACATGACCCTTTCTTTTGCTTTGCACACTGAACTGCAAAGTATGCTTGGGATGAACTTAGAAGAATAGAAATCGACTTTTGCATATGCATGAAGGGGCTTCAAAAATTCATGGCAAAATTCCATTTCATTCCATTTTTCCATGAACTTTTGAAGCCCTCCTCGGATAACTGAGGAATTCAGAGGCCTGGTGGGGCAGTGGGTTGAATGCTGGGCTGTTAATTGAAACGTTGGCAGTTCAAAACCACCCTCTGTTCTGTGGGACCAAGATGAGGTTTTCTGCTCCCATAAGGCTTCGTAGTCTCAGAAAACCCGTGCAGTTCTACTCTGTCCTACAGGATTCCTATGGGTCATAAAGGAGTCAGTGGCAGTGGGGTTGGTTTGTTTTGGGTATGTACATATAATATGCCTGTATGTATTTATTTTTTATATAAACATATGTGTGTTGTTGTTGTTGTTAGGTATCCTCAGCCTATGCACAACATACACCCCTCCTGGCTCTGCCCTCTCCTCACAATTGCTCCTACGTTTGAGCCCATTGCTGCAGCCACTGTGTCAATCAATCTTGCTGAGGGCCTTCCTTCCTTCACTGTCCCTCTACTAACCATGAAGTACATTTCCTGATAACATGTCCAAATTACGTGAGACAATGTCTTGTCATCCTTGCTGCTAAGGAGTCTTCTGGCTGCACTTCTTCCAAGAGTGACTTGTTTGTCCTTTTGGCAGTCCACAATACTTTCAATATTCTTCACCAGCACCATAAATCAAATGCATAGATTCTTCTTCAGTCTTCCTGATTCAATGTCCAACTTTCCTATGTATATGAGGCAATAGAAAATATCCTGGCTTGGATCAGACACACGTTAGTCCTCAAAGTAGCATCCTTGCTTTTCATCAGTCCAAAGCCTTGTGCAGGTCATGGGCAGAGCAGATTCGCTCTCCTGACTCCTGCTTGATGGGTATTGATTGTGGACCCAAGCAAGACAATATCCTTGACAACTTCAGTCTTTTTCCCTTTTATCCTGATGGTCCAGTGGTGAGGACATTGCTTTTCTTTACATTAGTAATCCATACAGAGGGCTGCAATCTTTGATCTTCATCAGCAAATGCTTCAAGTCCTCATTTTCAGCAAGCAAGATTGTGTCATTTGCATATTGCATACGTTAATAAGCCTTCCTTTGATCCTGATGCCCCATTCATCTTCATACAATTCAGCTTCTTTGATGATTTGCTCAGCACACAGATTGAATAAGTATGGTGAGAGGATATAATCCTGACGCACACCTTTCCTGATTTTAAACCATGCAGTGTGCCCTTGTTCTGTTCTCACAACTGCCTCTTGATTCATCTACAAGTTCCAAATGAGCACAATGAAATGTTCTGGAATTCCTATTCTTCTCAAGGTTATCCACGGTCTCTTATGATATACATATACGTTTGTGTATTTTGAGATACATATGGAAATATAGAGAGATATTCTATTCTTAGGAGCCCTGGTGGTCCAGTAGTTAAACATTTCGCTCCCAGCTAAAAGGTCCGTGGTTTGAACACAGCAGTCACTCTGCAGGAGAAAGATACAGTTAGGGGCTTCCATGAGACTTACAGCCCCAGAAGCACTCTGGGACAATCCTACTCTGTACTATAGCGTCATGATATTGAGTTGGAATCAATTCAATGGCAGTGGATTTAGTGAGGAGTGCACCAAAGTAAACTGTACGGTTTCTAACACAGCAAATTCGTACAGTCAACTATGGAACTGTCTTGGATTTGTGAACTGATAAAGAATACTTAAAATGATCAATTATTCTATGTACATGGATAATTTGTAGGGCATTAAATATTTATTACCAAGTAAAAGCTTTACTATGTTATAAATAACCCTATAATATGTGTATCTATATGTATGTTATATATACACAGTATATGTACAAATATACACAGATCCATATATATCACTTAATTTTACACCTAATGTGAAGCTTCATATTTTACATTTTAGAGAAAGCTCTAACTTTTCCTCATCTGTGGTTGTTGCTGGAGGAAAATGATAGTTTGGGGATTCAATATTTAAGAATTTGTAGGTAAGTCAGAACAAGTGCATATTTTTTAACAAATGATTTTATTTTATTTTATTTTTTTAAATCAATTTATTGGGGCTCATAAAATTCATCACAATACATAGATCAATTGTGTAAAGCACATCTATACATTTGTTGCCCTCATCATTCCCAACAAATGATTTTATTAGGGGCTCTTACAGCTCCTATAACAATCCATGTTTCACTTGCATCAAACACATTCATACATATGTTGCCATCATCCTTTTCAAGACAGTTTCTACTTGAGCCCTTGGTATCAGCTTCTCTTTTTTTCCCTCCCACCCTCGTGAATCCTTGATCAATTATATATTATTGTTGTTATTTCGCATCTTTCACTGTCCATTGTCTCCCTTCACCCACATTTCTGCTATTATTTTCCCCCTGGGGTATGGGCTATATATCCAATCTTGTGATGGTTTCCTCCTTTCTCCCCCAGCCCCACCCCCACATCCCCCTACCCTCTTGACATCGCTACTCCCACTACTGTTCCTGAGGGTTTTATCTGTCCTCAATTCCATGTGGCAAGAGCTCTCATCTGTACCAATGTGTGTATTCCGGTCTAGCTGGATTTGTAAAGCAGAACTGGGTCATGGTAGTGGCGGGGGCGGGGTGGGGGGGCATTCAGGAACTAGAAGAATGGTGTGTGTTTCATCGGTGCTGTACTGCACCTTGGTTGAATCGCCCCTTCCTTGTAACCCTTCTGTGGGGGGTGTCTAAATGTCTACAGATGGGCATTGGATCTCTACTCCAAGCCCCCTCATTCACAATGATATAATTGTTTGTTTTGGATCTTTTGATACCTGATCCCTGATCCGGTGGACACCTCATGATCACACAGGCTAGTGTGCTTCTTCCCTATTGTATATGGTTCTTATTCAGCCTTACTTTAGTGCATGAAAAGGAGCCCTAGTGGCCCTGTGGGGTGAGCATTGCTAACTGTACGGTGAGCGGTTCAAACCCACCAGCTACTCCACAGGAGACTGTTGGGGCTACAGTCTCAGAAACTCTATGTAGGGCCCTACTGAGTTGGCAGTGGGTTGGGTTTGGTGTTGGGTTTTTAGTGCAAGAAAAGGCTCAGAGCCCATTTGGTAGTTTAAAAGCTGTTCATGCAGTAAGCAAAGGTGGTTGTGATGAATTTTTTTGCAAGTAGGAGTTGGTTCACTCATTTCAAAACGAGAACAAATTTACTGAACACTAAAGGGCAAGTAGGCATTGTCCTTAAGTCTGATATTTGTAATCAGAGACTGCTCTAGGAAAATGATTCCATTTTAAAAAATGATTTTACTTTTGTTAGAATACCTGATTGTCCTATGTTTCTAGTCTAGTCAGTTACTTATTTTCCAAACATAATATGACTTAAACCTTTTCCACTCAGAGTAACTGGTTCAATATGGTGTCTGACTGAATCTTGTTCCATCTAGTCAGAAGGTCATACGAGGCTTCGTCCAGGGTAGGAATTACTTGTTTTGTGTGTTCTTCTGAGGTATCCGGGATTGTATTACTCACGGTTTAGTTGAGAGGTCAAGTTGCTACTGTAGCCTCTAGTTCCTATTTGCAGTTTCTGACTTGACAATTTTGGTAACTTTTGACCACTTTCTGACTTGAAGCCCTATGGCTTTGGGGGACTTTTGAGAATGTGTGGCTTCTTATGCCTCACCTCACTAACCTCATTCGTACCTTGTCATTTTCTGTGGGCTTCATTTACACAATGGGCAGCCTTCCAAATACTCATGAGACAGTGAAGACGATGATAATAACTATGACACCTAACGTTTTTAAGCACTGACTCTGAGCGAGGCACTATACTGTACTACTTATGTATACTTTAACTTTAACCCACACAGCACATCTCTCAGTGTGAACAAGAAGTCCTGGGCCACAAAGGTAAGGCTTACAGACAATTTGTACTTGCCCTTCAATGTTATACAATGTTGCCTTCACTTTGAACCCGAACCAACCCCAATTGCAACACACTCTTCATCACAATCAGCTTCATTTGCTGTGCAGGCAGCATTGAAATCATTTCTTTCTTTTTTTTTTTACATTAAAGTCAGGTTAAAGAGAACCATATGCACTGGTTCCGACATACTTGCAAATTCAATTTAAAGATGTGGATAGGAACACATCTCATTTGTAACTTGGGGACTGCCTGTCCTATAATTATCCTCCTAAGGAAGTGAACTTTAGAGAGTTTAAGCAACATACCTCAATACTCAATTAGAAAGTGGCAGAGCTGGAATGACTCAGAACATGATTCTGAGGGAGCTAAAAAGTCAGTCCCAGAGAAGTTCTCTAAATTCTCAGAGCCTCCAGGTCTAATAATTATCTTCCTAAAGTTATGCATTTATCATTTTTTTGATTTTTGCCTAACTCAAGCTGGAAGTAACATTGGGAATACCACAAGCGCTATTTTAAAAGATATGGATCAGAGAAGGAGCCCTGGTGGTGGATAGTTTGCCTAATAACCAAAAGATTGGGGCATGGACTCCACCAGCTGTTCTGCAAGACAAAGATGTGGGAGTCTGCTTTTGTGAAGATGTGCAGCATTGGAAACTCGGCGGAGGCATTCTCCTCTGTCCTATACGCTTGCTGTGAGTAGAAATTGACTTGATGGCAATGGGTACTGATACTAGAGTTGATTTTGAATGGCTCTGGGTACAGGTAGACACACATACATAGGCACACACATCCTAGTCTGAAAGGATAGAAATGCCTTCAGGGACTTCTCATAGGCCGAGATCAAAATAAGAAGAGAGAAAGGAAGGGGCAGGAGAAAGAGGAAGAAAACCAGCAAGTGTTGTTTGAGTCTTTCACATGGCCAGTGACTGCTCAAGTGCCCATTTAATCCTAACAACTTTATTGTCAGCCTTATTTTATCTAGGAGGGAAATAAAGTGTAAAGATGTTGCTGCTTCTATCTGGCAGATGCAGGTACGAAGGGCTAGAAATTAAGAGTAAAATCACATAGCTGAATCACAAACCCAGGGTTAGTCAGACCCCAAAGCCTGTGATACTGTCACCACAGATGGTGGAGGACAGGATTAAGGTGTTCTTGGTGTTCATGTCGTTGTTTTGTGAGATTTCTTTATTGTGAGTTAGGTGAGGGGTTTATATTTCAGCAGTTTATACCACTCGTCTCTCGTCTATTCAACAGCCATGTACCCCAGGTCCCTCCCCTGATTGCTCTGTCTCCCCCCACCCCATGGACCTCTACCCTCCATTTCACCCAGTTGAGCACCTGTCACCCCTCTAGTCCTTTGCCTCATGTTCCCTCCCCAACCTCTGGTGACCCCCCCCCCCCCAAAGCTGACCCCTTTGGTATGAAGTCTTTGCCTTATTCTTTTGCCCTTATAATAGTGGTCATAGACAATATTTGTCCTTTTGATTCACTGATTTCACTCAGCATAATGTTCACCAGGTCCATCCGTGCCATGAGGTGCTTTGTGGTTTTATCTTTATTTTTTTTTTAGTGATGGATAATACACCTTTGGGTGATTCCCCTCTCTTTGATGTGAGGACCTGTCACTTGCTTCTAACCCATATATAAGAGCAAAATGCGAAGATATCATTTTGCCTTGCTATCAGACTTAGATTCGAGAATCTCCTTGTTGGCTTGATGAAGTAGGGGCCATGTTGGGGAAAAATAGAGGCAGTTTCTAGGAACTGAGGGCAGTGTACAGCCAACAAGAAGTTAGGTTCTCAATTCTACAACTGCAAGCAAACACAACAAACGGAGTGGACTTGGAAGCAGATACTTCCCCAGTTAAGTGTCCAGATGAAAATCCAACCTGGTTGCTACTTGGATTGCAACCTTCCAAGACCTTCTGTAGAAGATCCAGCTATATTGAAGGTAAACAAGCAGCCATCTAGCTCAGAAGCAACAAAGCCCACATGGAAGAAGCACACCAGCCTGTGCGATCACAAGGTGTCGAAGGGATCAGTTATCAGGCATCAAAGAACAAAAAATC
>NW_022106471.1:8189323-8193824 GCF_000313985.2 Echinops telfairi
CAAATGTGCTTTACACAATTGATGTATGTATGGATTGTGATAAGAGTTGTATGAGCCCCTAATAAAACGATTAAAAAAAAAAAAAGAAGATCCAGCTATTCCCAAATGTCTGACCCACAAAAACTGTAATAAGCTTCTAAGTTTGTGGTGATTTGTATACCAATAGAAAATAAATACACCATACTACTTTGATTTTCTCTATATTTAGAGCATAGTAAGGGAATGGTAATAGCTCTTATTATGATGATCAAAATGGAAACTTAGGATATCAGCATGAAAACGAAATAAAACAATAGCCAATGCCACTGAACAATCTGTGTAGTGATTTTTTAAATGGCAACATACTTTGTTGTGTGCATGTTCACCCAAAATACAATAGTACATTAAGAGATTTTACCAGAAACATTAAAATGTTCAATTGTTCTCAAAGTAATAAAGCACTGATTTAACAGGCATAGGTGCTGAATGTTATTCCCCAAATTACTGAGTATAATTTCATGAAAATATTCTAAAATCTCTAGCGGTGCTTGTATCCATGTGAGACATTTGAATGTCTTATGCCATACTTATACTAAATTGGAACGTTTCCGGTATTTAAGATAGTTCTATAGAAGAAATATCAAAACAGAGCTTCAGGTTAGAATCATATTGTTATAAGTTTTTACTTTAATATATTGTAAAAATTTTAAATAGCTTAAATATGATGGATAAGTTAATTCAGGGTATTGCGTGAAAAAGGAATTAAACCCTGATGAAGCCATTATCTGTGTAATACTTTCAACTCATGAGTGCATGTGGAATTTTACTTACCAAAGATAGCTTATTTATAGGAAATACTAACAAAATTGTACATATTTGACTATCACGTAGGTTAGGGTAAGTGGGTGGTTTCCATTTGATAAACTCAAGGCTTGAGGGTGTGGGAAAAAAGAGGTGATAGTGCTTATCTCTTTAGTAAATTGAAAGACAGTCTTTTCACTTGTTCCTTCTACAAGTTCCCCCATGACCTTCTGTGTTTATACTATCATGTGGATGTATAGTTTACGCTGTTAGTCATGAAAAGCAACAATGTTCATTGAGAGGCATGCATTAACCTCAGTATGGCCACACACATCAGTATATACTGACCTTATGGTGAACATGAGCATAGGCCTTTCGTAGCTGACATGACATTAGAAAGTATAGCTGTCTTCCTTCTCATGAGAGCGTATAACACGGCTGACTTTCTGGGATTCTCAACAGGCACAGTAAATATTATGCCAAACAGCAGCTACATATTCCCTTCATGTTCACTTCCACCAGTTTTTCTTATTTGTATGTCATCAGCACTTTTTGGAAATAACACTAATATATATATATATTTACATAACACTATTTATATATATTTATTTGTGATTTGCCTTTATTTTCTAATATTAAAATGATTCAAGTGACAGTAAGTGAACCTATTAAAAATTTATCTACCTTTAAATAAAATCACTTGTTTAGCTTAACTTTATTTATTTATGGTTAACCTGCTCATCAGCATGTACTTTCCCATTTAGATTCAAGGCTATGAATTGTTCTATGAAAAAGTAAAAGTAATTATTATGCTGAAAACTCTGAAAGAACTAAACACAATATTCAGTGAATATTTTCTTTCTATGGTATGTCATTTACAGAAGGATAATAATCAAAGCAAGCTGGATTGTCTTGTTCTAGTGTCTGCAAGACCTTTGAAGGTGTCATTGAATCCAATTGCCAATTATAGGAACCTGAAATCTTTTTTGGAAGTTGGGATAAGGTATCATTGAATCCAATTGCCAATTATAGGAACCTGAAATCTTTTTTGGAAGGTGGAATATATATATTTGGAAGAAGGTGGAATATATATATATATTTGGAAGAAGGTGGAGTGTATATATTGGAATATATATATTCCACCTTCTTCCAATATATACACTCCACCTTCTTCCAAATATATTGGAAATATATTTCCAAATATATTTGGATATATATATCCAAAATCAAACTCATTGTCATTGCTATGCTGACTCACAGTGACCCCACTGTGGGTTTCTGAAAACTGTCACTGTTTACTGGAGTAGAAAGCCCAGTCTTTCTCCTGAGGAGCAGCTGGTGATTTTGAACAGCTGGCCATGCTGATCACAGCCCAACAAGTAACTACTGTGTCACCAGGGCTCTTTTAAATTTTAAAAAATTGTTTTATTGGCATATGCTTCACATATTATACATTTAAAGGTTCAAGCATATTAAGAAGAGTGGTGCAATCACCACTACAATCTATTTCAGGACATTTTCTTCTTATACTCAATGTTGTTAGCTCCCGTTCCCACCCCTCCCCCCCACCCCCCAAACCTCATTATTATCCCCCCAGGTAATTGCAAATCCAGTTACTGTCTCTGGAGATTTACCTAATCTGGATTTCATACACAAAAAATAATGCAAAACAGGAAGCAAGCAAGCACACACACAAAAACCCCAACAGTGACTAGACAAAACAGAAAAAAAAGAAAACAGAAATTAACTGAAACAACTTTAGAATGTGTCTAAAGGGAGATAAAAGGATAAGGTATTACATTTTAACCTAACTACATCTGCCATAATTGACTTTACCATGTTCTCTAACTGAAAAGCTATTCACATCCTTGGTCTATGTTCAGAGGGGATTCACCAGAAGCTTAATCCATGTGCAGACCCTGCAAATGGATTTTGGACTTCCACTGTCATCCGTAGCCTTCTGCAAACCATGGGGTTCAGAATTTAAGCTCTGATACCATTCCCTCCTTCGGATTTGGATTTGATTATTTACAATCCTTAGATCAATGGTGTGCTTCTTCCATGTGGACTTAGTTGATGCCTCACTTAAATGCTTGTTTGAAGACAAGACTTTAGACTTGTCTATACTTTCTGATAGCTGGGCACCTTCACCACACTTTGCTGTAACACTCACATCTTCAGTGATTTCTTCATGAGGGCAAGTATGGAGTGGGACCATATTATAAGAACTAATTGTTCTTAGATTGGGGCTAGAATTAAGTGTGAGGCCCCAATCCATTTATATTTACATACATCTCTGGTTCACTTTACAGACCATAATTATCATTTTGACAGAGGACATTATAAATCATCCACCCTGGGACATAAGGTAATTCTATTGATAGTGTCATTAATTTAGCCAATGGTATAGAATTTAAAACACTGTTGAGAAAATGGAATTACACAAGTATAAACCAGCTTCAGACTGCAATATATGAATTGTTGACTTGTTCAGTTTAAACTCTTAAGTGGCAGGACACTACATGAATTATGGAGGTTGGTAATAGGGCAAAACTTTCAATTACACTCATTTGCAAAGGGAGAACCATGTCTACCAGGGTAAAACATGTCTTAAGACAGCAAGTAGGGCATCACAATAGTAAATATAATTTTTTAATGAACTAGTCAAGCTTAAGATAGATTTTGAATTGACTTCCTGATCCATTTCTTTGTATAATCTACGAACTGAAGACTTAGAGTGAAATGATTTGTTTCTCTGTTCTTACATGAAATATGACTCATCTTTTCCTTAATGTTATCATAATTTAAACCTATCTGGGTTAGTGTGAAATCAGAGATTCAAAAGGACTTCTTTAATACTTTATTTAATATTGGAGATTGGGTTTCTTACCTTCCTAGTTACAAAACTGTGGAGGATTGAATTTAATAAAATAAAATAATTTCATTTCAACTATGTTGTTGCTGCTTTCCAACGTTAGCTCTTTAGTGGGCAATATACTATTTTACAAATAGTTTTATGTTTGCATTTCTCAGTGATTTTTTTAAAAGTGAAACTTCTTTTTTCAACCTTCAACTGCAATTGAGTTACATTTTCAATTTCGATTTGTGAAAACATACTGAATGTATAAACGTCTGAAACTTAGTTTTAGGGAAAAGGTCGCTTCAAAATTCCTAAAACTAAGACATAAATACTCAAATGGATGAAGACGCTTCCCTCTTTTCTTGAACACCGCCCCCCAATCTAAGACATTCTCTTCTTGAGGATCCTATTTTACTGGCAGAGGCAGAATCAGGATGAGGTACACGTACACACACTTGGGAGCAGGGGGTACACGTGGAGGTCTGGGGCCAGTAAAGTCTCAATGGAGAGGCCAGTGAGGTTGCTGAGGGTGATGACCACTTAGCTTGCAAAGAACATTTATTCGGGGAACTGAACAGCGTCTGTTTGGAGGTGAAAGGGGAGGTGGCATCTTGTGGAAATAGCTGCTTTAAGAGGTCCAGGGTACTAATGAGGGCGTTTGGAATCCGTTGACCTTGAGGGCAGGTGAGGGTCACTCAGAGGACCACGACCCCGTCCCGAGGAAGGCTGGCTGCTCCTCCTCGATGTTTCCAAGGACTCGGGGTCGAGGCGTGGGGCAGGAGAATTGCGCTCTGCGGGGATCTGGGTCTGGGCGTGCGGGCGCCGCAGCCGAGGCGCGGGGCAGTTCCCGTCCGGGGGCAG
>NW_022106471.1:8194656-8288981 GCF_000313985.2 Echinops telfairi
CCGGCCGCCGGCTGGGCCCCCACCCGGCCCGCGGCCGCCCCTCCGGGTTCCGAGATCCGGGATCCGGAACTTCCACCGGGCCCCCTTTACATGCCGCTCCCAAACTTTCCCGTTGTGTTTTCCAGCCGGGCCCTTCGGTGTCTTTTTTGATTCTAGCGAAAGCATCTACGTTTAAGTTGTGAGTCTCCTCGGGAAAGGCTTGGCCCAAAGAAGAGGGACGTGTTCCGGTGTTCCCAGTTGAACGTCGCGCACTCATTTGTCCCCCAGTCCGTTTCCTTCGGGTCGGCGGCCGCCCCTCTCTGCAGGCGCGCAGGCCGCCCGGCCCTCCGTCGTGCACGAGCGCTCTGCCTGCCCCGACCCTTCCGTAGCCACCCGTCTGCCCAGGGGCTGGGCTTCAGGGATGGTAGTTGTAGAGTTTTGACCGAACCGAGTTGGAAACAAACACAATTAAAAAATAAACTCACCTTAAAAAAATAGTCTTATTGATGGTCTTTAAGAGGCCTGCCTTCCATACTCCTCGAAGAGTTGTTTTATTCTTTGGCTTTTCGAAATTGGCTGTATTTCTGATTTGTCAAACCCAGGGCAGTATCTCTAAGTGGAAGCTCACGAGGCAAGCGATGCCATGATAACTTACTTGTGGTAACCTGAGAAGTGGGTTGTTGCTGTGAATTAACCTGCGATGTTTGACGGACATTCAGGGTGACTTTTTAAAACTGGGGGGCAGAGAGAGAGCCGGTTTTAGTTGGAACAGCACCGTGAAGTTCCGAAAGATTTCTCAGCATTTGTGATGGAACAGATGACTTATTGGGATTTGCTTGTTTGACAGTCTTTGTAGACGAGTTCCCTAGAAATGATTTATTACTTGATCATTATAGTGATCATCATTGCCCAGGATAGGTTTTGGTAAAAATCATATGTGCAGATTTTGCATTATAGCTGATTGTGGTTTGTGGAGTTAAGGTTGTGTGTATTTTTGCGATTTAGCTAATTTTCAGTTTTACTCCGGTAACTTCTCAATTATTATATTACCTGTGTGAGAGACAGTATAATCTGCAGTTCCTTTTGAAAGGAAATGAAAAACGTTAGAATGATTTTATTTATAAAGAATGCATCAGGATAAAGCTGTCGATTTTATTTTGTTCTCGATATTTGCTTTGTCCTATGGCTTTTGGCTGTCTGAAACTTTTTCACTGCTTTCAAAACTATGACTGATAAAATTATATGAAGTTTACCAGGAAAAGATTATTCAATTGAAATGTTTATCTATTCAGGGCAAGTTAACAAACTATTTCCGAATAAGTAATTCAAAGTCTTTCATGTCAGAATTAAAATCTTACATAAGTCATGAAATGGCAAACTTTGCAAAATCTGCTCTTAATCACACTGCTTTTCTATCAGTTTATGATTGAAATTCATTTTACCTGTTTTTTTACTGTTGTTTTTAAAAGAGCTTTATTGAGATAAAATTACTATCCCTTAAAGTTCACCTATTTAAAGTGTGTAGGTGAGTGGCTTTTAGTGTGTCCCAGAGCCTAATTTTAGAACATTTCATCACCCCCCAAAGAAACCATTGACAATTATTCCCCAATTTGCCCATTCTACTCCCAGCCCTAGGTAATTACTGTTTTCTGTCTCAGTAGATTTGATTTTTGTGAACCTTTCGTATACATGGGATCAACTCAGAGCTTCATGAAAAGTTTTTCTTTTAAAATTAATTTGTTTAAAATTTTTATTTGAGTTAGGGAATAAATTACTAACTGACAGTTTTGAAAGCAAATGTTATAAACAGCTGGCATACTTGCTTGGTGCTGTGTTCGGCACAGATTAATGTAGTTTAGAGAAAGAACAGTGTTAACATGAATGACTTCAGTGTGACCTCCAGATATGGTCTTACCAACTAGGAGTCAATAAGTGAAAGTTGGAGGTTTATGTCCCGTCCCCCCCCACCCCACCATTAGGATAGTGGTTCTCAACCTTCCTAATGCCACAACCCTTTAATACAGTTCCTTATGTTGTGGTGAACCCCAACCATAAAATCATTTTGTTGCTACTTCATCACCGTAATTTTGCTACTCTTATGAATTGGTCGACCCCCGTGAAAGGGTTGTTCGACCCCCAAAGGAGTCGTGACCCACAGGTTGAGAACTGCTGTATTAGAATATCAGAGTTAAAAGAGGTCTTAAAGTCATTTGCTTACATGCTGCTTGCCTCACAAATAAACCCAAGCCCAAATACCCCTGCCATCAAGTCTGTTCCGATTCATGGTGACCCTGTAGAACAGGGTAGAACTGCCCGTCAGTTTCTGAGACAGTAATGTTACAGGAGTAGAAAGCTTACTTTCTTCCTGAACATCTGGTGGTTTTGAACTACTAACCTTGGGGTTAACCGCCCAACACGTAACCCACTACACCACCAGGGCTCCAAAATAAGGTATACGAGTATAACTCTGTAACTCACTGTCCTTGAGTTGATGCTGACTCCTAGCCACCATATAGGACATGGTAGACCTGGTCCTGGGTTTTTCCAAGACTCTAACTCTTTAGCGGGGTAGAAAGCCCAGTCTTCTCCCAGGAAGTCTCTGGTGCTTTCCAACTGCTGACCTTATAGATCGCAGCCCAATTTGTAAGTGCTTTGCCTGCCACCGGAGCTCCTCAAGATAGTGCATATAGAGGTTTCCAAAGGAAAGGATATAGCTAGCATGGCAGAGCAGTGACTGGTTGGGAAAAAAGAGAAACACTGTACTAATTAAAGAAGAAGTGCACAAGCAGGCACATGTTGCTTACAAATTATTAAAAGAACTAGTATATAATGTGAGGCTCCTTACTGTAGGGGCCAACTAACTCCTCCCACCTGAGAGTATCACTACAACAGCACATTTAATAACTGATGATTGTAATGGAGAAACTAAATTACCAAGAAATGGTTACCTTGTTTTCAAAGTATGCTATTTGAGAAGACATGAAAATATGCAATTGATTGTATAATTATTTCACAAGTGATTTATTTAAACAAAAAATTGTTGTATTTCAAGCATAAACCAGTTATCTGGATCAATTCCCCTGCTGGGAATAATTCCTTCTGCCTTTATTTACAGTGCATGCATTCCTTTAAAGCTTACTCTCCCACTGGTAATTGCTCTTCATATTTGAGTGTTTAATTGAGGAAAACTGAAGATTCAAGCTTACTCACCATTTGCAGAATCTCATCCATTTCTGTCCTTTTTCTCCCCTACTGTTTTTCAACATCTTGTTATTCAATACGAGTGACTTAGATTTTTTTCTTTTTCTACGTGTCCAATAGCACATCATTGAATTGTAGCATTTAGAGTTGAATTAAAATTCACTGAATGAGAAAATATGGAATTCATACAATTTTGTTAACTGGCCAACTTTCCTTCACAATCACAGAAAAACAAAGTCTGGATTTTTTTTTTCTGACACAACTTGAGGGTAGATTAGTTTGAAATAATATTCTCAGTAAGCCTTATGGTCCAGGTTTTTGGTAGATATTTTTTACATAAGCAAAATTAACATAATTGGATTTTAAAAATTGAAGGGGGCATGTGTGTGGCAAAAATGCAACAGATTTGGAGACTTTTTTGGTTTTGTTTTTTAATTTTGTTTTGTTTTTAATTAGGGCCTCACACAACTCTTATCACAATCCATACATACATCAGTTGTGTAAAGCACATTTGTATGTTCATTGCCCTCATCATTCTCAAAACATTTGCTCTCTACCTAAGCCCCTGGCATCAGCTCCTCATTTCCCCCCTCCCTTGCCGCTCCCCACTCCCTCATGAGCCCTTGATAATTTATAAATTATTATTTTGTCATATCTTGCCCTGTCCGACGTCTCCCTTCATCCACTTATCTGTTGTCCATCCCCCAGAGAGGAGGTCACATGTAGATCCTTGTAATCGGTTCCCCCTTTCCAACCCACCCTTCTTCCATCCTCCCAGTATCGCCACTCACAACTGGTCCTGAAGGGATCATCTGCCCTGGATTCCCTGCATTTCCAGTTCCTATCTGTACCAGTGTACGTCCTCTGGTTTAGCCATATTTGTAAAGTAGAATTGGGATCATGATAATGGGGTAGGAGGAAGCATTTAGGAACTAGAGGAAAGTTGTATTTTTCATCGTTGCTACATCGCACTCTGACTGGCTCGTCTCTTCCCCGAGATCCTTCTGTAAGGGGATATCCAGTGGCCTACAAATGGGCTTTGGGTCTCTACTCCGCACTCCCCACCCCCCATTCAATATGATACAATTTTTTGCTCTGATGCTGCCTGATACCTGATCCCTTCGACACCTTGTGATCGCACAGGCTGGTGTGCTTCTTCCATGTGGGCTTTGTTGCTTCTGAGCTAGATGGCTGCTTGTTTACCTTCAAGCCTTTAAGACCCCAGGTGCTATAACTTTTGATAGCCAGGCACCATCAGCTTTCTTTACCACATTTACTTATTCACCCGCTTTGTCTTCAGCGGTTGTGTCGGGAAGGTGAGCATCATAGAATGCCAATTTAATAGAAGAAAGTATTCTTGCATTGAGGGAGTACTTGAGTGGAGGCCCAATGTCCTGCTACCTTAATGCTAAACCTATAAATACATGCACATAGATCTATTTCCCCATCCTCCTATATATATTTGCATACATACATGCCTTTATTCAGACCTCTATAAATGCCCTTTGCCTCCTAGCTCTTTCCTCTATTTCCTTTGACTTTCCTGCTGCCCCACTATCATGCTCAGTCTTCATTTGGGTTTCAGTAATTCCTCTTGGTTACATTACCCTTGATCACGCCCTACCAGGCCTCCTATGCCCTCCTCACCACTGATTTGGATCACTTGTTGTTCCCTTGTCCCTGCGTTTGTTAACACCACTACCTTTCCCCCCACCTTCCCCTCTCCCATGGGACTTTTATTTTTAAACAGTTGACTTTTTGACTAGAAGAAAGTTCTAGGAATAGGTGCTTGTGTGTGAATAATGTTGTGTGATATACCATGTTTTATGATGTTTTTCTCTTATGAAGTAAAATTAAAAATTTTTAATAATTAAAAAAGTTAAAACTCTAGTCATTTCTAATACCCATCCCTCCTATTTTTAAAACTTGGCTGAACTGATGGGTGGACAGTGGGGCCAGGCTGTGAGGGTTTTCATACTTGACAAACTTAATATATGTTGCTGTCACAGAATTATGGTGATATTAGAAAGATGATTCTGGAGCTGAGTGTAATTAGGACCTAGGACCAAGGTAGGAGATGTTCTCAGCAATCTAATCTTCAAATAACGTCCTGAACTAGAGCAGGGGTAGATGGACTGGAGGACAAGGCAGAGGTTTGAAGTGTATATCAGAGAGTAATTCTTAGGACAGTGCACATTGGTATAGACATTGGAGACTATAAAGATGTCATGGAGTTATGTTGGTTTCAGGGTTTCTGGCATTAGAAGTTAAATAAATGGTGTTGCTATAAACGAAGCTAGAGAAAGAATAACTTGGTGGTAGTGGAGCAGTGGGGTAAAGATGATGCATAGTACGGTTAAGTTTTATAGTTAACTGAATTTCAAGGATCTATGAGCTGCCAGAGTAAAGATGTCTAGTAGAGGAAGTTGGTCCTGGAACACTGAAAAGAGATTACCCACTGCCGTTGAGTAGATTCCAACTCATCGGGATCCTATAGCACAGAGTAGAACTGCCGCTTTGGGTTTCTGAGGCTGTACGTCATTACTAGAGAAGCAGCTGGTGAGTTCAAACTGCTGTCCTTGCAGTTAGCAGCCCAATTCACAATCCGCTGTGCTGCCTGGACTCCTTGAAAAGAGATGAAGGCTAAGAAAGATTGGAATTATAGTTAGCTTTTTTTTTTCTTTCATGTTCTTTACTATTATCTGAGTTCCAGCTGCTATCTAATCTTTTACCTGGATTATTGTGAATTTCATATCTAGTTTCCTCTAGTCTTGCTTTTCTTCAATCCATTCTCTTTGGAGTAGTCTTTCTAAAGGGCAAATCTGATTATATAATTCCCTGGGTTAGGTTATTTCTATAACTTTTATCTTCAGAAGATAATTTACATTCCTTATTTCTTTAACAGATTTGCAAATTCCTTTAAGTTGACTTCCCAGTTTACCTATGTAACCTGGTGAAGGAGCCTTGGTGGTGTATTGGTTATGTGTTGGGCTGCAAACTGCAAGGGTAGCAGTTCAAAACCACCAGCCAACTCATGGGAAAGAGATGATGCTTTTAAACTCATGCAAAGAGTTATAGTCTCAGAAACCCACAGGGATTGTTCTACTCTATCCTTTAGGGTCACTAAGAGTTGGACTTGAGTTGATGGTAGTGAATTTTGGTTGTGAGCCTTATTGGTTCTCTACAGTGACTCCTGTCCCCAATAGATAATGTTCCCAGGCATATTGAATTTCTGGCAGTAGAGTTTCTTTTCTCTCTAAGCTTTGTACATACTAGGCTCTATTCCCAGAGTGTTTTCTTCAACTAACCCCTCCATTTGGGGTTCACTTTTACTTATTCCTCAGGACTGGCAAACCTACATTAGATTTTCATTATCACTGTTATTTTGGAAAAATGTTAGACACACAGATGTTGAAAGAATAGAACACTTACACACACAGACACAGACACACACACACATTTCCTTTTTGCCAAACTCAAAAGAAGACTGTAGACATCATGAGATTCACCCCTAAATGCTTAAGTATGCTCTTCCCAATTTTCCTAATCAACCATGATACCAGTTCACCACCAAAGACTACCAGCATTTACTGTGTTAACATTATTTAACACACTTAAATTTCCCCTGTTATCCCCAAAGTCTTTATAAAATTTATTCCTCTCAAATGCAGGACTCCATAGGGTTTTCACTGGCTAATTTTCAGAAGTAGCCGATCAGGCCTTTCTTTCTAATCTGTCTTAGTTTCGTCCCTCCATTGAAACTTGTCCACCGTGGGTGACCCTGCTGGAAATCATAACAAATTGACTTTACCAACTGTCATGAAGAAGGCATTACACTAGGCTGCCTTTTGTTCTGTTGTCTATAAAGTCACTGTGAAGCAGAGCTGACTGACAGCTAACAGCAACAACAGTACAGGATTCAGTCACGGGTCATGCATTGCATTTGACTGCGTTACCTCTTTAGTTTCTTCTCATCTGGACTAGGCCCATGGCTGTCCTCTTTTTTTGAAGGTTCATCCTTTGAAAGGTAAAGACCATTTGCCATTTGGAATGGTCTGTTTTCTCAGTTAGCTCCTGGGCAGACATTTCTGGTGAGAACACCACACAAATCTACTGTATCACATCAGAGGCTCCTAATGTTAGGCTGCCCCCACTTGGTGATACAAACTTGATCACTTGGTTACAGACAGATCTCTCTCTCTTTAATTAGTGAGCGATTGATAGAGTGTTACTTTGTGGCTGTGTAAATATCCCTTTCGCTTAAATTTTACTTTTCAACCAGTAGGTTTAACATCTATTAATTCTTTGCTTTAATCTGTTACGACATGGGGGATTGCCTTCATTGACTTTTGACGGTAGGAAGGGCAGGTTAAGTTATGAAGACTAAATATAGCCACTGTATTTAGAAATCAGGTAATTTCTAACTTTTTCCAGAACCAAGCGAAAAGCCTGTGAATCACAGAGGTTCCCACTGATCCTCGACATGGTGCAGGACCAGGCAGTGTTTCCTTGAGTATGGGATTGACTGGATGGCAACTAAAAACAATAATAATAATTATTAGAGTAAATAATTTTTTCTTGTGTTAGTAATTGACCTGTTATGGAGAAAGGGAGAAAAGAGGAAAACTCTGGGTCTCTGAAATGGATGGGAGGCAGTTGTGAAAGAATTTAGATTTTCTTTTTTTATTGGAGAGGCAATGTGATGTAGAATCAGAAGATTGGAATTCAAATCTCATCTTCAAAATTAGCTAAGTAGTCTGAAGCCAAGTTATTCTTCAACTTATTTTTTTCACCCATAACATGGGGGCCATTTGTTCATTCACTCAGAAATGTTTTTCTTACTAGTTTATTATAAAGACCAACAAAATACTCTGCACAAAACATACAACTGTGAACTGTGTTGTTAGTTATTCCCGGGTTCTTTCTGATGCATGTTGACCTTATGAACAACAGAATGAACGTTGCCCAGTCCCGTTGTCGCCTTCATGATCACTGGCATGGTTGAGTCCATTGTTGCAATTATTGTGTAGTCCCTTCCAACTTATGGGGCAGGGCTTATCTTCCAAAACTGTGTTGGGCAATATTTAACTTTGATCTATAAGCTTGTTATTGGCAAATTTTCAGTACTAGGTCACTAGACCTTTTTTCTTAGTCTGTTTTAGCCTGGAAACTGTTGAAATCTGGTCACTCTGGGTGGCCCTACTTGGAATACTAAAGGCATGGTTTCAAGTATGATAGCACCATAAAGGCACTACAGTATAATAATAGACTGACAGACAGGTAGTGTCTGTAGAGTATGACCTGTAAAGTGAAGATATTGGTGATGTAAGTAGTCTTGATGTTTTGATAATACATTTTCATAGTGCTCTTGATCTGAGGACTTAAGATTACTTTCATAACTAGTGGTGGGAGTGAAGCCAACCAGGTGTTCCCAAGTCACAGCTGACTTTTTTTTTTCTCTCCCTCAGATGGGAGGTAACCTATCTGGGTCAGCTTGCTTTTTTTTTTTTTAATGTTGCTGGGCTGACAAAATCCTATGTTTCTCAAGGTGGATTGTAAGTCTTAGGTAACTCATAGTCCCCAATTATGACTGTCTTCCTCTGCCTCACCCCATTATTCTCCATTTTTTCCTGAAACTCTCACTTCACTCTTCAATTAGTTTCTTGATGTTTGCAATATGCGCAGGTCAGGCTTGCTATAACTTAAAAAAAAAACAACCCAAAAACCCTTGCTCAACTTTTTATCTTTTTTTCCTTTCACCACCAGACTGGTGTTGATCTTCTTGCCTTTATTACTACATCACTTTATTTCCTAACCTCTTGTGGTATGGCTTCTATCCCACCCACTGTCCTAAAACTGTTTTAATCAGTGTTCTTTCTGAAGTTGGGAACTTCTTCGACTTCTCTGCAGCACCTTGACACTCCTGCTCACACATTCTTCCTCTCTTCTAAGTATCTTTGCCTCATCACTTGCTCTGAGCTCTTAGCCCTCTCCTTTTTCTATACTTTCTTCACTTTGTAATATCACTTTTCTGTGATCAATTTACTTTGCCTTTCTGGTAATGTAATTGGACTGGGAATGGCCTTAGAAAATTCAGAGAGAATCTCCCCACCCCCCACCCCCACACAATTATTATAGTTTTTCAATAATAATCTGCATTTGAAAGAACATTTTCCATGATTGAAAGCTTTCAAATGGCAACAAAAGGATCATTGTAGGAAAGATTCAAATATTGAGTAGAAAGTTGAGCCAGATGACCTTTTTAAAGTCTCACCTAGACTCATGGGTTATAATTTTTACTCATGTACTCTACTACTATGGATTTAACGTTCACCTTCATTTATATGTCTTCTTTTTTAAAAATTAATTTATTTTTTAATAGTTTTATTAGGGGATCATACAACTCTTATCACAATCCATACATACATCAATTGTGTAAAGCACATTTGTACATTCATTGCCCTCATCATTTAATAGATGTCTTCTAAAGCATTATTTCCAGCTACCTTCTGCTAACCCTGTCATTCCTTTCTCTCCCACAAGTAGTTGTAATCATTAGAGTTGGTTCTGTTGTCGGTTTCCATGTGTTCTGCCTTCGTTATCATCCTCAGCTATTCCCTTTTTGTCTTACATGGCATGGCATTGAGGGCCACTGCTCTGTGCTTTGTTACTTCTCTTAGGGTAAATTCTTATCTGTCCCTATTGCTTTGCTTTTACCCCCTTTCCCTCTCTGAGTAGTGGGGACTCTGCCAAGTCAAGAAAAGACACCTGAACCGGAGGCTCAGGATGCTCACATTATGTTTATTTTAAAACTCTGTATTCCACAATTCAAATGTTAAATACCTATGCTTTTGTTGTTAGGAGCCGTTGAGTTGGTTCCGGCTCATAATGACCCTGTGTGAACAGAACGAAACACTACCCGCTCCTGTGTTGTCCTCACAGTTGTTCTATGTTATTACTTTCGGCCATTTAAAAAATGATACTTACAATAATAGTAATAGTTGTATAATAGTAACAGTTGTCACTGAGTATCTACCGCGTGCCAAGTATTGTGCCCTGAGCTTCCAGAAGCAAGTTCCGTTTGCTTCCCCCATTTTACAAACAAGGAAACAGACAGTAAGATTAAAAAAACAGTCAAAGGTCACCTGGCTAGTAAATGACAGCTCTAGTTCACTGGATGACCAGTCCTCTGAACTAGTATATTATACAATGTTTTATGAAAGGTAGACATCTAGAGTCAGATTTTAGAAAGTCATGTAATGTCAAACAAGAAAAAATATTTTAAAGTACTTGAATCTGTATGACACATTTTGGTGACTTTTGTGAACTTAATTCCTCTTTCACAATAGTCATTCATTTGTTCTTTCGATCATTGAATACCTGTGAAGTTTACTGAGTGTTCCCCATGAACCAGACTGCTAGGTAAGGCATACCAGGCATGACCTGGTCTGGTTTTCAACATTTTCTGTATTTTAAATTTGTTTTTTTGTTAATATTAGATGTATCTCAGAGGTGTTATGTCATTGGAGGGTTTTTTTGTTCCTTTTTGGCTTTTTCAAAAGCCTTCTGATTTTTATTTCTCTCTCTAGAAATGTTGGACTCTTCTTGGGCTCTGTTCTTGGCCCTCTTCCTCTATTACTTTACCAGAGTGATGTGTTCTATACCGTGTCTTAAAGTCTACAATGACTCACTGTGGACTTGTGCATAAAGTCCAAACTCCTTTGTAATGTAGACAAGTCCCTTCGTGATCCGGCATACTGCCCACATACCTGCCTGCTTGCAGTCCCTCTGCTATGCCTCCTCTTATTATCATTGAAAAGTGCACTGCGCTTTCTTTCCTGCTTGCATTGATTACTCTTGCTTTGCTTTGGTTGTTCCTAACATTTAAGACTCTACTCAAGCCTAATCTCTGGAAAGCCTTCTCAGGTCCTCCTCCTCTTGTTAGATAGTTGCTTGATATTTTATGACTTGAGATCATAGAACACTTTCTTCATTTGGCATCCTTTTGCATCTATGTGAGTAGGACAATGGATAAGTATATTTATTGTTACATATTATTGAACCCAAATTCTTTTTATGGTTCCCTATTTTAAAGTAGACCCCCTAGTGTTCAGATTACCATTTAAAAGAAGTAGCATACACACCCAAATTTAAGCTTTTATACCTTATCAGCAACTTTGCAGTTGCTTTCTAATGTATGATTTTGTAATAAGATATGTCTTAATTAGGAGAAATTAGGTGATTAATAGCCTCATTGCAACTATATGGCCTTTTTCATCTTTTTATAAAGAAAAAAATTAAAAATTTAGTGATAATTATGCTATTGAATTTTATATGCAAAGAACTGAGTGGAACATAGAAATTAAAAATTAATAAAATTCCCTTTCCATTTGACTATCATTGTAGTTTTCAAATTGAATGTGCTAATTTCTTATCCAACAAGGGGATCCTTAAACATTTTCTTTCTTTTTTGAAGCATTTTCTTAACAAAGTTTTAAACATAAGAATTTTGTAACCTTAAAATATTACTTATTTTTGTCATGACTGCCTTTACACATGTAGATATTCATATCCATTAGTTGCTAAAGTATGGCTACACTAGATATCAAATTAATATGAATAATTTATTGTGTATTATAGGCATATATTATAATGTCTCCTTTTTAATGTTGCTTGGAAAATACTATACAATCTTTCATCATACTGCCTTTGTTCATTCTGGATTAAAAGACCAAAAATTAATCTTTAGTAATTAGTTATTGAAAACCAATGTGAAGTCTAAGAAATAAACAGACTATGGAAAGAGATCTGGGATCATCTAGTCCAAACCCCTCCTCACCTCCCTTATTGTAGACATAGGGATGCAGAAAGGGGAAAGGACTTGTCTAGTTAGATAAGTCCTAGATAAATTTTTATCTGTGTAAAATTTTAATTGTGATTTGTTCTTCTATTTCCAGGTTTGGTCTTCTGTATTTTTTGGCTTTAATCAAATCTAAGAACTGATGTTTTTATATCTAAGACATTCTCGATCAAGGCCTATGAAATATTTCTTTTTAGGACTACAATAGCTTGTTAAAGTTGAGCATTAATTGGAATTTCATAAATGTAATGCCAGTTATGTTTTCTTAGCATTGAGATTATTCAGTATCATTAATATGAATGACTCAGATTCTTCTTTTTTTTTTTTTGCAGAGAAATGCAGGTGCCATTGCTGTAATTCTAGCAAGTGAAACTTAGTAATATTTTCTAGCGAGGATAGAGAGGAAAAGAGGAATGTAGTAAAAAGGAAACAGTGATAGTTATTTCTCTACTATGTAAAATTATAATTGGATTTTATATTAGGGTTTACTAGAGTTCTGTTCCTTTATCGTAGACACTCAGAAATATCTATTTAAAAAACCTAAATCTTAAAAATACTTTGTTATTTATCTTGAATTTAAGGTGATCCATGTAATGTAGGACATAGCCATTGTAATCGTATGTCATAGTGGTGAGAAAGGCTGCTGCAGATTAAGTACTGAACTGCTAATCAAAAGGTTGGGGGCTTGAACTTACCCGCTTTTTCTTGGGGGAGAGATGTGGCAATCAGTTTCTGTAAAAATTTATAGCCTTAGAAACCCTAAAGGATAGTGTGTTTTGGTTGATAGGTTCCCTGTGAGCTTGAATCAACTAGATGACAATGGGTTTGAATTGGAGGTAGGGCACAGGTGACCTTTAAGGGTAACATGGTCCCTTTCTACCCTGTTCTCACACTAACTGTTTCCCCCACAACACTTTTCAGCTCTCTACTTTTCATGCAATCATGTGTGGCAGTGGCCACAGAGAATTCACAGATGCTGTTCAAAATTATGGGTTTACAATTCAGGTGAGAAATGTGCAGGAGACAGTTGTTCAGTCAGGATAGTTTCGACCATGTCCACAAGCAGTCCTCTTTCTCACCCTCAGCCTCTTGGTCTGACCTCAGTCCTGCTTGTGCAATATTGTAAAGCTTTTTTTAGGGCTGCTAATAAATACCAAAAGGGCATACAACTTTACTGCAAGCCTCAACCCCAAGGCACTAAGCTCCCGCTCTCCCAATTGAGTGTCCAGAGGCACCTCATTCTATAACGAGCCTCCTGTCTAAACACACACAGCTTTACTTGCTCTATGGGCTGGAAAGCCCACTTCTCCACCTCATGCTCTGGCTTCTGGTTCTGTTACTCAGGTACCCCAAGGTCCAAAGGATATGCTCCATTCCTGGCTCTTCTCTATTGATGGTAGTTGTCAGAGGAAACCAGCCTCCAACAACCGAAGGACCAGTAGGCGCAAATGTACATCGATCATATATAAAAGATTATAGTAACATCTTAGAGGATAAGAAAGATAGGAGAGAGAGTGAAATAAAGGAGTCAGACACATTTTATGGTAGCATGCTCACCTCAGCTCCTCTTGATGGACCACGTGGAACTGGGAGAAGTGAGAGAGAGCCTTTACTATCTTGGGACATTTATAGGTAGCCTTAAGACATGCATATTCAGTAGTAACATGAGTCACAAGGTAGATAGTATATACATTAAGGTCCCTGAGCCACAGGTGTGGAAACCTAATACCTGTATAGAGGGAAGGTATGAGGGGGGTTGGATGACATGGTGGGAAGAGAGAACAAAAGATATCTGCTTCTTTAGGGAGATAAAGTCAACCATGTCCTCACTTTAAGACAGCATAGCTGTTAGGGGAGAATCTGTGGAAAAATATTTACAGCAGGATAATGTACTTGGACTTTACCTCTAACTTACCAAAGTGGAGGCTTTCCTACCATGGAATACCAGCTTTACAGATTTCCTTTGTTAAAAGTAAGGGAACACATACAGTCCTTGTCGTATTTCCCTCAGTGTTCGTTTCCCACAGGTAGTAAGATACCCCTCTTTGCTTCTGAGATGGTTGATTTTTTGTTTAAATCATTTTATTGGGGGCTCATACAGCTCTTAACACAATCCATACATAAATTCATTGTGTCAAGCACATTTGTATATTTGTTGCCATCATCATTTTCAAAACATTTTCTTTTAGCTTGAGCCCTTGGTTTCAGCTCCTCATTTTTCCCTTCCTCCCTCACAAACCCTTGATAATTTATAAATTATTATTTTTTCATGTCTTACACTGACTGATGTCTCCCCTCACCCACTTTTCTGTTGTCTGTCCCCCAGGCAGGGGATATATGTAGGTCATTGTGATCAGTTCTCCCTTTCTCCCCCTACCTTCCCCACCCCCTCTGGTATCACTACTCTCATTATTGATCCTGAGGGGTTTATCTGTCCAAGTTTCCCTGTGTTGTGAGCTCTTATCTGTACCCATGTACATCCTCTGGTCTAGCTGGATTTGTAAGGTAGAATTGGGATCATGATAAAGAACTAGAGGAAAGTTTTATGTTTCATCAGTGCTATACTGCACCATGACTGGCTCATCTCTACCTTGTGACCCTTCTGTAAGGGGATGTCCAATTGTCTACAGATGGACTTTGGGTTGCCACTCTGCACTCCCCTTCGTTCACATTGATAATGATTTTTTGTTCTGGGTCTTTGATGCCTGATACCTGATTCCCATCGACACCTCATGATCACACAGGCTGGTTGCTTCTTCCATGTGGACTTTGTTGGTTCTCAGCTAGATGTCCGCTTATTTATTTTCAAGCCTTTAAGACCCCGGATACTTTATCTTTTCATAGCTGGGCACCATCAGCTTTCTTCACCACATTTGCTGTGCACCCATTTTGTCTTCAGTGATCGTGTTGGGAAGGTGAGCATCACGGAATGCCAGTTTAGTAGAACAATGTGTTCTTGCATTGAGGGAGGACTTGAGTAGAGGCCCAATGTCCATCTGCTACCTTGATACTTAACATATAAATATATATATACATAGATCGATTTCCCTATCGTTAGATATAAATATATTTACATATGTACATGCCTGTAGTTAGATGTCTATAAATAGATGGCAGTCAAAATTAACCCAGTCAACAATCACTCACAGTTAATCCTATCAGTATCTTCTATCACCTTCTTACCTAGACCTATAAGGTAAAGTTTGTTTGGAGGGAGCAACAAATTGTATGGCTAGAAGAGCCATATTAAATAATTCACTGCATTGCACATAGGGAAAGAAGAGTTTCCCATTTTATGACAATGGAAGCCCTAAATCTATTGTAGGATTCCCACATGGATTAGGCCTCCTGTGAATCCCTCTCCTCTGAATATAGTCCAGGGATTTGAATAGCCTTGCTCTCAGAGAGCATTGTAAAATTGATTATGACAGATGTAGTTAGGCTAAAACTTGAGCATTTGATCCCCTTCTGACCTATTTTAAAATTGTTTCTGCTTTTAATAGTTCCTGTTTTTTTAAATGTGTTTTTTTTGTTTTGTCTAGTCATTGTTGTTAGTTTTTTGTTTTTCATTTTGTCTGTGTCCTGTTTGTATTTTGTATGATTTTTCTGTATATGTAATCCAGGATAGGTAAATCTATAGAGACAATAGATTAGTAATTACTCAGGGGAATGAAAGAGAACCTTGAGGGGAAGCAGAGTATAAGAAGAAAATGTTCTGGAATCGTGGTGATGATTGCACAAATCTTTTTTTTTTTTTGATTGCACAAATCTTATTATGATTGAATGGTTAAATTGTGTGACATGTGAAGTGTATGCCAAAAAAACTTTTTTTTTAAATTTTATTTTTAATCATTTTATTAGGGGCTTATACAACTCCCATCACAATCCATACATACATCAATTGTGCAAAACGCATCTGTACATCTGTACAATACATACATTGCCCTCATCATTCTCAAAACATTTCCTTTCCACTTAAGCCCCTGGCATTAGGTCCTCATTTTTCCCCTCCCTCCCCGCTCCACCCTGCCCCATGAGCCCTCGATAATTTATAAATTATTATTTTGTCATATCTTGCCCTGTCCGACGTCTCCCTTCACCCACTTTTCTGTTGTCCGTCCCCCAGGGAGGAGGTCACATACAGTTCCTTGTAATTGGTTCCCTCCCTCCAACCCAGTTTCCCTCCACCCTCCCAGTATCGCCACTCACACCACTGGTCCTGTAGGGATCATCTGCCCTGGATTCCCTGTATTTCCAGTTCCTATCAGTACCAGTGTACATCCTCTGGTCTAGCCAGACTTGCAGGGTAGAATTCATATTATGATAGTGGGAGCGGGGAGGAAACATTTAGGAACTAGAGAAAAGTTGTATTTTTCATCGTTGCTACATCGCCCCCTGACTGGCTTGTCTCCTCCCTGAGACCCATTTTTTGAACAATGCTTCCTGGAAAGTAGATTGGAGAGGAGTATGCAGTATAGGGAGAGGAGAGACCAAAAAGAGGGTGTTTGTCGAACATGAGGTCTTTATTTTAAAAAAATTTAAATTCTGGATGAAGATCAACACAGGAATATTACAGTATGCTAAAATTCCATATGGCTGTATTTTATAAGTTTGAAATGTGAACTGTACATAGAGAAGAATGTATGTTTATTTCTCTTGTGCAGTTAAAGAGAATTTACCACTTGTATTAAGGAATAGTTTTTCATCTAAAAGAAGAAATTAATCTTTCCTGATTTTTTTATAAGGATTAATACTTACCAGCATCTTCAATAAGCCCATATGTCCATGTCAGATGTTTATATTTCACATAAGTGAGTTAGCACTTAGTTAATTCTTTTGATATGATATAGTTTACATGAGTGGTCAGTGAGTTTAAAAATTGTATTATTTAGTGTTAAATAAACCAACTTTCACAAAATGGACAATTAACTTCCAAGGATTTTTGCAGTAAACCTTTGAACGAAAGAATACAAATAATGGAAGCACAAGTGCAAAAAGAAAGTGCAGAGTTGAGTTTTCCTCTTACTCCTCTTATAAGTGCTTAACTGATTTTTTAAATCTATTTAATTTATTGTAACCTATTTAATTAGTTTTACTCTAGAATAATTTCCACTATTTTTTTTTTTGGTTTATGTTACTGACCTTGGTCAATTTTTTGTAGACTATCTCATATTCTTAATTTGCCTGATTGGTTTCCATGTTATGATTTAGAACTCACTGTCTTATCCTCTTGGCAGAAAGGTGAGGCTTTCTGCTCCTGTAAAGTTTTACAACTTTGGAAACCCAGAGGGAATGCTCTATCCTGTATGGCCATTATGAGTCATATTTGATGAAGAGCGAGAGAGTGAGTGTGAGTAAGCTTATCCTCAGGAGCCCTTGAAGTACCTGATGGCATTAACAGGTAAACCTTGAACTGCTAGATACAAGTTTTGCAGTTCAAACCTATCAGCTGCTCCAAGGGAGAAAGATAGGCTAGCTACTCCTATGAAGATTTAGAGTCTCAAAAACCCTGAGTCGGGTTGCTCTGAGTCTGAATTGACTTAGTAGCAGAGGACTGGACTATGGATTTGGTCCTCTTCTTTTTCCTGTCAGCTGGAAGGTAGGTTTAGAGTACTGGTTTGTAACCTTTGTGGGTAGAATTTAGCTAGTCTGTGAATTTGGATAGGGGGAAAATCTTTGTTTTTGAACATTTTAATGTATTTTAGGTGAAAGTTTATAGAACCAAATAGTTTCCTATTTAGCAGTTTACCCACAAATTGTTTTGTGACATTGATTGCAATCTCTGTAATGTGTCAACACTCCACCCCTGTCCACCCTAGGTTCCCTGTTTCCGTTCATCTGGTTTTCTTCGTCTCAAGGTCAGACCAACAAATCAGGTGTATTTTGTGCATGTGAATTTTTAATCTATATTTTTCTCTTGTTCCATCTGGAAACCCTCCTTTGTGATTCCAGTCAGCTCGGTGAGTGGTGGTAGTCGGGTACCATCTAGTTCTTCTGCCCTCAGACTAGTAGAGGTTGTGCTCATTTGATCTGTTAGTCCTTTAGATGAATTGCTTCCTTACGTCTCAGGGTAGAACTCTTCTTGTGGGTTTCCAAGATTTGAACTCTATAGGAGTAGAAAGCCTTCTCCCTTGTAGAAATCTTTTTCACTTGGAACAAGTGGTAGAGCAACTGGTGGTTTTGAACTGCACAACCACTATGCCATCAGGGCTCTAGCAGCAGACCTACTTCATCCTAAATAGTTGCTCTGATTCAGAATAGACTTGATGACAATGGATTAGTTTTATTTATTTTTGTACTACCTTCCAGATTCATCTGTGTTGTGAGATGTTTCATGGATTCATCATTGTTTATTGTAGCATCTTATTTCAGTATGTATATGTGCCATAATTTGTCTAGTCATCCATTGTTTCCATCTTTTTGCTATTATGAACAATGCTACATTGAACATGGGTGTGGGTTTGTATCTATTTGTGACTCAGGTTTTATTTCTGTAGAATATAGGATTTATAACTTGAAGTAGGATTTCTGAATTATATGGAATATGAAGGGACTTCAAAAAGTTTGTGGAAAAAATGGAATTAAAAGATCATGGAGTTTTTCCATGAATTATTTGAAGCCCCCTTGTGCTTCTTTAATTTCTAACCTAATGGTTTTCGTTCAGGGTAATACTCCCCCTCAAATATATTTGAAGATGTTTGATTGGCAGAACTAGGGGAGAGGGTACTAATGGCATGTAGTGGGGCAGCTGTGGGGTCCAGCTCCACACTGGAACTGGGATGGCATAATTATGGAAGAAAATAAAGAAGATAGTGGAGTGCAGGGGACTAGACTCCATTCTCCGGAGAAGAGGGAAAAGAGTAGAGTTTTTCAACAATAGGGTTTTTATAGTAATGAGGCCCTTGTTAATGCAATCAGTTGGGCAGTGCGTTAATCTTGACTATCTGGAGCTCTCTAGGGAAACACTTCATAGGACGTTTCCAGGTAATGTAAGAGACAAAAGGTGTGAATTGCTCCTTAAGAATAAGGGGATCACATGACCGGCCCCACTAAGACCACATGGCTAGCCCCACTATAAGACACAACATCCCTCACAGACCAATAGCCCTACACGGGACAACACTGGAGACACAGTGTAGGAATTCTGCCCAATCTGATACACGTGGAGGCAAAATACTAAAAGTGTGGATCAGAACAGCAAGGGGAACAGCAACGAAGTCCCCAGGGAATACCAAAAATAGACTTTGGGACCTGGGCTTGGCACCCCAACAGACTCGACTGGAAAACACTCCTAAAGACCAACAAACAGTCCTTGAACTAACTACAAGCATTTCTTTCTTGTGTTTTGGTTTTTTGTCATTGACTTGTTTTGTTTTGTTACTTGGTTTTGCTCTGCCTTGTTTTTGTGCATGTTATTATCTCTGCAGGTCTGTCTAAGATAGGCTGGATGAACAATCTGAAGGAGAAAACAAAGGGATCAGGTATCATCAGAACAAAAATTCATATCATTTTGAATGATGGGGGAGTACAGGGTGGAGACCCAAAGCCCATCTGTAGGCAACTGTACATCCCCTTACAGAAGGGTCTCGGGGAGGAGATGAGCCAGTCAGGGTGCAGTGTAGCAATGAGGAAACCATACAACTTTCCTCTAGTTTCTAAATGCTTCCTCCGTCCGCCCCCCCACTATCATGATCCCAATTCTACCTTATAAATCTGGCTAGACCAGAAGATGTACACTGGTACAGATAGGAACTGGAAACACAGGGAATCCAGGGCGGATGATCCCTTCAGGACCAGTGGTGAGACTGGCGATACCGGGAGGGTAGAGGGAAGGTGGGGTAGAAAGGGGGAACCGATTACAAGGATCTACATATAAACTCCTCCCTGGGGGATGGACAACAGAAAAGTGGGTGAAGGGAGACACTGGACAGTGCAAGATATGACAAAATGATAATTCATAAATTATCAAAAGTTCATGAGGGAGGGGACAACAGGGAGGGAGGGGGAAAATGAGGAGCTGATGCTTGGGGCTTAAGTGGAGAACAAATGTTTTGAGAATGATGAGGGCAATGAATGTATAAATGTGCTTGACACAATGGATGTATGTATGGATTGTGATAAGAGTTGTCTGAGCCTTAATAAAATGATTAAATAAATAAATAAAAATTTTAAAAAGGGAAAAAAAGACTAAAGGACCTAGGGAGTGGGTGTTCTCATAGATAAGCCAACTTTACTGCATATGTGTGGAGCCAGGAAGAGCCAGACACCTGTAGGAGAGGGCTTTACATTAATTTTAATGTTTTAATATTAAATTTAATATTTTAATAGGGGGTGCATGTGGACAAAAATATCCTCCCTGGAATATGTTTATTTGGGGCGCTATGTGTGCCTCACTAGTGCTGGTATGCCAAGCCCTGTGGTTGCGAGTGTAGGCAGCAAGACGTGCACTTTCTTCCAGGGCTTCAGTTTCCCACAGACAGCCCCCCCAACCATGTTAGTTTATGACTGTGAAAATGCTAATAGTGCCAAAGTTGAGAATCTGATCTGAGTTTTAACTTTAATTATTACCTTTAATTATAAATGTAGTAAATTCTCTGCAATAGTATAGAAGTACTGTGCTGATAACTTTGTCGTGGACAGAATTCTTGGGTATTTTCATATCACATTAAATTGCTCACCATAAAATATCATTTATTCTTAATGTTTTGATATTAAGGTAGTTAATTTTATTTGTGTTAAGTTCCGGGATGGTTTAACCTCGGTTTCTTGCTTTTCAAGGCAAGAATTCACGTGGCAGAAGCACTTTTGTAAATCCAAGTAACTTTTATGAGTGAAAGGGAAGTTTCGGGTAGTACAGCCATAGGAAGTGCATGCTATTTCTGGAAAGCGAGCAAGGAGGTCACATGGGGACTGCTCAGAGTTTGTGACTGAAGATGGCCGCTTGAGGAGAGTGTGAAAAGAGTACTGGAACAAGCTGTGCACATGGAGAGATCCCTCCTTCGGACCTGCAAGAGAGCACATCTGAAAGAGAGCATGGTCTGCCTTCAGTCTGCTCTTTATCCCCCTAGCCCCACTGGCTGTGCGAGTGCTTGTGCGTGCATGTGTGTGTTTGAGGGTGTTGGCCGTTTTTTAGAGACTGAGTTAAGGTGCACTTGTGTGATGTAATGTTGCTGGTTCCTAGCATTGTGATTGGGCCCAGGTTGGATTTTCCCATAGGTGTCTAATGTGTGCCTGTTTTCTTTGTGACCCTTTTATTGTGTTATGGACAGATAATTTCATTTAGCATAGACATTTGGTGAAGACAACCCCCTTTATCCCTAATCTATCTATCTGTCATTTGCCCTAATCAAGAAGCAAAAATATTACTACATTATAATTTTTAAAAGTATTTTGATAACAGTATAATTGTCCATTGCAATGCTGTGTATTTTATTTAATATTTATATATTTAAAAACATTTTGAGAATGAGTCTTGTGGTAGTTATATAATCTTGTTAATTTGAAACTTAAGAGTGAAGGGGAGTGGAGTTTAGCCTGTCAATCAGGTCGCAACTTGATGACCTCATTTGGAGGCACTAAGGAGATAAATAGTTTACTGGATGCGGGACACACGCTCACTCCCTGTGAGACATTCCTGCAGACAAGACACATGGAGCTACGTGAGAGCCCTGGAACTTAAGGAGCTCCGAAGGGGTCTCCGACCCCTGCCAGTGCTGAGATGCTTCCACTGCCACTGAATCCACAAGACTTTCCACCCACTGGCTTGCGATCTTCCTGCATTTGACATCATTGCATGGGTTGCTTGAGTCTGAAGAGGACTTTATAGATTGGTATCGGACAGATGGGCTAATACCGGACTTATGGACTTGATCTGGGGTGGGATGTTTTCTCAATATTAATTGCTCTTGTATATAAAGCTCTTTCTTATACATATATGAGTATCTATGAATTTGTTTCTCTAGTCTACGCAGACTAACACAAGTCTATAAGCTTCATCAGCTGTGTACAGCCAGTTGACTAGAGAAACAAATCTAGAGACATTCATTATATATATATATATAATCTTGCCAGCAGGAAGGTGAAGCAGAAAGAGTGTGTCTCACCTCCAGAGAGAAAGAGCAAATTCCCAGAATCCTCATAAGAAGTCCATGCCCACAAGAAGGCCTCCTCAGGCTGTGACCCGATTGAAAGGTTAGACTCCACCCCTAGGCTTATTTATCCAGTTGGCATGGAATTATGTAACCACTGCATGAGCAAAAGGAGTTCACATGATAAAAATGGAGTATTACCCTGGCTGAGAACTGTTAGGCTAGAAATTAAAGAAGCACAAGGGGGTTTCAAATAATTCATGGAAAAACTCCATGATCTTTTAATTCCATTTTTCCACAACTTTTTGAAGTCCCTTCATATTCCATGTAATTCAGAAATCCTTCTTCAAGGTATAAATCCTAAACTCTACAGAAATAAAACCTGAGGCACAAATAGATACATACACACACCCATGTTCAATGTAGCATTGCTCACAATAGCAAAAAGATGGAAACAATGGATGACTAGATAAACAAATTATGGTACATGTACACATGGAAATAAGATGCTACAATAAAGAACAATGATGAATCTATGAAACATCTCACAACACAGATGAATCTGGAAGGTAGTACAAAAATAAATAAAACATCCATTGTCATCAAGTCAATTTTGAATCAGAGCAACTCTTTAGGACGAAATAGGTCTTCTGCTAGAGGCCTGGTGGATCCTGTTAACAGTAAGCATACTTTGTGGTTAGTGTTTATTTCACATTTTATCATTTCATCAAGTTGTCCTGCTGCTTATTGTCAGTATTGCTATTTAGTGGCTTAGTTAAGGTCAGGAAGCCGTATCTCTTCATTAAAATTACATTTTTCCCTTTGAGCTGCTGAATCAATGATATTGTGTTTCCATGTTGGAAGTGAGGAGATTGATCTTCAAGGCAGCCTGGAAAATGTACTTTTTAACTTTCCAGGAAACTAGAGGAGATTTTGTATAGATGAACCAATCTAAACTTTTTGTTATGGGCCCTATCCTTATATTGGTGCTCCTTATTCCTACTACTATCTTTCAATTTACCGGTTTCTGAACTTAACTTTTTGTTCCTTGTTCACTCACATGTCTCTTTCAGAGCCTAGTTATGCTATACTTATCTCTCGTGTGGGGGGACTTAGGCCATGGGATTGCTAAGTTCTCTCTTGGCTATAATCTTCTGCTTCAATTCTTTTATTCCTTAATGCAAAAATATTTATTCATGGCTGTTGTATGATAGCTATGCACAGTAATACAAGGTTATCTGCTCTCCAATAATAAAAGAAGTTTCTTAGGATCCAATAGTCAGCATTATTTTATTTATTAAGTCTTGCCTCACATGGCAGACTATATTACGTTGTCCTGCCCCAGGAATTCTCTCTGCCCTTATTTTTTTAAAAAAGGTAGACAAGTTAATTTGTGTTCCATTTATGCGCATTTGTTTTGATAACTGAATGCAATTTCTAGGCCTCCCTCAGATAGATTTCCATTCATATATTTCCTCTAATTCTCATACTATTTTTATGAGATGGGATCACTTATCTTCATTTTACAGATGAAAAAGTCACACTGCTTAAATAATTTCCTTGAGGTTATACTGCAGGTAAGTGATGTTGGAATGTGAACATAGGTAGCCAGACTTGAAAAATAATGCTCTTATTCATTCCTCTGTATTTGTTGAATAAAAGGACTTAGTGAATCTTTAATATATATCGGACCCAGCATTGACATATACTTACACTTTGGGTAAAGGATATTTCAGTTTGTGGAGAATATTTTTTTGTTTTTGTAACAAGGACAACCTTTTTAGCAAACTAAATATGAAACACATCCACAACAGTGAATACCACATTGTGTACATGTACTCTGGGAGCTTTGAAATAGCTTTGCTTGAAAGAAAGTATGTAGTATGCATCATACTTGCAGATGAATTTTGATTTGTATTGTGCCTTGATTATTTATTTATTCTTCATTTTCAGTTGAGTGGTGATTTTATGCAATGGCTTCAAGCCACAGTTCTTCACCAGTGCCTCAAGGAACCAGCAGTGATGTTTTCTTTAAAAAAGAGGTAGACTCAACAAAACACATTCGAACCGTGCAGTCACTGCCAGATGTATGTCCCAAGGAACCCACAGGTAGTGCTTTGTTTTTATTAAGCATTTGTATTATCTTTAAATGAGTAGTCAGGTGTCCAGAGTAAATTTTAAGAGGTTAAAACTAAAGAGATATAAGTAATTTACCCATCTTTGGAGGTCTGGAAAAAAGTTGAGAAATTAGAATATAGTTCTGTTTTTCCGTGCATTTCATAAATAAAATTACTTATATAAAATGGAAAAAAAATAAAGTAAAAGGAAATAGAGGAAAGAACTAGGAGGCAAACGACATTTAAAGAGGTATAAATATAGACAGGTAAATATATAAATATATTAATATATAGCAAAAGGGATGTAGGTCTATGTACATATATTTAGCAGACGGACATTGGGCCTCTATTCAAGTCCTCCCTTAACGCAAGAACACTTTGTTCTAAGAGCCTGGCATTCTGTGATGCTCACCATTCCGACATGATTGTTAAAATCAAAATGGGTGCATAAGCAGATGTGGTGAAGAAAGCTGATGGTGCCCAGTTATAAGAAGATATAGTGTCTGGGGTCTTAAAGGCTTGAAGTTAAACAAGTGGCCAGCTAGCAGGGAAGCAGCAAAGCCCACAGGGAAGAAGCACACCGCCTGTGTGATCATGAGGTGTCGACAGGACCAGGTATCAGGCATCAGAAGACCCAAAACAATCAATCATATCGCTGCGAACGAGGGGAGTCAGAGAGGAGACCCAAAGCCCATCTGTAGACAATTGGACATCACCTCACGGAAGGGTCACAAGGAAGTGTCACAAGGAGCCAGCCAGGGTGCAGTATAGCACCGATGAAACATTCCTCTAGTTTAGTGGTTCTCAACCTTCCTAATGCTGTGACCCTTTAATACAGTGCCTCATGTTGTGGTGACCCCCGAACCATACAATTATTTTTGTTGCTACTTCCTAACTGTCATTTTGCTACTGTTCTGAATTGGGTGACCCCTGTGAAAGGATTGTTCAACCCCCAAAGGGGTCGCGACCCACAGGTTGAGAACTGCTGCTCTAGTTCTTTAATGCTCCCCTTGCCCCCCCCCACACCCTATCTTCACCCCAATTCTACCTTACACATCTGGTTAGACCGGAACATGAACACTGGTACAGATAAGAGTTCTCAACACACAAAATCCAGGACAGATAAACCCAGCAGGAACAATAATGTGAGTAGTGATACCATGAGGGGAGGGGCAAGGTGTGGGGAGAAAAGGGGAACCAATTGCAATGATCAGTGTATAGCCCCCCCACCCCCAGAGATATGAACAAAAAAATATGGGTCAAGGGAGACCACGGACAGTGTAAGATATGAAAATAATTATAGTTGATCATTTATTAAGGGTTCAGGAGGGTGGGAGGGTGGGCGAGGGAGGTAAAAAAGAGGAGCTGATACCAAGGGCTCAAGTAGAAAGAAAATGTTTTGAAAATGATGATGGTAACATATGTATAAATGTGTTGATACAGTTGATGTATGGATTGTTATAAGAGCTATAAAAACCCCAAATAAAATGATTTTTTAAAAAAAACTCTGAAAATGAAAGTACAGATTGAAAGCTGCTTAAATATTGCCTCAATGTTTAATGTCATAACAGTATTCATGTCACTTAATTGTAAACTAGACGATGGGTATTAGAGCCAGGAGTGTCTTCCATAATATAGTAGTAAAGGGTCTAACCCTGGAAAAGATTGGGGTCATTAAAAAATAGGAGATATGCATTAAAGATGGCAGAGTTTTGATGTTGGAAAATACAATAAAGCAATTATGCATTAAGGAAATAAAATAGTGACCACCACCCCCATTCTCTCTACCCCACAACTTACAGTCTTCAGATTTTACATAATCTTAACCTTTTACATGTTTCCATTACTATTGACAATTGATGCTGGAAGCTGAAAATTATTTTTTCAGATTGATTTTTAGTAAAACATGCTATGAAAGAGTTTAGTTAATTCATATTAATAGAATCTAAGTTTTTTTTTTAGGATGTGCTTGTAAATAATAGACCCAACTTTAAAGAGTTTTCTTGTTTACTTTTTGCAGGTGATGCAAGTAGTTTATGTGCTGCCCCATCTCTAGTTACAGATCAGCATCGATGGACTGTATATCATTCCAAAGTAAATCTTCCAGCAGCATTAAATGACCCTAGACTAGCAAAAAGAGAATCTGACTTCTTCACAAAAACATGGGGATTGGACTTTGTGGACACCGAAGTCATACCTTCATTCTACCTCCCACAGATAAGCAAAGAACATTTTACAGTGTATCAGCAGGAAATTGCCCAGGTATGGTCTAATTTATGCTTAGTTATAGTTAGGTCCAAAGGACTAGTCAGATTTTCAGTTTGACTTTTTCGGAGTAATTTTATGTTGTTTTCTGTTTATATAAATTCTTCTGACTGGGTTATACTTTTTTATTTTTGCTTAACTATTTACCTGAATAATGTTAAGGTTCAACCTGAAAAACCTCCCTTGCATATTGTATAAGTTTCCAAGGGCTGCCACAACAAAATACTACTAACTTAATGGCTCAAAACCAAAGAAATTCATTTTCTCAGAGCTGGATGCTAGATGTTAAAAGTAAGGTGTTGTCAAAATTATGTTCATGATGAAGACTCTAGAGAAGAATCGTTTCATGCTTCTTCCTACTTTCTGGAGGTTCCCAGCAATCTCTGACATGCCTTCACTTGTAGATAACATCACTCTACTCTCTACCTCCACCATCACACAACCTTCTTCTTTGTGCCCTCTCTGTAGCCCTCTCTTCCTTTCAGACAGACATGGATTACACACTGGGCTACAAACCCACCGGGTCAGCAGTTCTTAAACATAGCCACTCTGAGGGAGAAAGATGAGGCTTTCTACTCCCAGGAAGAGTTACATTCTCAGAAACCCACCAGGGCAGTTCTAGTTGGCCCAATAGGGTCACTATAGAATTGACTTGATGGCAGTGAGTCTTTTTTGTTGTTGTTGTTTAAATCCACTATGACTTATTCTTAATCATTGACAGCTGCAAAGAAACACATTTGGACTAAAATCACATTCTATGGTTCTAGTTAGGTATACATTTTGGAGGATACCATACAGTCCACTATTCCTACTAAGGAGAAAATGGTTCTGTTAGGCCAGTAAATGTAAAGGCCAAGGGAACTGGGCCAACGGAATTGGGTGGTTTAAGTAAAATTATCAGAGTTCATATATATATATATCATTCATTATAGAAAAGAGAGCATGCTAGCTCCAGTAAATAGTATTGATAGCTTCAGACATAATTGTATCTCCATCTATTGCTTTAATACTGTTTTTTTTAAGGAAGAGCTAAAACCAGTGCTGAGTTTAAGGTAGACTATTAATCACTTGTGATAATTAATTATTGACAGTATAATTCTAGTTACCATTCCAACCTTTAAAAAAATAATCAAATTGTAGAGGGATATTTATTTGTATTTTATAATTATCTCCCTTTATGGTTTGTGTGTGTGTGTGTGAAGCTTAACTTGAACTTAGTTGATTTTATTTTACTTGATTGCTATGGGTTTTTTTTTATGATTAGGAGACAGGTTGAGTATGTATATTAAAATGATCCAGGATTTGACGTATTTTTAATACTACCTGATATTTATGTTCAAACCAAAAAGACCGAACTCACTGCCATTGAATCAATCCCAGCTCATAGTGACCCTAAAGGACAGGGTAAAACTGTCCCTGTGAGTTTCTGAGACTGTAACTGTTTATAGGAGTACAAAGCCCCTCTCTTCTAAGGAATGGCTTGTGAGTCTAAACTGCTGACCTTGTGGATCACAGTCTAAAGCATAAGCAAATCCTGTAAGTATTATTTACCTTTGTATGTGTATATTCCTATAGAGTTTTTTGATGTTTTGTTTTCAACAATTGGATCTAACTGTCTGGATGAACCTGTTGAAATACAGAAATACATGCAAAATAGATTTTGAGAAATCTCATTACATATCTTGGGTTGCTACAAGTGGTTTGGAATTGACTGCTCACCCCAAAATTGACAGTTCAAATCTACCCCAAGCTCCATTGGAAGACAAGCCTAGTGATTGGCTACAGAAAGGCCACATTCTTGAAAACCCTATGGAGCAGCTGTACTGTGCAAATAAAGGGTTTCCTAAGTTGCAGTCAACTTAGAGGCAACTAACAGCAACAACATGGGGGTAAACTACTGAGGGTCAGGAAAAGAACCATCTGAAAGAATTAGAACATTGCCTGGTGCTCACTTAAGGTCAGGAATGGTGCCTATTGTCAACAGGCACCCTGAAAAAAACTTTTAATTCATGGGGAATTAGGTGGAATACTCAGGCAAGTCTTATCTCATTACTGGGAATAATCTGTCTTGGGCTAAAAACTGCTCTGGACTTGCGTAACCTAAAAGCAAGATTTAAAAGGATCAAGTGATATCTAAATAGAATGACTGCGTTTTAGAAACACACACACAAACACAAAGCACTCAAGAATATTTATAGGATATAAAAATATATACCACCTAACAAGGTAAAATTTATAATATTTAGGCTCTAAACATAGATTACCAAGATTGCAAAGGCACAAGAAAATACGGTCCCAAATGAGAAGAAACATCAGTCAGTGGAACTGACCCAGACTCGTACAGATTTTAGGAGTACCATAACAGAATATCAAGACAGGTGTTACTCCATATATTCAAAAAGATGTAGAAAACAAAGTAAGCATCGAAATTTAAGAATTACAGTGTTTGAGATGCAAATTGCACTCTGTGGGATTAATGGCAGATTAGATATTGCAGAAGAAATGTTATTGAACTTGAAAATAGAGTGATAGAAACAAGTAAAATTGAAACAGAAAAGAAAAGTTATGAAAAGAGCATCACTGATGTAAAGAGGATTTCAGATGATGTGTTATGTAGGGCTAGACGCTGATGGCTCAGTGACAGAATTCTCACCTTCCTTGGAGACCCATTTTCAATTTCTGGCCAGTCTACTTCATGTGCTGCCACTACTTCTCTGTCTGTGGAGGCTTGTGTATTTCTATGATGTCACACAAGTTTCAGTGGACCTTTGATACTAAGATAGACTAAGAAGAAAGGTCTCATGAATTTCCCCTAAATATCAGCCCATGAAAACACTATGAATCACTAAAGTCCAATTTGCAATTGGTTATAAAATGATGCAGGACCAGGCAGTACTTCTTTCCAATGTGAACGTGGTCATTGTAATCTTGAACTGACTCAATGGCAGCTACCAGTAACATTGCATATGTGATTGGAGACTTAAAGAAAGAGAGGAAACTAAAAATATTTGAAAAATACTGGCTTAAAAATGTTGAAACTTAAGGAATGTTATAAGCCATAAATCTATGGAGCCCAACCCGCACACCAAAAAAATGGAGAAAATGACACCAGGGAACATCATAACTCAGTTGTTCAAGATCAGTGAGAAGAAGAAAAATCTTGAAAGCAGTCTGAGAAAAGTGATAAGTACAGAGGAGCAGTATGTAATTGACTGCTTCCATGAAAATGGTCCTATTTTCATCGGAAGTAGCAAGATAATGGAACATCTTCAAAATATGGGAAGCTAAACTAGAGTGTTATACCTAACAAAAATATCCTTCAAAGATGATGGTGAAATAAAGACATTTCAGGGCATAATAAAGCCTACAGAATTCACAGCAGACCACCTACTCGATAGTAAATACAAGATGATATCCCCCCAAAAACAAAATTGTGCTGAGTGGAGCTTTTATACTACGTATTTTTCCCCGCTAGACAAGCATCCAGCAACTTGCTCTCAGTTAGCATCCAGTGGCATCACCTGGGAAGGCTCTCTCTGGTCAGAGAGAATTTTTTCATAAAAAAGGTTTCGCTCGAACCTCGTTTTGGGGTTTTGTTTTTTTTAATGGCCAACCTAAGAGAACGGTGTGCGGCTGTGAAGTTTTGTTTCCTGCTTGGGAAAAATGCCGCTGAAAATGTTGAACACAGTTTATAAGGATAAAGCTCTGGGAAAAACTCAAATGTTTAAGAGTGGTTTTCTCGTTTCAAAAAAGGTGAACTGTCAATTGATGACAAACCTCGTTCTGGATGTCCATCAACTTTCCGAATGGACAATAATATTTATTCATAGTGCATTTGGAGTTCATTCCACCAGGTCAGACTTTCTATGTAGAGGTTTTGAAAAGATTGCCTAGCAGTGTGCAACAAAAGCCTGGTTTATGGCAAATGGGAGACTGGTTTTGCCACCATGACACTGCACCTGCTGATGCAGCCATCTCAGTGTGCCAGTTTCTGGCAAAAAGCAGCGTGCCTCTCTTGCCCCATTTACCTTACTCACCTGAATTTGCTCCTGTGACTTCTTTTTGTGTCTGTGAATGAAGAGGGACATTCTGAAAGGATAGAGATTTGATAGTGGAGAAGAGGTGAAGAAAAACACGAGGGGAGGGACTGTCAGCCATCCAAACAGATGAGTTTGAAAAATGTTTCTAAGAATGGAATTGCAGATTTGACAAGTGTGTTAAGTGTAATGGAGACTACTTTGAAGGTGATAAAGTTGTTTTGTAAAAAAATTTAAATAGTTTTCATGGAGTGGAGGTAGGGGTGGAATTCCTGTTTTTTTTGGGTATCTCCTCATATAGCAGAAATTATGATCTGGATCTACACAAAAGAATGGAGAGCACTAGAATTGGTATTTATATGGGTAAATACATATGATTTTCCCTTATTGTAGGAATCCCTTTAGATGTTTAAACATATAATAACAGTATATTATGGGGATTGTTACATATGTAAAAAATATGCAAACATAGAATTGTACTAGTGTAAGTTTTTTTGTAGCACACATAGGATTGTTGGAATTAAAAAATAAAAACAGGCTGTTCAGTTAACTTTGAATTTCAGATACACACGAATGATTGTTGTTGGCAGGTGCTATCAAGTTGGGTCTGATTCATAGCAGCCCTATGTACAATCGAATGAATCACTACCTGGTCCTGCACCATCCTCACCACTGTTCTTAGGTGCGAGTCTGTTGTTGCAGCCCCTGCGTCAGTTCATCTTGTCAAAGGCCTTCCTCTTATTTATGTCCCTCTAGCTTACCAAGTATAGTGTTCTTTTCCAGAGACGGGACTCTCCGGGTAAGATGTCCCAAATACATGAGACAAAGTTTTGCCATCCTTGCTTCTACGGAGCTTAAAATGCTAATGTGTAAGCAGAGCAAAAAAAGAAACTATATTTTATTTGGAAAGAAAGAAAAGATTATCTCATAAAATGTTTAAAAGAAAAGGACTGAACCCTACCAGACAGAACTAGAACTCTGTGTTTTTCTTTTCATTACTGTACTTAGCCACATTCCTAGATGTATCTATGGAGTCTTTGAGAAGATCGTGATGACGTTAGTGGTCATGTGATCCAAAAGTATAATGGGATTTCATTGTTGTGTGTGTATGTATATTTTTAATCAGAGGGAACATATCAGTGAATAATTTCTGTCCTAGGTATATAGATTTTCAAGTTTTCTTCCATCACTTAAACACATTCTCTCCGGGTGCTCAACTTTCAGCTAAACAATAGCTAGTCCTTTAACTTGACAGTAACATCCTGGAGGGTACATGCACTCATTATAACATCAACCAAATGAGATCTGCCCAGAGATAAAACTCCGAAGTCTGGAATTGGGAGGAAAGAGGAACAGGGGGAAATAGAAACACTAGGAGGAAGTGGGAAGAGTACTGTTGCATTATGGGGATTGCAGTTAATTTCACCAAACAAATGTATATGAATTGCTGAATGGGAATCCAAATTGCTCTGTAAACTGTCACCTGTATTACAAAAGAACAACAGCAACAAACTTTTAAGTATCAAAAGTTAAAGACTTTCAGTATATAATTACATGTAATTTTCTAATTTTCTCACTTCATCCTAAATGTATGAAGATTCTGTAATTAGTTGGCATTAGTATAAGTGTTATAAATGAGGGAGCTTCAAAAATTTTGTGGAAAATGGAATGAAATGGATATAAATGTGTTCCTAAGGTGCTATAGTGGTATTTGATTTATTACACTTGTTATTTTTATTTCAGTTAAGCTAATGATCCATGTTAAAAATCAGAACTCATTTGACATAACTGATAGTCTATTTTGAAACATTTTTATGCTTTGAATACTCATTACCATAAATATTTATTACCTTACTTAATTGTCTTTTTATTAGCGAGAGAAGATTCATGAGAGATGCAAGAATATTTGTCCTCCTAAAGAAACCTTTGACAGGACTCTCTTACATACTCATGGTATGTTTATGTGCTTTTTGTAGGTAATAAACTGTAGCAGAAATATTAATGAAAATATCTTAATTTTAATATCTCTTGCTGCCCTAGCTCTAATTTTCATTTTTTATCAAAATATTGGTAGATCGTAATTGTTTCTAGAAAGTTTTAATAAACTATGAGTCTAATTGTTGTGTTCCCTTTCAACAAATACCTATTGAATATATGGGTGGTAGGCACTTGTTAAAAAGAAGAAATAGACTCTACCCTCAAGGAATTGATGATCTTCTGGGTAAGGTTAAAAAATAAACCAGCAACTGCAGCACTGTATATTAACAATGGTAAGTTTTGTGCACTAAGATTATATAGAACTCCTAACTTAGCCTGAGAGGGTTTCTTGATGTTGACTGCATCTTCATGTAGCTAGATCAAAAGGTTTATGTGGGAAAAAGCACTCCAGGAAACCAGAACTGATTATACAAGGCCATAGGATCAAGAGAGAACACAGTTTAAGAGCTGCAGAGTTCAGTATGTTACCTCTACTAGGAGCATATGAGACTGAAGAAGTAGGCAGGGGTTAGACTATGAAGAGCCTTGTACACTGTGCTAAGGAATTTTACCTTTTCCCCCCTCATAGACAATAGAGAGTTGCAAAAGATTTAGCAAAGATAATCAGATTTATATGTCTTACTGTGAAAAGAAATTGTGGATGATCAGTTGTGAGATGTAATATATACTATGGGCTAGGAGATAGCTATTACAATAATAACCACTGGAAAAGATGAGGCCAAATAATAATTAGATTGGGGTTATAGAGGAAATTAAACTTTTGAGAGATTTTGAAAACTGAGGCACAAGTTTTGGTGGCCATTAGGATTGATAACAGAGTAAGATTATTCAAAGTGTGACTCCAAGGTGTCTGTCTTGGACACCGAGTTTAGAGAAAGACATAATGGAGGAGGAATTTTGTAGGCTCCTTTAGTTACAGAAGCAGAGAAGGAACTATTTAGCGGGCAGCCTGAAGCTCAGAAGAGAGAAGTGGGCTGCAGATGTCTATATGGTGGACATAGAGATAGTAGTTGAATCTGAGGATTTAGATGAGATCACCCAAGGAGGATGTGAATAGTTAGAAGAGGAATGATGGTAGAACCTTCGGAAGCTATGACACATTTAGGTGGCAGATAGGGGATGAGGTACCTGTGAAGAGGAGAGAGAGAAAGAGAAAGGCAAATCAAGAGTGTTCCACTTAGAGCATTTACGCTAAGTGATAGTTATAGGCGCTTCACTCAATGCTGGGTAGTAAAGAGTGAGTATCATAGACATGGAGACTACTAGTATGGATGTCACTTGAAGATTTAATGTACAGTACTGGCAAAAGGGGACTGACTGAAAGCGTGATTGTTTTCCCAGGGACAGAACTATATGAGGAAAGAGGCACTTGAATAGCCCTGAGAGTGAGTATAGTAGTGAGTGATGCCTTAAATTTTGCATCCTATGTGCCTCTCCTAACTCAATTTAGTCTAGCCCTGGGTTTTTAATCCTTTTCCTTGCTTTCTCCTTTCCATTTCAATTCCCCCTCCCTTCCTTTCTCCCTCCAACCCTTTTGTCCTCCTGTACTTCCTTCCTTTCCTCCTTTCTTCCTTCCTTAGAACTGAGCATGCTTTTATACAGAAGAGGAAGAGCTAGCAGAAGGAATAGGTTGAAGATATATTTGGGGTAATTGATGGAGCAAGGTCAAAGAAAAGTCAGGAAGGAATGGAATCCAAATTCAGAGAGGTTAGCTTTAGAAACAGTTGCTGTTGAGTCGACACCCAACTCTATAGGGTGGGTTTTCAGTGGCTTGTTTTTCCCCAGTAGATGGCCGGGCCTTTCTTCTGAAGTGCTTCTGGGTGGATTCAAGCCATCAACCTATTGGTTAGCACCTAACCATCTGTTGCAGATTGTTGTAGATGACAGCAAACTAAGTTGTCTAAGAATAAAGTGTTTGTTTTTATGTAATACAGTATTTTTAAAAGGCAATTTATGATTATGAGACATTCTGGATGAACATTTTATTTTAGAACAATAAAAATAGAACATTTATATTTTAGAATTTAATTCACTATATTAAATTTATATAGCATGCCAAACTTAATCTCATAGAATTTAAGAGTATCAGACTTTCTGTGCCTACTTTTTTTCCCCTTTGTTTACTTTTTTTTTAAAAATTGGGGAAAATTGGCTGTGATTGCTCACTACAACTGATTAAAATTATTTGAAACCTACGTAATATTCAGTGCTTTGCCTAATGTTAGACATATAATTGATGCTCAATAAATTCTTGTGGAAGAATAAACTTCAGCCATTTTATATATGACATACTAAAATACTGAATCTGTAAAATTACATCTCAGGGAGTTAATTGAAAGCAAGTTTGAAAACCCTTTTTTCTTTTTACTTTTTTCATAGATAAATCCAGGACAGATCTGGAGCAAGTACCTAAGGTAAACAGAATAACAAGAATATAAGTATAAATATAGTGTTTTCTAACCTTTGGCCTTTAATTTTGCCTTAGAAGGAGCTGTCATCTGACTGCTCTCTGTTCTTTTAGCCATCTTTCATCCCCTTAGGCCTTGTTCTATCCCCTTTCCTCTTTTTCTTTTGAATTCTCAATCTTGTCATCTTTGCTAAACACTACAAATACATTTTAAGTCTCTCCATTCAGAAGAGAATTATTTTGATCTTAACTACCCTTTCAGATCCTTAGAAGATAACATCTGTATATGAAACAGTTTGTAGCGATATATAGTAGTTTTTATTTTTTCTGGGCAGCCGATTGCATTCATTAGATTTTCAAAGAGGTCTGCAACAATTGTTCTTTAGGGTGAGGCAAAGGCAGAAAGAGGACACATAGAAAAGGGAGGAGGGGGAGAAGATAATATATATTTAAACAGTTTTATTGGCATGTAACACATATATCATACAATTAATAGTTCAACCATATCAAGAACAGTTGTACAGTCATCACCACAATCAATTTTGGAACATTTTATTCTTTATTTTACTCATTGTTATTAGCTTCCCATTTTCCCCAACCTTCCCTGCTATTCTCCCCAGAAACCATTAATCCAGTCACTCTCTGTATAGATTTACCTCTCCTGAATTTCATATACATGGGAGGTGACATATTTAACACTAGGTTTGTGGACATTTCTTATATACCTATCTTTGTGGACACTTGTCAAATTGACATGTGAACCAAAACTCATTTTTTCTTTAAGAAACAACTTGTTTAAAAACAACCAAATTATACAGTATTAACTTATAAATGAAACTATGTGATACTATATATTTACGATAATATTTTACATTATACATTTGAGATATTGCATTCTATGTATTTGCTTGAGTTGATCAGGATGACAAGGTCTCCTGCATTTTTTGTCTTTACATTTGATGTTTACTTGAATTTTCTACTACATTTATATTTATTATTAAAGTAATGCTTTCATGATGAGATTGATCTACTATGATTAATACCCAAATTGACATGTACCCATAGAGATATGTCTACTACAGAGAGAATTTTGAGATTAGAAGGCTTAGAAGAATATGAACTTGGATATATCTTTGTCTTTTTAAATGCATAAAAGCCACCATAAATGGTCAGAGGTAAATGTAAACGGTTCTGTAATTTTCATTGAGGACATTGAAATTTGCCAAAATGACACGTCCCATAAAACCTAGTGGTAAAGTTCTTTGATTTCTATAAAATAAAATCCAAATTTTGTCCTTTAATTCCATTGCATTAATTTTGTAAGTTAGTGATTACATTGACTATATTTGACTTCCATCACTAACCATATTCTCAACCTTTACTTATTAAATCTTTATTATATTCTTTACTTTTAGCCACGCTCTTTCTTCTTGTCTTTGTGCTTTATTTGTACTATTCCTTTAACCTAGAATATTTCCTCCCATTTTTTTCATACCTAATCCTCTATAATGTTTTGCCAAAAGGCAACTTTACATGATGCTTCTAGTTAAAGATAATCGGCCTCTTTGCTGACTTCCCATAGCATTTTATTGAGACCCCTCTTTTCAGGCATTTTCTCTTTTCTCCTTTTAAAATGTCAATATACATGTATATTTTTTTGATATACATATTTTGTCCCATCTCTTATACTGAAGATTCTTGAGCTTAGAACCTGGGTAATAATAAATCTTTGTTTTTTTTCTTTAGTGGATGGTAATCAGTAAATATTTAGTCAATTAATTGGTGCTTTTTATTTATGATGCCAAAAGAAAGTAGTAGTATTTGCAATCAGATACATTACACAATTTAGAGTTAATATAAATTTATTTATGTCCCTAGAATCAGTAAATATAATTAAATACACAGCACAGAAATCAATTAAGCATGTTTGACATGTTCCCTGTGCTAGGTTCTTTGGATATAAGGATAAATAAACTTTAAATCCATCTTCCAGGAACATAAAAAAATAAATAATTTTTCTGAAGGATGAGTTTAATGATTGACAAATACACATAACATATTTGCTGTTTGGAGCCCAGAATGATTAAATCTCTGTCAGACACAGAGACCCGTCTGTCCTTTTGGTTGTGTATGTTCCCCTGGAAGGTAGGAGATTGCACAAAGGAATGTATAAAGATGTCAAAGCACAATAAGAACAATGCACAAGATAGTTGAATATTACTAGAGTGTGATGAGTAAACTGTGGTAGTGGCGAGACACAAAGCTACAGGGGTACGTGAGGTCTTAAGAAACGGAAGGTTTGGGATGCATTCATGGAACAAGGAAGTTGCGCAGTTATATTTGCATTTAGAAACCATAAAAGAAATAGATTGGGGCAGGACATCAGTAAAGTGATTATTTATAATAACCTAGAGACGATGAAGCACTGAACTGCTCTGAAGGTAGAGGGGATTCTAGGAATATTTGAGAAATATAATTAATAATGGGTGGCATTTAATTGCCCAACTAGATGTGAGATGTAGGGAAAAGGAGTAGTCTCTTCATAAAATTTGAATTTGTTTTGCTTTTAAAAGTGAATGTATATTTAATCTTAAAAAATGAATTTTGAAAACATTTTGAACAGGAGAAAAAATACATATCTTGACATATGACACTTTAAAAAAGATAATAGCCCATGAGAAATAATATAAAAAAATTTAGAAAATACATGTTATCTCCTTTTTGGATGTCCACAGTTGTATTAGTGAGTGTTAGAAATAGTGGAATGACCATCTCCCTTTGTAAAGGCAAAGATTTTAAGTTTGGTGAGACATTGAGTAGAATTTTTTAAAATTACAGATCTTTTTGTAAAAGTACAGATCTCAACTTGTCTTCACTTGCCGTTCATATTTCAGCTCCAATAAATTTTTGTTTAATTGTCTTACAATGTTAGAAGGGGTAACTAAATACATTTTTTTGATAGATTTTTATGAAACCAGATTTTGCCTTGGACGATTCCTTAACTTTTAATTCAGTTTTACCATGGTCTCATTTTAATACTGCTGGTGGAAAAGGAAATCGAGATGCAGCGTCCTCAAAGTTGCTTCAGGAAAAGGTAATTTCTCTTCAACTTTTTCCATGTAGAAATCTTTAATTATGTTGGCGCCATTTGTGTGGGTTCAGATTTAGTTAGTTCTACTTTTCCTATTTTCATTTTGTTGCTGATAATTTAAAACCTTCAAATCTAAAGAGTAAAGGAATGGCGTTTTGTTTCAATGGACTATATAAATTGTGCTGCTTTATTGTTTCTAATCCAGAACAGAAATTGATGGAATTAATTTCTGTTGAAAGGGTGTTTTACATATAGCACAATTAATTGCTTTGCATTATCCCAAACAGTTCGGTTATAGATCAAATTCTTATGTATTCTTTATGATTTAAGACCCAGAAAACCAACCTTTTGTAAAATATTTTTATTTTTACATATAAGAACAAATATTTTGAAGTAAATCCCATAACTTTGTTTTGCAAAACTTAATCTTAAAAAAACAAACAAACAAACAAAAAACAACTTAATCTTCTGCATTACTAGGCATTTGTTCTTTGAATTTAACAGGGTTCTCTATTTTAGAAGTCAGCACCTTCAATGTCACTAAATTTGGAACTTTAAAGATAGCTTAACTAACATAAGATGACTCTTAAAATTTTAGTCGTTTAAAAAAATTTTTAATGTAAAGACCTTTGATCTCTATTCTTTCTCAGAACTCAGTGTAGAGCTGTCTAATTTGGCTGGTTCGTAAAGAGAGGAAACATTTTGTTTTACTCTAGTGACATCTTTTGGCAGTCTGAAAACTTGTATGAGAAAGAGAGTTCAATATGTGAGGTCCAGTTTGCCTCAGTATTAGTAAAGAGAGGACTAGCTTTGGGAGGAGAAGAAGAGAAAAGTGGGAAAAAGAATCAGCATGCATTTTTTCACAGTTGCAAATGAGGAACTCACTTGCCCCTAGGCAACATTTTCACTATGAAAGTTGACTTTAAGTAGAACAAATATATAACTCTGTGAAAACTATCAGGTTATTGATGAAGACTTTCAGAAGCCTTTTTTCACATTTGAAATCTATGTCTTGGTAGAATAATACCTTAAAAAAACAAAACTCACAAAAACCAGTAAATTTTTCATCAATCTATATAAAAACTTTTAATGAAAATATTCTGCCTTTAAAAGAAATTGGTCAGTAGAATAATGATAATTATAGTGATCTCCAGGCTTTAGAAGGGTTTTTTCATACTGAATGTTTAAAGTTTGACTAAAGTAATGGAACCCTGGTAGCATACTGGTTATGATTTTGGGCAGCTAACCACAAAGCCTGCAGCGGGAGAACGATTAGGCTTTCTGCATCAGTAAAGATTGTTAACCTCCGAAACCCAAAGGGGCTGTTCTTCCTGTCCTTTGGTTCAATATGGTTCAGACTCAACTTGATGGTAATGAGTTTGAGTTTTTTCCTTGAAAATACTGGGATAGTTGTAACTGCATTGTTGTAAGTTGTAGAATCAGGTTTGTTATAATTACTTTCTGACTCTTTCCTTCTGCTTCCTTCTTAGACTAGGGCTGGAAAACGGTTCCACGAGTAGAATTCTACTTTAAAACTTACTTTATAATGATGGGTTTACCTTGTTAACTTTAAAGAAGGGTATGCTACAATTAAGACTAGAGAAATTTGTATCCTATTATGATGCTACCCAAGAGCTGATCTGCAATAAAATGAGGAATTTCCCCACATTATCTGTCATTGCACTGCTTTCTTCATCAAGAAAAAGGAAGTCTTTCTCTGGGGGAGACATGCAGTGGGTTTAACGGTACAGAGTCCTGATGACACAGTGGGTAAGCATTTGGTTACTAACTGAAAGATCGGTAGTTGGAACATACCAGGCATTCTATGGGAGAAAAATGGAAAAGGCTGCTTTCCATAGGGTTACAGCCTTTGAAATCTTGTGGGGTGTTTCTACTCTATGAGTCAGAATCACTTTGATGGCAATGAATATTTTGGATGATAAGTAATATAATAGATATACATACTAGCAAAATTCATTCTTTATTATTTTTTTTAAAAGGCAGTACAATGGTTTATTTACACTGGCAACCTCAAAGCCCCAGACCTGCTGCACAGCTGGAGCACTGCCAGCAGGAACAAGGGGCTGAGGAGACAGGGCTTTGGTGTCGTTTTGTTTTCCTTAGATGTTCACACCCACCACCTGAAGCATGAGAAGACCTTTTCCAGAAGAGATGCAGGTCAAGGTCACACATTAAAATCTGCCCAGGCCAGCTCTGCTGAGTCACAGAGCTTCAATTAACAGGCTCTTCTTATCCTGGAAGAAGAATGAAGGCACCCACTCACTGCAAGGCCTGAGACCGGAGAGGAGGGCCTCCTTTAGGCCCCACTTGTCTTTGACTAGTTGCTGTAAGAGGAAATGCTCTTTCTTAGTTTTGAACTGTGGATTATGTAGTCTGTGGTCTGAAGGAGAAAACATCACAGGGCTCTCCGTGCGCTGTCACCTGGACTGTGTGAAAAACGCGTGAATCCGCTGTGCCGCTGCTTGCCCAACAACGTGCTCCAGTTCTTGCGTGGAAGCGTTACTTAGGTGTTGGATACTTGGGAATTTCAGGAGCAGAAAGGGGGCTTTCACTTTTCCAACTCCTAGGATCTGCTGCATCGTCTGGAGGAGGGAGGGCTCGGAGAGCTGAGCGCGCTTCTTCCTGAGAAACGGGTTCTTACTGGGCTCTTTGGTTTGTTTGTGGACTAACTGAATAATGAGGCTGGCTCCTTCCATCTGGCTGGACACTGGAAGCAACACCATGCCGAGGTCCAGTACTGTGAACTTCTGTGCGGCCGGGAAGTACTGCACGCTCATCTGTGTCTTCTCAACTAGTACAATCCCTTGAAGATGAATTTCTGATGGAACAAGCCTCTTCCTGTAGCCGTTTCCTGCCACCAACTCAGCTTCGGTAACATAAAGAATACAGCATCTTGCATCTCTTGTGCCAGCTGTGACCCATGCCACCTCTCACTGGCCACGATGTGCCCCAAAGGCACATATATGGGGCCTGTGCCATCAGGGAGGCTCCTTTCCATCGGTGGCCTGGATCTGTTTCATATTCTCGTCACCTCAGTTCAGATGTGCGTGGGTCCTCATTCTTTATTTTATCATTAACTGGTTAACAATAGATTGGCAACCAGTATATACATCATTCTGAGTAGCACTATCCAAAAGGATTTATCCACTCCCTCTTTGCTATTCTGAGTATATAGTCTAATTTGCATTCTACCCATTGTGCTCTAATGCTTTTAGGTAAACTAATAAATAGCTATGTTTAAGGTGAGGCAAACAAGAACACCAAGACAGAAACAAATTAAACTAAGGAACAACTTCTTGTTGTATTACATATTATAATATATTTGATGCTATAGATTATATACTGTAATAAATTATAAGAGGAATATTATTGAAGATATATACTACCTTACATGGCTTTAAGCAAACACTCTTGATAACCAAATCATCTCTAATACTTTCGGGGTACTTAATGTTGAAAGTTCATTAACTTGTTAGCACTATGAATTCTTCATAGATAAAGTTTGAGCAATAGGTTGAAAAATCTAAAAGTAGAAAACAAATGTTAGAAGTTTATATTTGAAATTAGAAACCACTTTGAAATGATCCACTGAATTATCCACTGCCAACGAGTTGGTACCAACTCATAGTGACCGTTTATGAGAACATATAGCCTCAATTTCCTCCTGAGGAGTGACTGATGGGTTTGAACTACTGACCTTGCTATTAATAATCCAACACACCATTAAAGCAGGAATAATTTTGGAAGTGCTACAAGTAAAATATATATGAACTATTTACTAAAGACATTTTGTCAGTATTTTGAAGATAATAGTATATGGCAATAAATGACATTTACAAATTGATAAAATGAAACTTGAAATAAGTATCTTTAAAATAAATCCACATGAACCCTATCTGTAACTGGACTGCTAATCCATCTTTTATGGATTCTTTAGCATTTTGAAGCAACACGGTATAGCAGACTGCGCTTTAAATTTTTAGTTTATTCGCCACACGCTTTTATTCAAGTTATTTGAATGTCTCTGAGCCTGTTTCCTTGTTTGTAAAATCAGAATAACAGTAATACTTGTTTTCGAAGATTATTAAAATTAGAAAATGATACATGTAGTATGAGTGCCTGGTACATAAAAGAGGGGAGTCAGATAACTGGATTTGTATTTAAGATAATAGTGAAGCGGGTGATGTATAGAGGATTGGGAGATCATTATCCCTCAGCTGTTAGAGCTTCTGAAACTGGAATTATAATCGGAGATGGCTGTGGGATAGCTTACCCACCTAGAAAATTACTGATGCTTACAAGGGTGGCAAAGGCCGGAGTGAAGAAGAAGGTAAATCATCTTTTATCCTTTTGCCTTATCTTACATTTATTAATAATGAGTTTCACCTTTCATCTCTCTTCCATTTTGTTGTGTCCTATTTCCAGGATTCCACAGCCAAACAATTAATTCATGCCATGGAACTTAAAATATATGTAGACATACTATTTTCCTTTTCAGAAAGCATCTGGAGCATGAAGGATGGTATGCTTATAATACTCCATGATTTTTCCCCCTTTTCTCTTAAGCTGAGCCATTATCTGGACATTGTGGAAGTAAACATTGCTCACCAGATCTCTCTACGCTCAGAAGCATTTTTTCATGCAATGACCTCGCAACACGAATTGCAGGACTACCTCAAGAAAACGTCCCAGGCTGTGAAAATGCTCCGAGACAAGATTGCACAGATTGATAAAGTAATGTGTGAAGGATCACTACACATTTTAAGACTGGCACTAACCAGAAACAATTGTGTGAAAGTGTACAATAAACTGAAGTTAATGGCCACTGTGCACCAAACTCAGCCCACTGTACAGGTGCTGCTATCCACTTCGGAATTTGTTGGGGCATTGGACTTAATAGCAACAACCCAAGAGGTCCTACAGCAGGAACTTCAGGGCATTCACAGTTTCCGGTAGGTTCATTAAGCCATTAGAAATGCCGTTGGGAGTTTTAAAAAGATAAGTCATGATGTGTAATGTTAGCTGAAGAAATGACAATGCATTCAAAGTTAAGTATTTTTTCTTCTAGATCTGTGTAGCAAAGCTATTATTCTGATATTTTAGTATTACCATACAAACATAAAAAAAGAATGCTGTTTCTAAAGACCTTTGGATGAATAAGCAATTTTAAGTATTCCAGTGGATGAAGTAAATGAAAGACCAACCACAACTTTGAAATGATAACATTTTGAAAATGTGAAAATAGTTTTACGTCAAGATGATAGGTCAAGATGGAGAGAGGAATACCAGTATATTTAAAACTAAGTTTATTTAAAAAGCACTTTAGTGGGTTACAAAGTCAGTAGTTAATAACATCTGTTTCTGATTTACAGTCTTTTTGCAAAAAAAAAAGGCATATTTGTTAAATATTCCTCATGGAAATGGAGAAAAAAAACAACAGGTAACAAAACATCTAGAAATAAATAAATTAAAAAATAGAAATAAAACAATTTCTCTAAGTTATTTTAAAAATATCTTCAGAAGTTGTTATTCAAAAGATGCTTTCAAGAAGGTGAATTATCCTATTTGTTTTACTCAGGGTTATGTAAAAATCACATAAAACATATTTAATTTATAGATGAACCAGTTATAAAACCATCAACATCGCCTTAAACAGACTAGCTGTATCTGTGGGAATTCTTACCTATCTTCAGGGAAGTTCATCCAAATTTTGCTCTACTGAGTGACTACAGAGAAGTTTCATACAAGATGTATTCAGTAACTTAATGGTCATTGAATATATATCAAAAAAGTTACTATTGGGTCCCCATGAGTCATAATTCACTGCAGGGCACACAATTACAGTAGCTTGGAACCCAGCTTGCTAAATAATTTTTTATTTTCCATAATGTTAAATATTCACATCCTTTTCAAATGTATGTGTGTGATTTTTTAGAAATAGTTTTCAATTTATCATTATTTCAGAAAAATAGAGTTCTATAATGACTAAGACTGTATTTCATAAAGTTAGAGATTAGAGTACTGTAGTGTCTGGACAGAAAAGAACTAAGAAATAGAATCAGTGTACTTTTATTTGCTAAGTACAACTTCTAAAATTTCTAATTTACCTCAAAGATAATAGGGTTTGGTTTTTTTTTTAACTTTGTTTTCTTGGCTCACAAATTTATACCTAATATGTTGATGAAAAGTAGTATAGTCATTGAAAGCTATCTGGGGAAAAAATCTAAGGACACAGCTATATATCTATTCCCAATAGTTTGATTTATTACAAGGCAGAATGGAAATTTTATTATCTTATGTTTATCTTGAGGAAGAATTTCCTTTAGTTTCATCTTTACTTTTTTGCATGTACCTTAACTCAAAGGACATCATGCTCTTCATAAAAATGTGAATATGATTTTTAAAACACTTTCAAGTGTGCTGATTCTCTGTGCTTTACTCAAATCTGTCTGGTGTTAGTGTTATTTTAAGAGCCCGTACATGTGTAGTAAGGAATATTCTTCATAGGAAATGTCTTTCCTAAAGCTTTTTATCAACCTTCAGTATTAGTATGACTATGACTGCATAAAAGCATGATATTACAACCTGTGTTGAACTTCTGATTTCTGACAAGCATCTTTACATTCAATAGTTTTCAGAGATGAAAGAGTACTCTAGATGAAAGTGTTTTTCTAAGTGAAGCAGACTGACCTGCATATGAAATAGTTTATTATAACTTGTTTTTTAATTTCTGTCAAATCCTATCTGATGAATTATTTATTTGACTTTATCTTCTTTTTATTGTAAGGTTGTTAATTATCGACATTAATTATTTGCCTTGTATAGGGTCATGGATATTTAATTTGTAGCTGGGATCTGCAAATATTAGTGTAAGAATATTTTCTGAAACAAAATAGCCAGGGATCGGATGTAACTCAGTATTTTTATACTTCATGGTTTATGTTCTGATGACTTTCAATGTGAGGATCTGAGGGACGGCACAGTAACTTGAACTGATCATGACAGAGTAAATTGAGTCCGTCTGTACTTGCCGTCTTTTATATGCACCTAGAACAGGGTTGAGCACCATGTTGGGAACTGTAGGCATTCATATCAGTAAATGGTTAATGAAAACGAACTTAAGACACCCGATAATTTGTCTGTGAAAAGCAGCAATAAAATTTACCAGGTAACCATGTTTTGAGAGCTGTTTAGAGATTAAGGATGTAAAAGGAAAACTGATTGATTTCTGGTTTTTGTTGGATATATGTGGGTAATACTTTTTGATTGCTTTGTAGGCATTTGGGATCACAGCTTTGTGAATTAGAAAAACTAATAGATAAAATGATGATTGCAGAATTTTCTACATATTCTCACAGTGATTTAAATAGACCATTGGAAGATGACTGTCAAATTTTAGAAGAGGTATGTGTTTTGGATGGTGGAATGAAATTGATATGATTTTTTTTCTTAATCCCTGAAAGTTCTGATTTAGAACATATTCTTCTCAGATTATATTGAGCAGGATAGTTTCAGATTTGTAATATCTGTCAGATCTAATGAGTCCTATATTAGCTGTGTGACCTTGTCAAATCTCATAATCCTATGAAATTAGAGAACAAACATAGCTTAATAAGAAATTAGAGTTGAACTCATGAAGTCTTTATAGCTGACAAACCAAGTTCAAAACCTAGATATAGGATGAGTTAACTTTATACTATCTGCACGTATGCGCTGGATGATACGTCTTTTAGTATATGGTAATTTATCAAGCATTTAAGTTGATCACTGATTATGAACATGTTTTATGTATATAAATATCTGAAGGGGCTTCAAAAAGTTTTCGGAAAAATTCCTTTTTATTCACTTTTTCTGTGAACCAGCAATACCTCTCTGGTAACTTCTCAGTGTTGGTTAATGCCAAGAACTAGTAGAATCCAAAGAGTCCTGATAGGAGCCTAGGTTACAGAGGTTTCCAGACACGTTAGCAGAGAGTTGGGTCCTTACTCCAGTGTTCTAGAGCACTTAGTAAAAACAATAGGGCTCATGAACTATGTATTGGACATCAGAATGTGAGAGATACTTTCTATTTTATTTTATTTTCAAGAAAGGCTAAAAAATCCTACAACTTGCTCCCAAGTCAGCCATATGTGACTGTGGTAGAACTAGATTTACCTGTTTTAGAGCATTGACTTCAAATAGGATGACAAAGATTGCTATGGAAAGGTTTTGCCAGAAAAAAAAAATGTTTTGCCAGAGTTCTAGAAAATATCATGTATAGGATAAAGATCTGAGAATCAAGTAATAAAACCTGAGATGCAGAATATTTCTACTCACAAGTAAGATTGTTTTATATTTAAAGTGTGAAATTACCTGGTCTTATTTTCATAGGAAAGACTAGTGTCTCTTGTATTTGGACTTTTAAAACAAAGAAAACTCAATTTTTTAGAAATCTATGCTGAAGAAATGATTATTACAGCAAAGAATATCATTAAACAGGTAATACACAGTTTTATTTGATATATTTTGACCTAGAGTCTTTTGTGCAATGTTTTTCTTTGCAGTATCATGGTAATAATCCATGCAGTAAGTATAATGGTAATATTTGCTTATTATTTAAAATTGAAAATATAAACCAATAGGAACAGAATGCCACATAAGATTATTTCTATGTATAGATTGTTCTGAATATTTTTCACTGTTTATATCATCCTGTATATATGATTTTCAATTATATATATTTTGTTAAAATCATAATATAAGCATTTTCTCACACTTAAATACAAGGCCTTCTGAAACAACATTTTTAATGCTTGTACAAAATTCCATCAATATTATGTTTATTAATCAACATTTACTTAACTTTTTTCTATGTTGATTATTTAGGTTGTTTTCAGTTTGATACTGTAAATTACACTGTTAGCAAACATCTTTGGTTTAAAGATTTTATTTTTAATATTAAGAACTATTTTCTTAGGACTGATTCACAGAAGTAGAATTATTGGTCAGAGTGCAAAGTATTTGAAGTTATTAGATTCATAGAGTTGCATTGATATCTACAAAGATCTACCAATTTATACTTCCAGCAGCAGTAGTTAATGTTTGTTTCTTGATCTCTGAGAAACTAATTATAAACTAGAATCCATGGGTTCTTTAGCTTTTCTTGCCTGAACTTCAGGTTTACTATATATATGCAAAAGGTAATACAGTGTTGAATGCATTGTTTACTAGTTTTAATCATCATTAAGTTAAATGAATATAGATGAATGTTTGGTGTTTACATAAAACAAATAAAAATATTACCACCACTCCATCTTTTACCTCTCTCAGGCACTAATTAAGACGCTATTTTGAAATTTTAAAAACCATTTTAGGAAATTGTTGGTTACAACTACTAATACTAAACATACACACGTATTTGTACTCCAGAAATTCTATTCCTAGGTACACACTCAACAGAAATACATGCATACATTCATGAAAAGACAGTGTAAGAATGCTCATGGCAGCAGCATTGTAATAATAAAAATATATAACAGTTCAAATTTCAGCAACAATAGAAAGGATAGTAGACTTGTATTATATAATGGATAGACTAAATGTTGCAGCAGGGGTATAAATTATAGACAAAATGTGGAACCAGAAAACCAGACAAAAAGGATGTTTATGTTCTGTATGATTTCTCTTGATATAAAGTTGAGACAGGCAGTAGTATTTTGGGGAAGGCTGGAATAGTTTTGGGGAGAGGCTGGCATGAAAAAGGGGAGAGAAGCAGGAGGTGGGCTGGACTGCTGAGTACTGGTAAGGTTCATCTTCTTGAGTTTAGTGTGAATTACACAGATTTCTTGGTTAAAAAAAATTGAGCTGTTTACATAATTTATACAGTTTCTGAATGTATGCTTCAATAAGTCTTTTTAATTTGCTGTATTTTAATTCCCAGATTTCTCTACAAGTCTAAGCATTTATTTATTTTTAACTTTAATTTGTTGGGTTATATAACAAGCAGCTACAATGAATCTTGAAATGAATTCCTTTGGGTATTTTAATATGATACTTATATCCTAAGCACATATTATAGTTCTTTTTTTCTAGTGTATGACTCAGCAATTTTAAGTAGTAAGACATCTAAAAATTACTGTGATCAATCAAATGTTAAAGTTCAAACATACATAGTTCAATAATAATTTAACTGGCCAAGGGTGATTCAGACACTTAGAAGTATATGAGACTTTATTATTCAGGTCTTTCCAAGTATGTGTGAGAGATAGAAGAGCAGCATGGTAAAATGGTTCTTCTAGTCAGTGAGATCCTGGTTATTGTACAAATGAAAGATGGTTATGTAGGATTCTGACGAAGCTAATCAGATTGTTTCTGTTCTCTCTTTAATTTTGTAGTGTGTGATTAATAAAGTTTCACAGATAGAAGAAATAGATACTGATGTTGTTATGAAGTAAGTATAAACATACACTTGGTGGTTATCAGTCAGAGAAAAGACTACAAACTCAGAGTAATTTAAGGTGGATTTAATGAAGGAATTATTTATTAAGGTTTGGACAGGTTATAGGAAAACTACAAAGGATAGTGCAATACTGTAGAAGGAACAAGGAAAGTTTGGTTAACAGAACCCTGAAGGAGAAAGATTTGTGGTTATCTCCCTTCAACTCCGTTTTGATTCATAGCACCTCCAATGCTATAGAGTAGAACTACCACATAGAGTGTTTAGGCTGTAATCTTTACAGATCCACTGGATCTTTCTCTCATGGAGGGTGGGTTTCTCTGATGGGTGGGTTTGAACTCCCAACCATTGAGCAATCAGGGTTCATGAAGGACCTGTCATAATTGAAAAAAACTCTGTCCTACAGTGTACGTGTTCCTCATTGACCAAGCCCAGCAGGCTAACCTTCGAGGGCAGGGAGCAGGGTAAGAAAGGATGCAGTGTAGACATGAAGTAAGGGTATGGAACGTAGGCCTTTACAAAGGCACAACAAGTGTGAGTTTACATTATTTAGCTGTATAATAAAACCTAGCTTTGAATTGACTGTGGAAAGTTTTTGGAAACTGATTTTGAATCACCTCTTGTAGTCATGAGAGTTAAGACGTTTAATTTCTGTCTTTGTTCTTAAAATTACCATTTTATTTTTGAGAAGAATAATGATAAATGTTTTAAAACTGAATTTTCCATTTGTATAGTTACCTAAACTTTGTCAACTGGTCTAAGATATGGATATTGATATGAACATCAATGAAACTTCTCTGGGCAAAATCCAGAGAGTAGGGATTTGTGGAGTTTCTAACTTCAGTACCTGATGAAAACTCAGTTTGATACATAATTGAAGCAGCCATAATGATGGGGGAGGGTCATCACTAGAATGAGCAAAAATAAGTCATGGGGACTCTGTGGCAGCACCATGGACAGTGAGTGCTACTTTGGACTTTCTCCTTACTGAGGGGATGGCCTAGCATAGAGAACTTCTGGGAGCTCAAGTACAGGAAGGAGTAGCTGTGAGCATAAACTCCTAGTTACAGCGACACTCACTAGAACTTTTGAGTAGCAAGTCCTTTAAGTACTGTCTATCTTTATGGAATTCTATTCTGCATATTTTTTCCATTTTGAATTCATTCATTCATTCATTAATGTAACTAAAAAAAACCCCAAACAAAACTCACTGCTATCGAATCGATTCTGACTTACAGTGAGCCTATAGGATGGATTAGAACTGCCCTTGTAGGTTTCTGAGACTGTAACTCTTTATGGGAATAGAAATCTTTTTCTCTTGAAGGGGCTGGTGGTTTTGAAGTGCTGACCTTGCAGGTAGCAGCCCAATTTGTAACCAGTACGCTATGAGGGCTCCTTTGATTATGTAAGCTATAAAAATAACTGCTTTGGAGGGTAGAGGGGTTACTGTAAGTCACGTGCCCAGGTTCACACAGCTAAATGGCAGAGCCCAAATAAGGCAGTGTGGCTCCACACCCCAGCTCTCTTAGCGCCATGTCATATTCCCTGCCACATGTTGAAAACTGCTTTTTAGTACAGTTAGAAAAGTGGGTTATTAGATTAGTGGGGGGAGATGTTATATTCCTATGTTAATTTTAGAATATCTCTTCCCAACATTTATCCAAAATTGGTTTATTTCTCTATGTGAAATTCATCTCTGATAAAATTTCTGTTTGTATATTTTACTTAACTAGTCTTAGAGATGTTTAACCTAGGTGTTGTTTTGTAGTTGGCCTTTTCAACTCAAGATTATATTATTTTACTTAGGTAACTAAGTATTTTAAATAGTCTCCTTCAATTTGTAAAATGTTACTACCTTAAAGAAAAATTACCATTTTCCCCCCCTAGGCTTGCAGATCAGATGAGAATGTTGAATTTCCCCCAGTGGTTTGATCTCCTAAAGGATATTTTCTCTAAGTTTATAATATTCCTACAGAGAGTTAAGGTAAGTTTATGTAATTACCACTTTGCCCAGAAAAATACTGAAAATCGTGAGTTTTCCAGATGTATAATATACAAATGGAGTAAAAACGAAAAATAAAACAGAGTTTAGGTTTTGTAATTTTCTTACAGAGACCTGGGGTTTTAAAAGATTTGGAACTATTTGGTATATTTAGATAATTTTTATAATTTTGTATGATTTGTTTTATACTGAAAAAGAACATGTTATACTATAAACACTATAATGTTTACTGTATATTAAATGTTATACAGTTACAGTTCCTCATGGTTTTTGTGATGCTTAAATTCCTCTAGGCATCTTGCTATAGATGCCATCGGTGAGTCTGCATTGACTCAATGGCAGTGAATTTGGTTGGTTTGGTCTTTACCTTCATAAAACAAACCCATTGCTGCCAACTCATTTCCCACTAAGGGTGACTCTAGGTAGAGTTTCCATGGCTAAAAATCTTTAAGGGAACAAAAAGCCTCATCTTCCTCACTGGGAGCAGCTGGTGTGTTTGAACTGCTTGCCTTGGGGTTAACCGCCCAATCTTTACATGGCAGGGCCACAAGAGCTGTTTTCTATAGAACAAAGAAATAAGTTATCATTTAACTGATTATTTTTATGGTGTTATTTTATTATTTTATTTTTTATTGTTATTTTAATCTTTTGTTTATTCTTTCCAGTGTTTAAGTTTTCCTTGAAGGGAGTTAGGTCTTTTGTATTATCGGGGGAAAAAAGTTTGATTTTCAGAAAGCAGTGTTACTAGGATAAACTTGATTGAGGGATAAACCAATTTGAGCTCTTATTTAAGTTTCCAGACTTATTACTGTGGTACATTCTTACATTTATTTCACAAAAAGAACTATATTTCATATGTCCCATTAATATTAAAGCAAATTATATTTCTTTGAAATTTCAAGCAGAACATTTCAATAATACATTTCCTTTAAATGGAGAATTAAAAGATTAGGGTTTGAAAGTTTTATATTTGATTTATTTTTTAATTAAGGATTTATATAGCTATTAAGTTTTTATTAAAATTTTTGTTTATTGCCTGTATTCCAGATTACATTAATTTGTATAGTGAAAAGAAAAATAATCCTTAAATGCATTGTACATTCCTTTAAAGCAATTTATAGTTCTTAAATTTTTATTTTGTTATGTGGATGAATAATCCTGATCTGTTATTTCGGAGACTTATCAACACAGCTACCAGAGTGTTTTATTCACTCAGTCTATATGGGATTACTTTGTGTGTTTATAGTTCTAAATAACAGGAAACACCACTCAGAGTATCCTAATCAAGAGGCTTTATTAGCTCAGCTAATTGGAAACTATCCAGAGGTCACCTGTAGGTTTATAGATGACAAACTGGAAGAACTGTGAAGAAGTAAAGCCAGGGCTTGATGATCTTGAAATGTTTACTAAAACAGAAACAACCAGAATGTCTGGAAATAAGTGATGAGAGAGGAAGGTATAAGATGAGAAGCGGCAAATGGGCTTACATGATAAGGAATGGGGATTTTTTTCTTCTTCTTATAGGCAGGTACATCAACTGATAATGGTTTTCTGACAAATTAATGTGTTTACTGTATCCTGTTTAAGAGGTTAGAGAGATATGCAATATGTTTTACTGTGATTTCCACTTACAAAATCAATGAAAAAACAGGAACTGTATTCTTGTGTTATTGAACTAATTTCTCCTGGGGAATTTTCCCACCGTAAGTCACCTGTCTTGTACAATAAAAGATTAGTAGAAAATGTAATATATATGATGATGGCAACAAATGTACAAATGTGCTTGACACAATGGATGTATGTATGAATTGTAATAAGAGTTCTATGAGCCCCCAATAAAATGATTAAAAAAAAAAGAAAACCAAGCAAAAAAATTGTAATGTATATTTTAACTCATTTATAACCATAAAAGGCACAGAATTCAAAATGCACAGAATCCACTGTTAAGATCTTTAGGTGCAAGATATTTTAAATGCTTTAAAAATCATCTTGCTTTTTGTAGGCAACGTTAAATATCATTCATAGTGTTGTGCTCTCGGTTCTTGACAAAAACCAAAGGACTAGAGAATTGGAGGCGATTTCTCAACAGAAGAATGCTGCAAAAGACAATTCATTGGACACAGAGGTGGCTTATCTAACCCATGAAGGCATGTTCATAAGTGATGCATTCACTGAGGGTGAATTAACACCTATAGCAGTTGACAGTACCTCTCAAAGAAATGCATCTCCAAATAGTGAGCCATGCAGCAGTGATTCGGTATCCGACCCAGAATGTACTACTGATTCTTCATGCAGCAAAGAGCAGACTCCATCTGTTATTCCAGGAGGTGTGCAGATTACGTGAGTATAGAGCCAAGTGCTAAATTGACTGACAGATTTTGAGTGTTTTATTAATGGTTTCAGTAAGGTAGGTTATTCTCTTTGTTTTCTACGTTTCTAGTTAAGCTATAATAGACCCTGCCTAGACTCTCTTCTACTTTTTAGGTTCTTCTCTGTAGTCACCATTCTGTTGTCTTTGTTCTCTACTGAATTTCTTCTGTCGTATTTTATTTCCTCAAACAATAAAAACATTTTAAACATAGTTATTTTAAAGTCTATCTTCTAACTCCCTTCTCTGGGTCTCTTCATTTTCTATTGTTATCTGTGTTTCCATCTGTATCTGTGTCTGTGTGAGAGAGAGAGAAACTGAGAGTTCGATCAAATATGAAAAGTTTCTGAGATGATTTTAGACCTGGGATGCTATTTTCTTCCATGAAGATCTTCAATTTGCTCTAGTAGACAGCAAGAGACATTTAGCAGTAGTCCCAGTTACTTTATTCCATCAGATGTGGAAGTACTTTGAAGCTGGGCATCAACCCTTGTGAGGACTACTAGTAAACCTTCCTACTCATCCTTATTCCTAGGTGTAGCCCTCTGGACACCAACCCAAAACATTGGAGACTTAATAAAGTTTCCTCTGAATTTCAGGTTTTGTTTTTCTTGCCTTTCAATCAATAAGCTCATTTTTCAGACTCTTAAAATTTGCAGTTGCCTGTAGGTATACACACATGTGCCAGGCTCACACTGCTCGGGTTTCTTCTTTCCCTGGATCTTGGCTCTGGAATTCTACACTGCTTTGTTAGTTCTCTTTTGCCTCCATATAGACTTGCTTATATTGTCCCCCTGCTTTCTTTGAAAGAATATAATCCAGAATTTGCACTTAGTACTTTGAACATAACCCAGTGGCCAGGAAGTTTAGAGAAGTAGAGTTTTTAGTTTGTTGGCCATTTGCCCAACTAAAACTATTATTTGTGGCAGAAGAGAACAGATATGGAAAGATAGCTAGCAGCCTGCCTGTATCATTTGAGATTATTTCAAGCCAGATGCAGTCTTAGAGTTTTTTTTTCCTCTCCTACAATCATCATTGTGACTTTCTCTTATCACATGCTCCTCATCTATGGACTAGAGAGAACAACATGATAACATAGAAGGTTTCCTAGATGGTTCTTCTATGTTCTGTAGGCACATGCATGTCTGTGAGCTACCCAGCAAAAAGGAACAGTGGATGAACTGAACATATTAACTGATCATATACATCTGGCCCTAATTAATTTTTTAAGTACAAGGGCTCTAGCTATTTCTGTCTCGAGTGTTGCTTTGTCTCACAGCTCTCTCTGCTTTTCCCCCCTGGTTCTGTAATCTATTGCAGTGGCCACACAGAGCTCACGATATAATTTTGGGGTTTACTAGGGAAGGTAACAGGTTAAAATTCAGGTGAGAAATGCTAAGGATACAGTTGTTCAGCAGGACAGTTTCTTTGCCCTGCCCACGGTAAAGGCTCCCTCTCAGGCCCTTGGTGAGCCCTCTGCCATGTTACAGTGCTCTTTTAGGGCAGCCAATAAATTCCCAAAGGGCATACCACACCATTGTAAGCCTCCACCCTAAGGCACTCAGCTCTAACTGTGTGGGTTAGCACACCTGCTCTCCCAGTTAAGTGCCCAGAGAAGCACTCAGCCTTACTTGTTCTGTGGGCTAGGAAGTCCACCACTCTGTCTCATGCCCTGGCTCCTGTTTCTGCTGCTGCTGCTTTGTCACTCCTCAGGTTGCCAAAGCTGCCGCCTGGAATCAGGAGGTTCACTGGATAGGGCTCTCAGGGCCCAGAGGATCCACTCCAGTCCTGACTCTTCTCTCTTGCTGGTAGTGAGATTTCCCCCTTCCTGCTTCTGAGAGGGCTGTTTATACCCAGTAGGTCGGCAGTCACAATGAATCCTGTTCATGTGACTCACTCACAGGAAGCCAATCAGTATATTCGCCCAACTTCTTATCCAGATTCATGCTGAGAAAGGTCATTTCATGGGAGTTACCAAGACTATGGCTATAAGAGCCACATTAAATAATTGACTGTATTGCAAAGATTTTTGCTTTTTCAGTTTATTTTTTGTCACAGACGCAGCACATGCAAATAAGATGTGAGACATTTTATCTTTGTGGTAGATTTTCCCAATTTTCTCATTCATGTTGTCAAATAATTAACAATTATCTATACATTTATTACAGTGTAAATATGTTCCTTTTCCAGGCAGTTAATGATGAAGGAAAAACTAGAAAAGATTAGAAAGTTTCAGAGGTGGTTTTATTTTATTTTCTACATAAAAGAGACATAATTAGACTTTTAAAAATAAAATGATGGTTGAAAAAACAAAATTCTAAGCAATTAAATACTAATTTGTGAGCTCTAAAATTAAATCACCCTACTCTTATAAAGGCTTGCACTTTTTAAATTTTCCATTTTGTTTGTATCTCTATGAATTGGTAGAATATTGTCAAGAACTTCAAATACTTTATTATTTTGTTACCTGAGGGAACATTATAAAAAATCCTTCCAAAACAGTGTCCTTCAGTAAGAAAGTTGAATTTGAAATGTAAGCAGACATTTTTATGAGAGTTGGCATTGAAGCATCACTAGTCTACTATCTAGAAGTCAACTATTGATGCAGAGGAAGCTCAGGACAGTGGAGAGAGAATTAAACTTGTCTCTGGTTTTTGTCCTATCCACTCAACCTTGTGACCCTGGGTAGGACACTTAACTTTATCAAATGCAAGCATGATGTTTCTGGGCATACTTTATAAATATTAAGCCCTCTCAAAGTAGTAGTAAATAAATTTAATGATATAATTGTGAAGGATAGCAGGTAATAATGTTACTACATCAACCCGTTTAGAGTAGTGATTTACTGTAAGTTAACATACATCAAGACTCTTTGTAGTATTTTTGAATATTATTTTATCTCAACCGAAAGAAAAAATAATGCTAAAGCACTTAAATGTCCATAGAAACTGCACTGTTAGCTCCACTCAGTGCTTTTATATATGTTCCCAGGGGAAAATGTATAAAGAAAAGAACTTTATATTTTTCTTTCAATATTGGAATTAAGTATATTATATCTTATAAAAACTACTGATTTGCTTAGTGATGGGAGTAGTGATACCGTGAGGGTAGGGGGAAGGTGGGGACAGAAGGGGGGAAATGGGGAACCGAGTACAATGATTGATGTGTATGTAACTCCCCAGCCCAGGGGGATGAACGACAGAAACGAGGGCAAAGGCAGACAGTGACAGTGTAGCTATGAAGATAATAATTTATAATTTATCAGGGGTCCAGGAGGGTGGGAGGATTGGGGGAGGAAGGGAAAAAAAGAGGAGCTAATACCAAGGGCTCAAGCAGAAATAAAATGTTTTGAAAATGATGATGGCAACATTTGTACAAATGTGTTTGATACAGTTGATGTATGGATTGTTATGAGCTGTAAGAGCACCCAATAAAATGATACATTAATTTAAAAAACAAAACAAAAAAAACTACTGTTTGCTTATAGGTTCCATGAGAGCAGCAGCTAGCTTTTCGATCCTCTTGAGTGCTGAGCACTTTTAAACATAGTAAATATTAGTTGAGTTGAACTGGATACTAACTGCCATTTGTAATTATGAATAAAAAAAGTTCTTTGCCATGAAATAACGTTAGTTACTTCTTTTAATGTGTCAGCGTTTGTGTAAAACTTCTACTACTCTTAGCTCCTTGTACCTACACTTAGACACACACACACAGTGTACACACATATACAAGAGGGCTACAAAAAGTCCATAAAAAAATGGAATAAAAAGATAATGGAATTTTCTCACAAACTTTTTGAAGCCCCCTTGTATGTTTCCTGTTATTTTTGTATGATTTGCAGTTAGCATCTGAACTAAGTGCTTAAAATATAGAGAAAAAGTATGCGTAGACAAACCAAAAAACCAAACGTAGACAAACCAAAAAACCAAACCTGTTGACAAGTTAATTCCGACTCTCAGCCACCTTGTAGGGAAGTATAGAACTCCTCATAGGATCCCCCAAACTGCACATCTATGCAAGCAGGCAGTCTCATCTTTCTCCCAGGAAGCAGCTGGTGGGGGGGTTAAACCACTAAACTTTCCATCTGGAGCCAAGTGCTTTAACCTCTGTGCCATCACGGCTCCTTTTACTTTTTAAGATCGGCTAATATGTATGCATTAGCGAAATGTGTTTTAAGTGATGTTTCAACACAGAATATTTTTTTCATATGTGAACTTTTATAGTTTTTTGTCCTTTTAACTGGGTAAAAGTCACCTATAGAGAACAAAGGGTTTGAAACTTTACCTGAACAGAACTCCATTTGTCAATTTCAGGGCCAGCGATGACCTGAAGCTAACTGACTTGGAGCTCGGGAAGCTGGCACATAGTCCCCAGGAGTTACTGTGTAATGCCTCGGATATATGCCATGACCGAGCTGTCAAGTTTCTCATGTCAAGAGCAAAGGTTAGCCAGCTCGATAGGCTTTTGGTATTTCATATTTTGTACACAAGTAAGCTTTTTGAAGATCTCGAGTTAATGTCTGTGCCTGTATCATCATGTTCTCATATTGCATATTATGTTGTTAATTTTATTAAGGCAATAGCATTGCTGGTATGGCCTATTACAGAGATATAAAATAATCCAGATAAAAGAAATAGGAGAAATTATTAAAGTATTATTTTCAAAGAAATGATTAAAGGACTTATTTTTCAAAAATAATTCTTAGATAATTAATTTAAAACAGTAATATATGATTGTGTGTGTGTGTGTGTGTGTGTGGCCAAACTTTTGTTAATTAAATTAGTTTAACTCTAACATTGTGAAAATTTATAGTTTGACCTGAGTTCTTTTGAGTTACTGTATTAGCTATAAAGGATTGGGGTCAAATTTAATCTTCATAAGCAATTTGTATGCAATTTCTGAGCTAAAGTATTCTGAGACTTCATTAAAAGTGATAAAAATAATTTATATCTTAGACTTATTAAAATTTGTTAAATTGGTTTTATAGCTCATCCATGCATGATGTTATAATAACTCATGATTTTTTGTGTTATCTTTAAAATTTAGGATGGTTTTCTTGAGAAGCTAAATTCCACAGAGTTCATAACACTTTCTCGATTAATGGAAACATTCATTTTAGACACTGAACAGATCTGTGGAAGAAAAAGTACATCATTACTTGGAGCACTTCAGAGCCAAGCTAATAAATTTGTAAATAGATTTCATGAAGAGAGAAAAACTAAGCTCAGGTATCACCATATCCATTTTATTCTGCAAATTCTCCTCCTTTTCTATCGAAAATACAATGTAACACAGGGAATAATTGGCCAAGTAGAATGACCTTACAAAAATTTAAAATTAAAGCAGTTATAGAATTGAAATTATGTTTCTTGACTTTTAAAAGCAGGATTTTTTTCTTTTCCACCCCCACACAAAGTGAAGTAAATTATGTTTCACTGAAATTCTTGGTTAGGCTAAGGGCTGTAAATAGCGAAGAATTTCCTTGAAGCACTAGCGCTGTTTGTGAATGAGTTCAGTTTACTCAGGTGCTTAGCACTCTCAGAAGTCTTGAGTGTTTGTTCAACCTTTGTTTTTCTGTTCAATCCAGGAGGATGGCAGTGAAATACTAACCTTCATCTTTTCACCTTTGAATAGCCTCCTCTTAGACAATGAACGCTGGAAGCAAGCAGACGTTCCTGCAGAATTTCAGGATCTTGTTGATTGTTTATCAGATGGAAAGATTGCATTACCAGAAAAAAAATCTGGGGGTATGTGTATTCTTTCACACGTTCTTCCAGTTTTATATGATGTGTGTTAATTTCATATGCCTGTAACATTTCTGTAATTAGAAGTGCTTCTCAGAATGCTTAGAACTAATATTGCCAGCTTCGTCACTAAGTAGCTGACAGGGAAAGTACTTAGGATAATTTGTAGCAATAATTTCAAGTATTTATTGAGTATTAACCATGTACCAGACATGGACACATGTCCACTGGTACCCTCGTTTATCTTCACAGCAGTCTTTAAGGAAGGTACTATGTGACCCTGCCAAATGGTGAAGAGATTTTGAGTTTTAGAAGGTTAAGTAATTTTGTCCAGGGTCATGAAAGATAAGCTGATAATTAAAGCCAATTTTATGTGATTTCATAAGTATATTCTTAGAGCATAGTGTTGAGTTCAGAGGCATCCATTCATTTAGTAAACACTAATAAGCCTCTACTTTGTGTACAGAGATATTGATAACTAGCAACCAAACCGGTTGCTGTTGCATTGACAGCCCATGTGTGCCACAGTAAAACTGTTCTGTTGGCTTTTCAATGCATGCATTTTTGGAAGCAGTCACTAGACCTTTCCCTCTAGGGGCGCCTCTCAGTAGACTCGAACCTCCCACATTTCACTCAGCAGTCAGCATATTGACTATTGTACCGTCTGACGTTCAGGAGCTAAAGATGACTGTTCTTCTTCAAAGGGGCTGAGTCTAGTTAGCAAAATTTAAAAATGTATTACCAGTCACAAATCATTCAACAGTGACGTAATAGAGAAAAGCAAACTTAACCCCAGAGATGATGATGGCAACATCTGTACAAGCATGTTTGATATAATTGATGTATGGATTGTTAAGAGCCCCCAGTCAAATGATCTTTAAATTAAAAAATAATAAGGAGAAATGACCTCAGAGACAGAGAACGGTGAAGGAGATGGAGAAGGACAGGCCAGAGAGGAAGGAAGGAATCCAGAAGAACACATTTGAAGGAGGATCTTTTTTTACATTTGTGTTTGTGATGGGTGAAAAAAAATAAACCAGACCGTAAATCCTTTAAAAAAAAAGTTATAAAATTAGTTTGAAGGAGAGAATTGTCATGACTATCAAATACAGGCTGAGTTTCATGTGAAGCGGATGTCATGGCTGGGAGCTTGTATCCCATGTACAGAGTCCTCCCTGTATCATAATAATGTAAACTGATTTACAGCACAGCTAGTAATATCAATTTGAATTTATAAAATTGGTGATTATTTTCTAATGCAGAGGACAGTTACCATTTTTTCCAATTTTATGCACTGAATGAAAGCTTAGTATTTTTACAAAGAAACATTTTGAAATTGTATAATTCACATTTGTACCAAAAGTAGTAATTATAAGAATGACGCTGAGTAGAATGCACATAGTGGCTGTTTGTTTGGCAGATAAGGAATTAGTTTCAACTTCAGCAATTTAGTGGAGTAATAGTTTATAGCTACGTGCTAAGTAACTGAAAGGTGAGGAGAATAGACAACAAAGGTAGCCTACTTTCCCACGAAATTTGGCTTCTAGAAAGTCACAGTGTGGGGTGACGCGTTGAGTCCAGCAAACAAGAACAAAAACCCCTGTGACCATTTTTAGAAGCTAACAGTGTTGTGTGGTGATTACAGTTTTCTTAATAGTGATTATATGATCCTACAAAAGCTGGATGAAAATAAAAGTCTGACTATTGTAGACTGCTCATTTAAAATGACTCATCCAAGCTATATTTGACTGACTTCCCGCTCTGTGAAGTGAGGTTGTATCTTAGGAAATTAATACATACCCAGATCTATCAAATGTGAACATGCTTAATTTATAGCAGAATGGTCATGGCAAGGCATGTAACCAAGACCTCATAACATTCACTTACAAGAGAATTAGGATTAACAATTACAATGTTAGTTAAATGGATAAAGTAAACATCTTTAGACCAGGCTTTTACCTTTAATGAGAAGTTTCAGGAGGATGCTTTACCACGGCCTGGACTCCAGCGGTCCCTAGTAGCTGTGGTGTGAAGTTGGTGGCACTGGCAGAGTCTCAGCAGGCTCTCAGCCTTTAGAGAGAGGAAGAAAATGATCCCCTTGCCTCTAGTGTCTCAGCAAATGATCAGAAATTCAGGGCTTATATGTGAAATTTTCAGTTTTGCTCACAGAGTAAGGGCCTGTCATTTCTTCAGGATTAGAGATGAGCTAAAGGTAGTATTTTTTCTTGAAGGTCAAAGATTAGGAAGGTTATTTAGGTTTATGTCTCAAGGATAATTTACAAAAATTAGCTATGCTATGTATTCTTTTATCAGAGCATGCTAGGTCAAAGTAAACATAAGGGTTGTTTATCACATTCTTCATACACTTCACATTTCTCTGCCCAAGTTTTTAGAAGGCTGATAAACTAGCTGTTGATGATTACAGATTGCTACCGAGTCATAGGTAATGTCAGAGAGCCCCACAAAAGTAGATATATTTCAAAGTTCATGTTATAAAAATACATATGTATTTTGAAATTGTCATAGTGACTTTTATCCCTCATGGGATATGAGATTTCTTTCTAATCCTTTTTTCCATGAACTTTTTAAAGCCCTCATATTTCCTGCCTCGTTACAGCTCATAGTTTCACTCTACCATTGTTACACAAGTATAACAATTGTGAACATGTGTGGGTTAACTTTTTTTCTTCCTCCTGGAAAGTGAATTATTTTCTTTCTCTCGAGATGATAACAACAATAAGATGATTCTTTTATGTATTCTTCTGCTCCATTCTTTTTTCCTAAGAGTAAAAAAAAGTTGGATGTTACTAGAAGTAGATCAAAACTTTACTAGTGCTAATAAATTTAAGGACCCTTTGATTTTACTAATTTATCTATTGAATTGCTAACTACTCAGCTAGGCACTTGAAGAGTGAAGGTAATGAATAGCAGCTAATATTTATTAAGTGCTTACTAGGTGTGCTATTGGTTGTAAGTGCGTTCCAATGATTATCGCTTTTCTATAGCCATGAGCTAGACACTGAGTATTCCCATTTAAAAAACCTGAAAACGAAACACAAAGAGGTTGAGCAACTTGCCCAGGTTGCCACAGCTAGAAAGTGGTAGAGCTAGGATTCAGATTTAGCAAATTGATGTGCGCGCGCGTGTGTGTGTGTGTGTGTGTGAGAGATAGAGAGAGAGAGAGAGGGAGAGAGAAAGAGCGAGAGAATGCACATAGAAAGAGTGAACTTCCTTCCACTCCACAGTGTCTAGAAAGAATCGGAGGGATTAGTTTAATGTTTTACATTGTACAAACATTCTTATTATTTCTATTTCATCTCCTTGCTCCCTAACCCCACCACCCCACCTCATTTATATTTTAAAATCGCTGTTGACCCTTTGGTCTTACATTAGAAAAAAAAAATTTTTTTAAGGAATGCAATACTAAAGGGTGACAGTCTTTCCTCTTTGGACTAAACTGTACTTCATTGACAGATAACTTCAGGGATAGTTTCAAGTTAAGGTTTGGAGAGCAACTTCTTTTAAGAATTGTAAGTTTTGATCTGCATTTTTCTCCTTTTGTGTGTGTGAATGATTCCTTTATGTTGCTGATCAGAACTTTTGTAGTGGTATGTGGGGACCATCTAGTTCTGGTCACAAGATGGAAAAGGCAGTGGTTCAGAGAGACACTTAGTCCTATAATGCAGTTCCTTCATCGATTGTTGTGTTTTCTTCCTTCTTTTTTGCTCCAGATGAATAAAGGCCAATAGTTGTATCTTAAGAGGGCTACTCATAAGCTTTTACTCACCTGGGAGGTGAGACATAAACTCTAAGAACTATATTACGCCAATTGACTGGATTGTCCTATGGGACCATGGCCCCAAGTCCAGTAGATGGACTTTGGAGTTCCTACACTCAGTTACTACAATAAAGAAAACTGCTTAAGGGATATACCCTGCATTCAGATATTGTGCAGTCTCATGTTGTTGTTGTGTTCCATCCAGCTAGTTCTGACTCACAGTGATCCTCCGTACTACAGAACAGAACACTAACCTCACAATTGTTATTTTGCGTGAGCCCATTATTGCAGCCATCAATCCACCTCATCAAGGGTCTTGTTCATTTTTGCTGTCCTTTTCCTTCTCTGGTAAAATATCCAAAGTACTTGAGATGAAGTGTTGCCATTCTCATTTCAAAGGAGCATTCTGGCTATACTTCTTCCAAGATAAATCTTTTGTTCTTTTGGCAGTCCATGGTACTTTCAATACTCAGTATATTTTCAGTATGTAAGGCACTTGAGTGTCCGAGGATTTGGGGATCTGCCAAGGTCCTGGAACCAATCCCCAGACAGATGAGGGTTGATAACAAGGATATACATATAGTATTACTATTTGCTTGGAAAGCAAAACCAGCATTTCACTCTGTCTCATGCTCTGCCTCCTGGTTCTGCTGCTGCTCATCTCATATTTTACTTACATTCTTAGATCTTGCTAGTAGTGAGATCCCCTTTCTTGCTTCTCAGAGGGCTCACTTTATACCCAGCAGGATAACAATCCAATGAACCCTAGTCACAGTCGCTCACAGGTAAATCCTATCATTGGTTCCCCCCTTCTTACCCAGACCTGTGCAGGAAAAGTGCAGTCTTATAGACATAATGGATTGTGTTTAGACATTATCGCACTGACCTTCTTTGCTTCGAAGAGAAGAAGTAGAAATATCACATCTTAGAGCTCAAAGAAAATGGAAATTTAAGGAAGATGACTTGCCCACAGTAATCCATTTAATTGCTGGTCCAGGACAATAACCCATTCTACTGTACTTTTCACTGTAACATGATGAAGTTTGTCTTATAAGAAATATCACATGCTGAAATCAAGTAACTTCTGGTTTTAGAATTAAACAGTCTCTCCATTGAATTTAGATATTAACTTATAGTCTAAGAATTATAATGACTAAAAGACAATTGAAATGCTTGTTTTGTCTTTCCAAACTAATAATAATAATATATGTGTGGTGGTAGCCAGCCCCTCACAACTAATCATGGGTAAAGTAAGCACAATTGTACGGTTGAGATATATGGAGATTATAATAAAGTTATAGAGAATGAGAGAGAGAGAAAAATAGTAAAATAAGGAAGTTGGGCACATTTCATGGTAGCATGCTCACCTCAGCTTCTGTTGGTGGGAGAGGGCAGGAGAGGAAGGAGAGAGAGGGAGGGGAAGGGAGGACAAGGGGAGAGGGGACAGAGGAACAAGGGACAGGGGAGAGAGGACCAGGAGTGAGCTCTTTATTTCTAACCAAGCCTTATATACCTTTGGGGGGCGCGCAAGCCTCCTAATTACAGGTAAATACATACGTCATGGGAAGGGGTTGTACTATAGGTAATACAGTAAAAGGGGGAAGATCTAGGGGTATACATGCAATAGGAATGGGAGGGATCCTAGATTCATGATGGTGGCCTAACCTTGTTCGCCTTTGAGTTGGAGACTTGATTTCACCTGAGCTTTCAGGGGAAGTAATCTATTGTCCTTAACAGCAAGGAGTGAACCCTACCTGCGTGGGACCAGACAATAGTCTGATGGCTGAATGCCTTCAGGGAGGATATCTAAGCATCTGACCTTCCACCATGTGTTGGCAAAAGCCTTTAATGTTTGGCATATCTTTGGGAGAGACTAAACTGGAGAAAAGTCTGTTTACATCCCACAATATATGTATGCATGCACAACATATGAATGCATCGTTGGTATACAGTCATCCCCCAGTATCTCTGGGATTGGTTCCAAGACATCCAGAAGTAATAAAATCCTCAAATAAAATGGCATAGTGTTTACATAAAACATAGGCTCATTTTTCCGTATACTTTAAATCATCTTTAGATCACTTGCAATGCCTAATCCAATAAGAGGGTTATGTAAATAACACTTTATGCTCCTTTGAGGGAGTGCTTTGACCACTTAGTTTTCAGTCCACAGTTGGTTGAATCCACAAGTAAAGAAGGCCAAACTAGTTAATACACACATTTTATATATATATATATATATATATATATATATAGAGAGAGAGAGAGAGAGAGAGAGAGATGCACATATATAAATAAAAACAAAACAAAAGCCACTTCCATCAAGCCAGTTACAACTCCATGAACCTATGACAGAGAATTGCTTAGGATTTCAGTGATAGCAAATCTTTATAGGAACAGACAGCCTCATCTCTCTCTGAGAAGCGGTGTGTTTGGATTGGAATTGACAACCTTGTGGTTAACAGCCTAGTGCCTAACCCACAGTGCACTGTGGGTTATATATCTGTAGATATATTTTTTTACTATTTACTGATTGTGTGCCAGGCCTAGAAAAGAAACCATTTGTAATAGCTCTAACATCAACATGAACCATAGTTAATCTGCTTTTCTAAGAAAACAACATTTTATTATGAAGTTTTAAAACCTACACAAATGCAGAATAGTGTAATGACCCTTTCCCCTTAGCTCCACTACCAACATTAGTTGTCAACAGTTAAGAGTCTCTGTTTTTATTTAAGTTTGCTTGCTTGTGTTTTATCGTTTTAAGTGAAAATATACACAACAGAATATATTCTCATTCAACAACTTATACATAACAATTCAACATTAGTTAAATTCCATCATCACTTTGAGTTCCTAGTGGTATAGTGGGTTACACATTAGGCTGTTAGAGGAAGGTCAGCAGTTCAAATTCCACCAGCTGCTCCATGGGAAAAAAATGAAGCTCTCTGAAGTTTTACAACCTTGGAAATCCACAAGGGTAGTTTACTTTCTCCAGTAGCGTGGCTATGAGTTAGAAACTACTCAATGGCTTTGAGTTTGGTTGTTGCCACTATTTTCATGATTTCTTTGTTTCACCTCAAATGGAGTAGACCCACTATAGAAACTGATTGTTACTAGATTGAGATACTAATGTTCAAAGAGATTAAATAATTGGGTCAGGATCATCCAGCCAGTAACTGGTAGTGCTGGAACTCAAATTCAGATCTTTCTGACTCAAACTGCTTAATACTCTGTTTATTTGGTAACAGATTGCTTTCCAAGGAGTAGCTATTTATTTTCAGAACTGGAATTAGTGCCAGCCCCTAAAGAACTTTCAGTTTTTTCCATGTTTAAAATTTTAGCTCCGTTATTTTGTTTCAACTTATACCGTGTCTCTTGCTTATTGCTTTACTACCTAGCCCCAGAAGAAAAGAAACCAGCCGAGGTTCTCATTGTTGAGGGACAGCAGTATGCAGTTGTTGGGTAAGTGACAGATTTTCTTTATTAGTTCAGTCAATTATTTAAAACAGGTCTTCTAGTTTCTATTGAAAGTGATTTGAAAAATACTGAGTAAAATTTTTAAATATACAAAGAATTGAAAGCAATTGTATGAATCCGTTTTGTTTTATATATTCTGTGTCTGTTGGATTACACTAGCATAACTAAGAGGGGTCCATTTTTCTCACATAACAAGAAATCTAGAGATAGGTGGTCTAAAGGTCTAAGGGTCACAGGGTGACTCCATGATGTTGCTACTATCCAAGTGCTCTCATTTTCCCTAGAGCTTTCTTAGTGTATAGTGTAGCATTAGGTTAAAATTATGAGCTCTGGATTTATACTGGTTAAGTTTGAATCCCAAGGGCTCTACTACTTCTAGCAATCTCAGGCTAATGAATCTGTGTGCCCCAGTTTGCTGATCTCTAAAATAAAATATGGGTAATCATACTTTGCTGTAGAATTATTGTGAAAAATTAAACAAGTAAAGCATGTAACATGAAGCCCTAGTGCTCAGTGGTTCAGTGCTCAACTGCTAACTTGGTGTTTGAGTCCAACAAACACTAGAGAATTGAAACGGGAGAAAAAGTGCTTAACATAAAGTGTCCCAAAAATGGAGCCAGAACTCTAATTTAGTTTTAGCCCTAGATATCTAAACCAGCACTCATTGTTACGTTCCTTTGCTTATAGTCATTGTTTGTCTTTTCTGAAATAGCTACTGCCTCCAGAAAGAAGGGCTGGTCTTTTCCTCGTACAACCATGTGCCTCGATCATGACACATGTGGGATATATTAGAATTCTGTGTGCTTGTCTTTTAAGTTGGACTCAGTTCCTCATCGGTGGGGATCATGCTTTACCATTTTTATTTTCCTTATCAAAATACGTTAAAAAGTGAACTTTTTCTGAATCTGCATTATCCCACACTCTAAAATACACAAGTCCTAAGCTAACGCCTCCATTAGTTTCTCCTTTGGAGTCCTTCCCTGTTTGTAGTAAACTAGACACTAGGGGTGTACATATGTAATCTGATGTTTACGCCTGTATAAAGACTAGACAATATCTTTCTTGAAGTTCTTAATACTCTTCAGAGTTTTGTAATACATTATTTTATGTGGACTTATTTCAGAACATCTCATTGAACTTAAACTTTCAAAAAACCAAACTCGCTGCCATCGAGTCAATTACAACTCATGACAAACCCATAGGACAAGGGTGGTGTTGCTCCTGTGGGTTACCAGGACTGTAACGCTTTATGAAGTAGAACGGCTCATTATTCTCACTCAGAGTGGTGGCAAATGGTTTCAAACAACTGACCTCATGGAATTCAGTATGTAACCACTGTGCCACCAGCGCTTTTTAACCTCTTAGTAATGAGTCTTTTCATCTTGTGACCTATCCTGCTAGTGAGCTGATATCTATCTCCTCTTTGGAGAAACTTTTGTAACCTACTGATTAACTCCTTAGAAGATATATTGTCCGTAGATGCCATTACAGATTCATCTCACGAAGAAAATCTGGACTAGATTCCCCTTGTTAATTCAACAGTTATGATTGAGGGCCTATAGAGGTACACAATCCGAAATACTGAGTAGGCTTATTGTGTTTCTGCAATGACTTCTTTAATAAGAATGCTGCCAAGAGTGAGATGCCTGTAGCCCACCATTTAAGGAGGCACTCATTCTCTGGATCATGTAAGTCCTGATCCTGAAATTGCAGTACATGGAGAGTGAGTGCCTCCTTAAATCTTGTACCCTAGGTACCTCTCTTTCCTCTCTCACCTAGCTAAACCTTGCTACCTATTTTAAGCATTACAAAATCAGTACATTCTTTTTTTTTAAGTTTTTTTTAAAAATTATATTTTTTAAAAATCAGTACATTTTTAGAGATCCAGCATACTGGTAAGTAAGTAGATATTTTATAAGCCAAATCAATTTAATTTCTACTATTCTGACTAGCCACTGTGTCATCTTTCTTTCTTACAGAACTGTATTGCTGTTAATAAGAATAATCCTCGAATATTGCCAATGTGTGGATAACATCCCATCCATTACTACTGACATGCTTACTCGTCTGTCAGATTTATTGAAGGTGTGTATGATTTCATCCCATTATGTAAAGTAGTTGGAAAAAAATAATTCATTAGGAGATGACTGATCTCTCAGCTCTACCACATTTCAAAGTCAAGATATCTCTAAGAAATTAATTTTTTAACATTTGATTGTGCTTGGATCACAATATGGTATTGGAAAAAAAGCTGCCTGCTTCCTTCACTTCACATTTAGTGAATCCTCATTATACGCAGAGCATTGTTAATGACATTGGAGACAGGAGATGATTTGTTCGTTAGGTGCTGAACATGACTGAGGCCTCTTAGGTCAAAAAACCTGGACTGGTTTCAAATGTGCATGGAAGGAATTCACTGAACTTTACAAAATTCATCTCACTAAGGTTAGAGATTTTTCTTAAATCATTATTTCAGAATCATTGATATAAAATGAAAATGTGGTGTTACTTTTATTCAACCATTTCGTATTTAACTTCAGATTAACCATAGAAAACTTAGCTGCTAGAATAGAGAAAAGGTTTTATTTTGGTCAGTCTCCAATCTATCAAATAATTTTGTCCTCAACTTGAGTTGTTATAGTGCAGAAAGATCTTTAAGAGAGCTTTCCTGGTAAAAAGTGATGATAGCTGAACTAGGTTTTTGAATGCAAATGACGATTAGGTTCAGAACAATTGGTTCTTAGAATTTTTCAGCCATTTCCCCTGTTGTTTAGGTGCCACCGAGGCAATTGTGCCTCGGAGACCCTCTGTTCACACAGAATGGTACATTGCCGGGTGCTGTGCCGTGCTCACAGTTGTGAAGTTTGAGCTTGTAGTTGCAGCCTCTGCATCAATCCATTTCATTCTCTACCAGACGTTAAATACCTTCTAGAAAGCTCGCCCCCCAGCCCAGTGCTTACATAAAGAGATCTTAATTGCTTCTACTAGAAAATTGTTTTGGTCGTTCAATGAGAGGAAATCCATGTGTTTTTAGAACTGTTACTGCATTGCCACTATATAAGAAATATTTTTTGTATATTAAATTGTTACTGTTTTTTTCTCCTTCATTTCTTAGTACTTCAATTCAAGAAGTTGCCAGTTAGTTCTTGGAGCTGGTGCATTGCAAGTTGTTGGACTAAAAACAATAACTACAAAAAATTTGGGTATGAATTCTGGCACTTAATTCACCTTCTGAGATGTTATAATGATGTTGCTATATTCATATTGTTGTTATAACGTATATTTAAAAAACACCCTAACCAAAAAGCACTAAATATGGATAAGTAGTTACTTTATTTTCCTTATGTATTATCATGAATGAAAAAATTAACCTCTGGGGAAATATGAGCGATTTTCATTCTAAGAAAAAATACAAATTGTTTGGAAGTTGTACCACTCTAGCCAATGTTAAGATGTAATATGTATAAAGTGCTTTGGTGTGAAAGGTATCTGAATATCTGAAGAAAATCAGTTGTCCTATTAGCATTCTCATACCAGAAATGTTTACAGCTGAAATCTGTTGGGTGTGTTCACACAGAAGCATCATGTTCATTATTCACTAGCAAATGATTTTCTTATACAAAGTGATATATGTTCCCCTCTGTCATCTTTTATGAAATAAACTGGGGCCTGTATAAAATTGTTAGTTCTCAATTACTTGGATATGCAATTAAAGTCAATTAAATATCTTTTTTTTGTTACTGCATGATTCATCCACACGCTGGATCTTCAGCTCTTTCTTCACGCTGTTTGCAGTTAATTGTACACTACATTCCTGTGATCCGGGCTCATTTTGAAGCTCGACTGCAGCCTAAGCAATATAGCATGCTTAGGCATTTTGATCACATCACTAAGGTACTTTTCCACCAAAATTTCATAAGTTAATTCCTTAATTGTTTAGCGTACTATTGATGTGTCCCAAGGACTATAAAATAAGATGTTATTTTTCATTCCAGGACTACCATGACCACATAGCTGAAATATCAGCCAAGCTTGTAGCGATAATGGATAGCTTATTTGACAAGCTGTTATCCAAGGTAAGGATTTATGAAAAATTACCAGTCTTTGCTCACAGGCTTTGTGCTTTTTTTGTATAGTGAATCCTTTAAAATAATTTGAATTTATAAATTTTGTGGTGGAATTTTTTTAGGAAGATCTGATAATCTGATATGTCTAAGTCTCCCTCTATGGTAGTCTAATAAATCAAATTATCCAGAGTTTAGAAAACAACTCAATAAAATGTTGAGATTACAGTTGTTATTCATCTCCTAAGTGGTATGAGTGAAGGGGTGGCGTAGGGATGATTCGAAGGATGGTGGAAACTGCCCCCAAATAATTTTATACTAACTGTGTTGAAGACTGTGCCCCTTCTTCAAATCAGATTTTAGTCTGAGAGCCCCCCACATAGAAAATCGGAAGGATGAAAGAGCAGAATAGGGAAAAAGATAGATAATTTACTTGAGGTACACATGTTCTTTTCCAGATTAAAAATGCAGAATATGAGGTGTGCTATTATTTTCCTCATAGATAATCATTTTCTATATTTGTTTCATTTGCTTCTCATTTTCACTTTGTTATGAAAAGAAGTGATGTCTCCCCAAGAATTCTTGGTTGTTTGGGAAGTGTATTAGTTTTCTAGTGCTGCCATACAAAAATCACTGTAGACTTAGTGATTTAAAACAACAGAACATTTTCGTTCTCACAGTTTTGGACGCTGAAAGTCCTAAATTATATGTCAGCAGGCTCATAAACCCTCGGAAGATTCTAGGAAAGTGTCTTGCCTCTCCCTAGCTTTGAGTGGCCCCTCACAATCTTTGGTGCTCCCTGGTTTGTAGCTTCATTGTCTGCCTCTGCCTCCATCGTATAAGACCTTTTCTGTGCTTGTGCGTCTTTGTCCTCTTTCTGTAAGGACATCGCTTGTTGGGCTTAGGGCCCACCCTAAATGCAGGATGATTTTATCTTAATATTTTTAATTAATTGTATCTGCAAAGGTGCTTACTCCAAATAAGGTCTCATTCTAAAGATTATTGCTGAATAGAAATTTGGGGGATCGTACTCAACCCATGACAGAGACCGCTTTTAGAAAAATAACATTTAATCAACTCCAGTGGCTTTTGCCCTCTTTGTCCTTCTTTTCTTGCTCTAACATCTTTAGTGCATGTGTTAAAGAGAAAACAGATATTTCCTAAATTGAGAGTTTACAGATTTATTTAGATTCTACTTTTTTACCCAAGGGTGTTTACAGTAACTTTATAAAGCAAGACATTTTGATTTGCTTTCCTTCCTACTTGAGTCCTTCAGATTCAGTGGACATACAAAAATCATAAAAGAACAGCATAAAGTAGTGCCTATTTACATATGGAAACCTGTGCCTCAACTTTTGAAGATAACAACGACAAAGAAGTGATTGGAAAAAAATACATTTGTGTAGTTCAGTAGTTCTCAAGTTTTGGTGTCCCAGACTCCTTTCCACTCGTAGTAATAATTAAATTCAAATTCACTGTCAAATGAGTCTGTTCCAAATAATATTAAAACTCACTGCCATTGAGTCTATATGTGCAGCTCTGTAGGACAGGGCAGAACTGACCCCATGGGTTTCTGAGACTAAATCTCTACCCGAGTGGAAAGCCTCGTCTTTCCCCCTCAGAGCAGCTGGTGGTTTCAGACTGCTGACCTTGCGGTTAGTAGTTCAGCGCACAATCACTAAGCCACCAGGGCTCCTGATATTATTAAAGACCCCAAAAACATTGCATTCATGCAAGTTGTACATAACAGTAAGTACCTGTGAAAATAGTACAGAGGCCACATCTAACCTTCTCTGGATACACAGCAGCCCATGGCCAGTTGCCACAAGACAGGTCAGACATAACCTCGACCATCTTTCTTTACCCTATTCTGACACCAACTGTTCTTCTCACATCACTCCACTTCTCTGCTGGGTTCAATAATCTGTTACAGTGGCCACCCAGAAACTCAGAGACAATACTCACAACTATGATAGTGTATTAGGAACCTTTACTAACAAGGTTACCACAAGCCCAGGATCAGAAAACACTGGATAAATTCTTTCGTCCATAGCAGTGCCTTCCTTCAGCCAGCAGCCAAGTCTCTTTCTGGTCCTCAGCCTCAGTCATGTGGTGTGTTGACCTCTGATTCCATGGGCTAGGGAGCCTGCCCCTATGCCGTATAGCTTCATAAGCTCAGTGCTGCACCTCTGCTCTCTCATGGTCTACTTGTCTTGGCCTCTGGTGTTGGCCTAGCATGGCCTCTACTGCCTCAGCCACTTACTACAAAGTTTTCCAATGTGCTCCATTAATGGCTCTTCTTCCTCATGGTCCTGGGAATTCTCTGTTCCTACTTCTGAGATAGCTAGCTTATAGCTTGGAAATGGCAGCTAAAACTGACCAGACTTCTCTGTTAGTGTTTCACACACCTTATTTGCACGGTCTCACGCAATCATTTGGTGAGAGTTACAGAGACAGGGAAGAAGAGCTATATTAAGAAATTTCACTTTACCACAGTACCATATAACAAACATTTTTAAAACATAAGAATATACAAACACATTCCATTAACTTTTAGACTGAAATCACAACTCCTCTAAAAAGGTAAATAACATCTTACTTATGAAAAAAATGTGTTTTTCTTAAAGCTCATAGACCCCATTTACAGAGTTTTACTTCTCAGCATCCCCAAGCCACATTTTGTGAACCTCCCTTGTAACTAATAGCATGGATGCTTATGCTCAACTTTGGAGAAATTTTAGGAATTTTGCTATAGGAGGGGTTACCCAGAAAAAAAACCACCCCAGAAAAAGCTCCTTTTCTTTTTTTTTTTTTCTGATCAAGTCTCGTTTATTGAGTCTTTTTTTTTTTTTTTGAGTGGAGCTTTTAGTATGCATTTTTTCTTGCTAGGCAAGCATCCAGCAACTCACTCTGAGTTACCGCACCCAGTGTCGTCACCTGGGAAGGTTCTCTCTGGTCACTGAATTTTTTCATAAAAGCAGTTTCACTTGGACCTCATTTTTTGTGATGGCTGATTTAAGAGAACAGCATGTGGCTGTGAAATTTTGTTTCCTGCTTGGGAAAAATGCTGCAGAAACTGTTGTAATGTTGAACACAGCTAACAAGGACAGCGCTATGGGAAAACTCAAGTGTACGAGTGGTTTTATCATTTCAAAAAAAGTGAAATGTCAATTGATGACACACTACATTCTGGATGTCTGTCAACTTCCCGAGCAGAGAAAATGTCGACTTGTAGTGCATTTGGTGTTCGTTCCATCAGGTCAGACTTTCTGCAAATGAAGAGGGACATGAAAAGACAGCCATTTGATGACATAGAAGAGGTAAAGGGAAAAACGAGAGAGGTGCTGTCAGCCATCCAAACAGATGAGTTTGAGAAATTTTCCAAGAATGGAATTGCAGATTTGACAGATTTACTAAGTGTAACGGAGAGTACTTTGAAGGTTATTTTGTAAAAAAAAAAATTAAATACTTAACTTTGGGGATTCTGGTTTTTTTTGGGTACCCTCTCTTATGTAAAAATATCTATACTATGGTATGCGTGTTAAACTGGTTTCTCGCTTTGGTTGGAGAAAAATAGTTTAGAAATGATTTAGTTTCTTTTTTTAAAAATCAGTGCCAAATATAAGGTAATACAAGTACAAGCTAAATTTAAAAGCATTTCTATTACACTTGTTCCCTTTTTGATACAAGGCATTCTTCTGTGTACCAAAAGTCAGTAACACATGTGCCTTATGAAGTTTGCCGTCTAAAAGGGGAGATGATTGTGAACAGCCTATTGTTAGGCAGCTTTGGGTTGGTTCTGACCCACAGTAACTACATGCAACAGAACGAAACCCTTCCAGCCCTGCACCATCCTCACCATTCTCATGTTTGAGGCCGTTTTATTTTGTAGCCACTGTGACAATCTCTCTCTTTGAGGATCTTCCGCTTTATCACTGACCTTTTATTTTACCAAATTTGGTACCATTCTCCAGTTACTGGTCATTTCTTCTTTTTAATCATTTTATTGGGGGCTCATACAACTCTTATCACAATCCATACACACATCAACTGTATGAAGCCCATTTGTACATTTGTTACCCTCATCATTCTCAAATCATTTGCTCTCCACGTAAGCCCCTGGCATCAACTCCTCATTTTTCCCCTCCCTCTCCACTCCCCTCTCCCTCATGGGTCATTTCTAATAATACGTCCAAAGTCTCTGTCCTCTTCCCTTCTAAGGGACATTCCAGTTATATTTCTTCCAAAACAGAGGTGTTTGTTCTGGCAGTGCACACTGATTTCAGTATTCTTCATAAACCCTATAATTGAAATGCGTCAATTCTTCTCTGGTCTGTCCAGCTATTGCATGCACATGAGGCAATTTTATACCTCACAACATGAACCTATCACCATGTGAATTGTTTCCAAATATCTTCTTAAATAATTATTTTGAACAGAATCCTCCACATGGTCCACACATTGCTTTTGCTAATGATGTCTTTGAAGTCTTTTATAAACTAGAGCCACATCCCTTTGCCTTCCTTTTTTATGTCATTGAAGAATGTGGCTGAACTTTTGTAACTATTTTTTTTCTGTATGATCTTTTCCATTGATGACTTCTGTTATCCCTGGAATATTATTAACACATCTGTCATTCCCACTCCTTGTCCTGTTTGCTTCCATGAATTCCTGAGGGGTTGACTCTGTTTTGAATTCATACCAAGATACCAAGCAATGTTCCCTTTGGCTTTGCTTTTCAGTGTTTTAGTGTTTAATTTTCTTTTGGATTCCTGGTTACTTTTGGGAGAGAAGAATGACACATTTATAGTCAAAGGAACTCCTAAATAAGAGCGCTATTGCTTGGGGAGGATGAAGTGTTAAAATCTAACTGGACTGTTAATGTCCAAACCATTTTTTCTTCATTTAATAAGTATGTACAAAGCATTGTCTCAGGAAAAAAGGGGGAGATAGGAGGAGAGTAAGACCTAGATCTCATCCTCAAGTAGCAAAATAATCTAGCAGGGGAAGTATGTCAGTAACCTAACAGAAGGTAGAAATTGTCATGGGGAAAGAATTGATTAGTGCCAGTGGAGCTTTCAGTACCTTAGAAGAGATGGCTGCCAGCTTAGGAGGAAGAGCTGGGAACGCTCTATGGATGAGATATGTATATAAGTTTTGCTTTTAAATTAAGGCAAATGAAATTGATGAAGGAGAGCTTCTGGGCAGAGATGACAGCATGGGCAGACATTTTGGTAGGAATAATAAAGAGGCAACTTTGTGTTAGGAATTTGAAGATAAACTTAAGTTCAAATCCAAATTTTGTCACCCTTCGGCAAATTGTTAATCTCCTAAGTATTGGTTTCTGTCTTAAATAGGAATAATAATAAATCCTTCCTCATAAAATTGAACTGGGGATTACTAAGTGAATCAAGTGAAATGCATTTTCCAAGTCTTTGGCTATGGCCAGGTTTAGTAACTGTTGACTGCAGATGCTTTTGTTATTGCTAATAATAACGAAGATAAATAGTTCAGTTTAGCTAATGCAATAGGGTGGGTGAACAGAGACAGAGTGAGAGAAATGTAGAAAGGTAGTAGAGAGCTTTAGGTACCAGTAGAGAGCTAAGCAATGTGAGTTAGATTTATTAAGGTATAATCTGTTGTCGCTCGATGTCATTGGGTTTGCTCTGACTCAAAATGACCTCATAAAGCAGAACAAACATTGCCTGGTCCTATGCAACCCTCATAGTCATTGCTGTCTTTTGTCCCTTGCTGTAGCCACTGTGTCATTGTTGTAACCACTGCATCAGTCCATCTCGTTGAGGGTATAATTTGCTTTCAGTAAAATTTTCCCTTTCTAAGTACACAGTTCAATGAATTTCAAAGTATATACTGCACAGTAAAAGAATGACTATATTCAAGTTACAGAACAATTCCATCACCCCTAGGGTCTTTTTGCAGTCCGTCTTTTACCCATATCCCTAAACCCTGGCAACCACTGAACTGATTTCTATCCTTGTCTAGAATGTTCTGTAAATGGAATCACAGAATGTAGCCTTTTGTGTTAAACTTCTTTCACTTAGTGCTTTTTCAGAGTTCATGATGTGGTCCCATGTGGTAGTAGTAGTCTGTTTTACTTTATCATAGTGTCCATTTATTTGTTTATGCAGTCATCACTTGGACATTTGTTTGTGTTATAACTTAGAGTGTTATAAACATTTGTGTACAGTTCTTTGGATGCATTTGTTTTCATTTTGCTGGTGGAAATATACCTTGAGATTGCTCTTTATGTGGAAGTATATACAACTTTATAAAAATGCCAAATTGTTTTTAAAAATAAGCATACCATTTTGCCTTTCTACTTATAATACATGAAAGTTTTAGATGCTTTTCTCCCTTGTCATTATGTTCCGTTGTCTATGTTTTAATGATAGCCCTTCTCATAGGTCCAAATAGAGTGATCGGTCACTGTGGCTTTCATTCTAGTCCTCATTGCTGATGTGTTGAGCATCTTTTCATGTGCTTATTTTGTATCCATAACTCTTATCTGGTAAAGTATTGCTTCAAATCTTTCCACATTAAAAAATTGCATTGCTTACCTTCTTATTAATTAGATGTAAGCATGCTTTGTATATTCTGAATATAGATCCTTTGTCTTATATACACTTTGTAGTATTATCTCTGAGTCTGTGGTTTATCTGTTTATTTTCTCAAAAATATCTTACAAAATGCTATTTTTTTATTTTTGGTGAAATACAGTTTATCATTGTTTTCATTTCTTGTTCACACTTTTGGTGTCCTATTCAAAGAAATTTTTGTATAACCCAACGAACAAAGATATTTGCCCTCTGTTTCTTCTAGAAGTCTTATAGTTTGAGGTATTGTACTTAAGTGTCTGATCCATTTCTAGTAGTATATGTTTTTTTAAGTAATTTTATCAGGGGCTCTAACAGCTCTTATAACATTCCATACATCAGTTGTTTCAAGCATATTTGTACATATGTTGCCATCATCTTTTTCTAAACATTTACTTCCTATTTGAGCCCTTGGTATCAGCTCCTCTTTTTTCTCTCCCTCTCCCCCTTGTGACCCCTGGATAACTTATAAATTATTATTGTTTCCATGTCTTGTACTGACCAGCCCACATTTGTCTCTCTTCACTACGTTTCTGTTGTTCATCCCCCTTGGGGGGGAGGGGTATTACGTGTCCACATTGCGATGGTTCCCCCTTGCTCCCCTCCTCCCACCTTCCAGGTATCGCTATTCCCAATTCTGTACCTGAAGGGTTTATCTGACCTGGATTCCGGGTGTCCTGAGCTCTTATCTGTACTAGTGTACATGCGCCAGTCTAGCCAGAACTGAAAGGCAGGACTGGGGTCATGATTGGGGGGTGGGGTGGGTGAGGAAGCCTCAAAGAATCAGGGGAATATTTTATCGGTGCTATACTTCACCCTGGTTGACTCATCCCTTCCTTGAGACCCTTCTGTGAAGGGATGTCCCACTGCCTGCAGGTGGGTTTTGGGTCTCTCCTCAGAACCCCCCTCGTTCTCAACAATATGTTTTATTGGGTCCGTTTTTTGGTCTTCTCGTGCCTGTTACCTGATTCTGTTGACACCTCATCACACAAGCTGGTGTGCTTCTTCCATGTGAGCTTGTTTTTCTCTGCTCGATGGCCGCTTGCTTAACTTCAAGCTTTTAAGACCCTAGCCACTATATCTGTTGATAGCTAGCCACCATCAACTTTCTTCACTACATTTGCTTATGCACCCATTTTGTCTTGAGCGGTCGTGTTAGGAGGGTGAGCATCACAGAATGCCAGGTTGTTAGAACAAAGTGTTCTTGCATTTAGGGAGGGCTTGAGCAGAGGCCCAAAGTCCATCCACTTCCTCAATGTATTGCCATATAAATATATGTACATATGCCAATACCTCTATTTTTTATGAGTTAATATATTTTCATAAGTGCACACCTATGTGTATACCTGTGTCCATAGATTTGCTTCCTGGATCTTTCCTGTTTCCTTTTACCTTCCTCCTGCCCCACCATCGCGCTTCTTCTGCCTCTTGGTAATTGCTTCTTCACACCTTCTTCTGCCTCTTGGTAATTCCTCTCAGCTAGATTGCTGTTGCTCCAACACCACCGGAATCTCTTCATCCTCCTCATTGCTGCTTTTAATCCCCTAGTTGTTCCCTGTCTAAGGCATTGTTTGTTCACTGCGCCTTTCCCACGCTGCCTATATTTTTTGATAGTCATTCCAATACCATTTGTTGAAAAGACTATCATTCATTAAATTAATTTAGCACCTGAGTAAAAGTACCAATCATTTTTGAGTAGGTCTATTTTTGAATGCTTCCAGTGATCTATATATCTGTCTTTCTACCAATACAACATTGTGTTGTTATTGTTCGGTTCTGTGTGAATCAATACCAACTCATCGAAATCCTATGTACAACAGAATGAAACACTGCTGAGTCTTGCACCGTCCTTTCAGTTGTTCCCATGTTTGAGCCCATTGTTGGAGCCACTGTGTCAATCCATCTTATCCAGGGCCTTCCCTGCCCCCATGATGTTTTTTGCAGGGACCGTTCTCTCCTGATAACATGTCCAAGGTACGTGAGATGAAGTCTTGCCATCCTTGTCTCTAAAGAGCCTTCTGGCTGTACTTCTTCTGTGACAAATTTGTTTGTTCCTTTGGTAGTCCATGGTACTTTCTTGGTACCATAATAGTTTGTATTGAAACTGTATATGAATACTCAAGGTTTCTTTTTTATTTTGTGAAAATCAATTGCTTTGCCTATTCTAGGTTCTTTGTTTATTTCTGTGAACTTTTAAATCAGCTTATCAAATTCTACCAAAAAGGCTTCTGGGATTTTCACTGAAATTGCATTGGATATGTAGCTCAATTTGGAGAATATTGACATCTTAACATTACTGAGTCTTCCGACACAGAAATACAGTCTGCTTAGTGGTATATTGCAGCCAGCTTGCACCTGCTTGCCAGAGCCTATTTTCTATATCTCGGCTCACTTCTGCATGGGAGGACAGCACATTCCTAACTTGAAATTCACTGTGGTGGAGATATTTATACCATAGGAATCAACAATTACTGTAAACCTGTGCTTTTTCCCAGAGAACTAGTTAAACATCACACACCACTGGGTTACGTCTCCATCTCTTTAGGTCTTTAGTATCATTCATCAAAGTTTTATAGTTTTTAGTGAATATGTCTTGCACACATTTTAATTTATACCTTGTATTTTTGACACTATAAAAGGTATTTTAAATGCTAATCTATAGTTGTTCAATGCAAACATACAAATACAATTGGTTTCTGTATATTTTTATCTTAAGTTCTACAAGGTTGCAAAACTCATTAGTTCAAGTGCCATTTTTAAAATACATTCTTTTAGATATACAAGCATGTGTGTCTGTGAATAAAGAACTTTACATCTTTTCAATCTGCATGCCTTTTCCTTCTTTTCCTTGTGCTGCTGGCTAAGACCTTCATTACAGTGCTGACAGACGCAGTGAGAGCAGCTAGGCTTGGTCTTCTCACTGGAGGGAAGTGTTTGGTCATTACTAAGTATGATGCTGTAGGTTTTTATAACCTCTTTTATTAAACCATGAAGTTTCCTTGTTTGTAGTTTGCCGAGAGGCTTGTACCATGAGTACTATTGAATTTTGTCAAATACTTTGTCTCCGTCTATTGAGGTAGTCTTTCTTAGTCTATATATGGTGAATTATATTGATTTTGGGATGCTGAACCAACCTTGAATTCCTGGAATAAATCCTGTTGGCCACGATGTATTATACTTTATTATAGATTCACTTTGCTAATATTTTGTTAAGGATTTTTATGGTGTAATGTGAGAAACATTGGTCTCTAAGGAAGGTGTGTGTGTGTGTGTGTGTGTGTGTGTGTGTGTCTGTTTAACTGTGGTGGTGCTGGCCTCATAAAATGAGTCCTCTTATGTTTTCTAGAAGAATTGTGTAGAATTGCTATTAGTTTTGCTTTTAGTGTTTTGTAGAATTTCCCAATGAAGTCAACTACTTCTTGTATTTGCTTTATGTAAAAGCTTTTAAGTATAGTTTTAGTCTTTTTAATACACGTGTGACTGTGAGTAATCTAATTCTTCTTTAGTTACCCTTGGAAATTTATTTCATTGAATATATTTATTTCATCTATGCTATTAAATATATATTATTTATTAAATATTGTTTTAATGCTTGCCAGATGTTTTCGTATAAAAGTCATGTGGAGGCAGCATCTGACCTCTTCTAACTTTACTAGTGGGGAGGAGGTAGGACCATTGTATGTATTAGCGTAAGGCTGATTCTTATGAAGGAGAGGTTAGATATTCCTCTATCCTCCAACCTTTTCACCAAGTCCTTTACCAAATGCCCCTCCCATGACACTCTGCTTCTGTACTGGGTTTGACAATTTGTTGTAGTGGCCATGTAGAGTACACAGACCATATTCACAGTTATATATAGAGAAGTAACAGGTTATATTTAGGTTCAGGAACTTTTAGGATACAGTTTTTCATTCAGGTCAGCCTCCTCTCAGCTGTACTCACAGGTTCCCTGGGCCAGTAAACATCACTCCCCAGACAAATAAATGCCCAGGAGCCACTCCTCTCCATCAACAAGTCTCCGTCTTAAAGCACTTGACCCTCTCACTCCACAGGCTGGGAAAGCCCCTGTTCTCCCTCCTGCCAGTCTCCTGGTTCTGCCAGCACGTTTCTGTCATTCTCTGCCTCTTCTCACCAACTCTCACCATCTGCAGGGTTGCAGCTGTTTCCAGGATCAAGGAAACTCAGTGCTGGGATTCTTTTCTCCTGTCTCTTCCTTCTTTCTGTGTGGCCCTGTGATTCCCTTTTTGTGCCTGAGATGACTAATTCAAAGCTTAGCAGGATGGCAAAACTGACCAATTTCCTCATTGGGTTTCCACACACCCTATTTGTATTATTCCACTCCAACCGCGCCATGCTCCTTAGTCACATTATTAGCAAGCCAATCCTCCTGGTGGGCCACAGGCACCTCACATTTGCCTTGTTCCATTCAGTCATTTGGTGGGAGATACAAAGATTATAGTTAGAGGAGCTATATCATGCAATTCACTGCATTGATAGTGTTCGATGCTACTTCATTCTTGGTATTGGTGATAATACCATTGGTGTCTTTCCCCTCTTTCTCTGTCTGTCTGTCTTTCTCTCATTCACTCCCTCACTCAGGCTCTCACTCCATATTCTTTTTCTCTTTCCTTGGATCAATGTGTTTTCCACTTACTTTGATCTTTCTACAACCCAACTTTTGGTTTCATTGATTGCTATATTTTTCTTTTTTCTGTGACTATTTCTTTGTTTTCTGTTCTTTCTCTCTGTCTTTTTCTCCCCTCTTTAACGTACTTTGGATGTAAAGTGCTCATTTCTACCCTGTTCCTTTAAGGTAAGTGAAAGCTTAGATGATTAATTTGAGACTCTTCTTGTTTTTTAATATAAGAATTTTATTCTTTTGTTCACAGCTTTAGCTATGCCCACACATTTTGATATTTTGTGCTTTTATTTCATTCAAAATACTTTCCCTTGTGATTTCTTCTTTGACCTACGGGCTATTTAGAAACTTAATGCTTAATTTCTAAAACCACAAATATTCAAGGGTTTTCCAGAGCTTTTCCTATTTCCAAACTCTGGTTTATTTCACTTCTAGTCAGAGAACATGCTTTATTTAACTTCAGTTCTTTTAGATTTGTTTACATTTTTTATGGCTAGAATATGGTAAAATAAGGTTTTGGTTAATGTTCTCTGTGCACATGCATAGAAGCACGCATTCTGCTGTTGGTGGGGGGGTATCCTGTGTATGCCAAGTAGAGGATGTGGCTCAGTAGCATTGTTTATGTCTTCTCTATCCCTACTGATTACTTTCTACTTAGTCTGTCAGTTATTGAGGGACCAGTGCTGAAGTCTCCAACGACATATTTGGTATTGTTATGTCATCTTAATCTTTATTTTTGCATGATGTCATTCGTTATCTTAGAATATTTATTATCTTGAAGTGTGTGTGTCTGTTGCACATGGGTTGCCACAGATGGAACCAGCCTGATAGCAGCTATCAATCACCATCACGTCAATCAGTATAAATAGAGCCGATACTAATGGTCTTTGGAAGAGTGTTAACTTTGATTATCCTTTTTATAGGGAAAACAAAAATTCTGTCCTACTACGTAAAATGAGTTTGTCATATATAGAATAAAATGGAGTCTGGTTTTACGGTTTTTTCAAAATCTAGATTGAAAATTGCTGCCTTTCATATTTAGATTTAGAATAATTTCATATGGTTAGATTTTAAACTATAATCTTGATACTTTTCTACTTTCCCCTCTTTTTTTATAAGACTATCAGTCCTACTGAATTAGGGTCCTCCCTTCTCCATGTGCGGCCTCATGCAAAGACTGTGTTTCCAATTACAATCACATTCACAGGTATTTGGTGCATAAATATATATTTTTAGAAGACAAAAATTAACACATAACAAGTGCTGTGCCAGAGTTGTACATGTACAGGTAGAAGGCATTCTGTCTCAGGGAACAATGGGAGACAATATGCCATCCAGAGGACATGAATGCAAATCTCACTCTTTTTCCCTGCCTGACAGTATGAGGTGAAAGCTCCTGTTCCCTCTGCTTGCTTCAGGAATATTTGTAAGCAAATGGCAAAAATGCATGAAGCTATATTTGATCTCCTTCCAGAAGAACAAACTCAGGTGAGTAGTAATCCTTAAAACTACTTTTTTATATTTTACATATAGCATAAAATGGAACAGTCTTAAATGTTCTTGGCACAATTATGCTTAATTAATGTTTCAGTATGATTATTAGTTAATTGCTATATTGACAACTGAAGCATAGGTAAAAAATTTTAATTTCAAAATAAATTTTCTTTGATCCAATAAGCCAGATATATATAGTCAGCAATGATGACAATAAGATTTTCAATTTGCTCATTGAGTGTTATAGGTCCTAGATTCCATTCACATTTTACATTATGTTTAAAAATCAGTGTTGGTATTTATCATTGAGTAGTAAAATATGTTGCTCACTGTGAGTGTAGTCCAAATCAGACAAGAGAGGAAGTGGTGATGGAGTTCTTAATGACATTGACATGTAAACTAACTCAGTCAGTATGCCCCAGTGATCTATTATTACTGTTAGTTGCAAGTTCATGGCAACCTTATGTATAACAGAATGAAACATTGACCAGTCCTGCGCCATTCACAAAATTACTCATTGGTATGTTTGAGGCCATTGTTTTATTGTTTATTTGAGCTCCATTTGTCAGTTCATTTCATGGAGGATTTCCTTGTCTTCATGGGACCTCTTCTTTACCAAATGTACCGTGATCTATAGTAGGAAAAACCCACTTTATCTACTCTTCATTCTTACTTTGGCTCCCCCATGTAAAAATGAGCACAAAGTTCACTTAACTCTTCAGATACACCCTCTTTAGTCCTACCTTCCTTCCTTTTTTCCCTTTTCTACCTTTTCGAAAGTTGTAGTATTCTGTCCTTCTCAATTTTCAGTCCCAGGCAGTCACACTTAAGCTTAATTCTACAAAAATACACTGTTATAATAGGAGCCTATTTATTATATGATAAAATAACTTGATGTCCAGTAGAGTATTTGCTGTTCAGGCAAGTTTGTTTTTTAGACTTGTTTCTAATTCAAAGAATGCAAGAAATGGTATTTCAGAGCAGAGTATCTGCTTTCGTGAGTCTTGCCTGCTCTTGTTCCTGCTGGTTTCCTTTCCCAGACTTCCATCCTCCACTAGTGGCCACCATTTTTGTTTGTGCTTCCTTGAGGGCTTATTAATTATTTTGCCCTCATGATTAAATACTACCTAACTCCTCTGGGGCTTACTGATGACTGAGGGCCAGCCATATGGTATGGAAGCCTACGTTGTCTCTTGATTCCTTCTCATTTCTTCCTGCTCTTTCATTCCACATGTAAGCTCTACCGCCTCCGACATTCAGACCATTCTGGTTTGGCCATCCTCTTTAGATTTCTTAGTGAGTGAAGACAGGTACTGATGTAACTCATTCATAAAAGGAATAGTGGCGTAAAGTGAACTTTGTAAAAGCAGGGATACCTGTATATATAAATATAATGAATATAAATATTTGGTATTACCATTACTCATCTATCAGTTTGTTGTGATGCTGGAAGCCATGCACTGATATTTGAAGTACCAGCAGGGTCCTCCATGATGAATGTGTGTCAGCAGAGCTTCCAGATGAAGACAGAGCGAGGAGGAGGAGAACCTGTTAATACAGTGTGTGAGAAACTGATCAGTGGAGTGTTGTCTGACACTGTGTCAGAAGATGAGCACCTTAGGCTGGAAAGCGCTCACAATATAACCCGGGAGAACTGGCTCCTCAAAGTAGACTCAACCTTCATGTTGTAGGTGAGCAAAGCACTCAGGGTCTTTGCTGATAGAGCACAACTCAAAATGAGAAGAAACAGCTGGAAACACCCACTAATAGAATGTTGATTGTACGAAGCTCCAATCTAGGAAAATTTGAAATGTAAAAAATGAAATGGAACACGTAAAGATCAATATACTAGGCATTCGCGAGATTAAACAGGTGAAAGTATTGGCAGATTTGAATTGGACAATCGTGATTTACTGTGCCATGAATGACAGATTCAAGAGCAATGACATTATATTCATCATCAAAAAGAACATTTCACATTCTGTCCTGAAGTTCAGTACTGTAAGTGATGGGATAATATCCACACACCTTCAAAGAATACCAATTAGTATGAATATAATTCAATTTACACAGTAGCCACCAATGACAAATTGATGAAGGATTGATTCTACCAATTTCTGAAATCTGAAATTGATCAAACATGCAATCAAATGGTAGTCACTGAAATGGAATGTGTACGTTGGAAATAAAGAAAAATGATACGTAGTAAAAGTAAGGCCTTTTCAATGGAACCAAAGCAAGAAATCACATTTTGTAAGGCCACTGACTTAATTTATTTCAAATACCTTTTCTCAACAACATAAACAGCAACTAGAAACATGAACCTAAATGGATTGAATATGAACATAGAAACTAAAAGATAATGGAGAAATTCAATATCATCAGTTACAGCAAGACAAGGGGCCAACTGTGGAACAGACTAACAGTTCCTCCAATGAAAGTTCAAGTTGAAGCTGAAGATAATTAAAACAAGACCATGAAAGTCAAGTAAGTGATCTTGAGTACATTCTACCTGAAATTGGAGACTTTCCCAAGAACAGATTTGACTCATTGAACACTAATGACAAAAGACTGGGTGAGTGTTGAAATGACATCAAATAAGTCATACATGAAACCAAATGGGCATAAAGAGGAAGGAATGCACAGACCCAATGGATGTCAGGTGACTGGAATTTCCTACCGCAAATAGAAGAAATGACAATGTATACGCAGCTGAACAGAAGATTTCAAGCATGGCTTGAAAAGACAAAGTAAAATATTACAATGAAATGTGCAAAAACTTAGCGTTAGACAACCTAAAGCAACACAGTCGGCATTTCTCAAGCTGAAAGAGCTGAAGAAAAAATTCAAGTGTCCAGTATTGAGGGAGTATATGAGCAAAATACTGAATGATGCAGGAAGCCTCAAAAGAAGATGGAAGGAATACACTGAGTCACTGTCCCAGAAAGAAATGGTCAGTATTAAAAGGAATTTAGCCATGAAAAAACAGAAAATTTTCTAGAATTGATTGGGGTAATGATTGTATAATTCTTCTTGATATGCTTGAACTATTGAATTATATGCTATGTGGATTTTGTGCCAATAAAACAAAACAAAACAAAAAAACTGGTCAGCAACCATTTTGAGAGATAGCATAGATCAAAAACCAATAGTATTGAAGGATGAAGTTCAACAGACACTGAAGGCATTGGTGAAGAACGAACCTCCAGAATTTGCTGGAATACCAGTCCAGATATTTCAACATTGGAGACGATGCAGGTTTATGCTATGAAATTTGGAAGACAGCTACCTAGCCAACTGACTGGACGAGATCCATATTTTTGTCAATTCCAAAGATGTCCACACAAAACAATATGGTAATTAATATCCCATGTAAGTAAACTTTTGCTGAAGATAATTTGAAAACATTTGCAGCAGTACATCAACAGGAAGCTGCCAGAAACTCAAGCTGGATTCAGAAGAGGACATGAAACAAGAGATATATCATTGCTGATTTAAGCTGATTCTGAGAACAAAGAACACGAGAAATATATTTACTTGTGTTTTATTGACTATGTAAAGCCATTTGACTGTGTGAATCATAACAGAATATGGATAACATTGTGACGATTGGGAATCCCAGAGCACTTCATTGTTCTCATGCAGAAGCTATTCATAGACCAAGAGGCAGTTGTTCAAACTGAACAAGGGTATGCTCTATGGTTTTAAAATCAGGAAAGAAGTGTATCAGGGTTGTATTCTATCACCGTACGTATTCCATCCATATGCTGAACAAATAAATTTTTTTTTTTTTGGTGAACAAATAATTAAAGAACATGGATTGGAGGAAGAATGATGGGCAACTTGTGGTTTACAAATGACACGATCTTGCTTGCTGAAAAATGACCAAAAAAATCCTTTATCATGGATTATACCTCAACATAAAGAAAACAAAAATCCTTACAACTAGACTAATAAGCAACATTATGATAAATGGAAAAAAGATTTGAAGGTGTCAAGGATTTCATGAAGTCGTGGTCCTAAATCAGATGACACACTGCACTGACTTCTTTAGAGCATGAAAGATCAAAGAGGTCCCCTCGAGGACTAAGGGTGCACCTGACTGACCTAAGCCAGACTCTTTCAGTCGCCTCATATGCATGTGAAAGTTGGACAGCAAATAAGACTGCAGGACAATTGGTGTATTTGAATTATGATGTGGTTGAAGAACATCGAATATATCATGCACTGTCAGAAGAATGGACAGATGAGTCCTGAAGGAAATACGACCAGAAGGCCCCGAGAAGCCAGGATGCTAAGACTTAATCTCATGTCCTGTGGACATGCTATCAGGAGAGACTAGTCCCTAGAAAAGGACATTCTGCTTGGAAAAGTGTAGAGTCAGCAAAGCAAAAGACTTTGAAAGAGATGGATTGACTCAGTGGCTGCAACAGCGGGCTCAGACATAACAGTTTGGAGGAGGACGCATGATTGTGCATGTTCTGTCCTGTTGTACATCGGGTCACTCTGAGTCAGACCAATCTTGACAACAATAACATTATAAATGTAGAAAATATGAATATGTTATTTCACAAAGTAGTATATTTATAATTTATGTCTAATTTTAGCTCATGTATTCTTTCAATAGAAGTTGGATCATTTACATTCTGATTTTACTAGTACATTTTACTATTTAAATTCTGATTTTAGTTGTTTAGAAGGATGAAGATATCTTTGCTTCTACCATTGTGACTTATTTCCCTCTATAATGTTCTTACTTAATATATTGCTGAAATTGCTACTGCTTTTTATTTATTTACTTACCTTTGATCATTGATCCCACTTGCATATCCTAGCAAAGTTCTTCCAGAGTATAAAAAGACAACAATAAGTGTTAATGTTTTATTCTGTTGTACAGATGTACAAATGTATAAAAAATATATACCACCATGAGGAAAAAGAGATTTTACCCAATCAAGGAGGCAAGACACAGTAATATAGGAATTTGAGAGGAATATTTTAAAACAATATGCCAAAATTAAGATTTCAAAAGTTATTTTCGCTAAGATCAACAACTGTCAAATACTTATATCTTCTACTTCAATGTAACTTTTAGTAACTTCAGTTTTTTTCTTTCCCAGATGTTGTTTTTAAGAATTAATGCAAGTTACAAACTACACTTGAAAAAACAGTTAGCTCACTTAAATGTGATAAATGACGGAGGACCTCAAAATGGGTACGTTTTTCATGTGGTTTTCTGTTACTCCCATATCAAATTGTTTTGATGATTGGTTTTTATTAGCGCTGCTCTCTTCTGTAATCATGCATGCGCCCCAAACTGTGAAACTAGCTGCTCTGTGCTTTCCTTTGCGGTCTCCCTCCACTCCCCACCCCCCAGTGGAGACGAGATAAAGTGCTATGTAAAAAGATCATGAACTTCCCTGACCTGCTTTGTCTGTTTTGAGGCTACCTGGTTTTAGTTGTGCCTCCTTAGGTGCCCAGTAGTCTTCCTTTCCCTAAACAGGACCTTAAACCTCATTTAGTAGCTGTGTGACCATGTGGAAATGACCCAACCTCTATGCCTCATTAATAATATAAAGGGAAATCAATCTTACGCCCTTCACTGGGTTATGCAAAGTAATATATAACCATGTGTGTATACTCACTGCCATCAAGTTCATCCTGGAAGGGAACTGCCTCTGGGTTTCCAAGTCTGTAAATCTGTACGGGAGCAGAAGGCTTCGTGGCTGGCGGGTTTGCATTGCTGATGTTTGGGTTAGCAGTCTAATGTGTCACCGCTCTGCCAGCAGGGCCTCCTCGCGTGTGTGCTTCTATGTGTTCATCATACTGAGTAGTTTGTTGAATTAGTGTAATATGTAAAAGAAAAGAGCATAAATATGTAGGATTTTGGGTGAGAAATCTTGGTTAACTCCATATTTTGGCATTTACCTAGTTGTCTGATTTTGGGCAAATCATTTACCATCTCTGAGCTTTAATTTTGCTGTTAAGTAGAGGACAATTTAAGTTTCTTCACAGGATTTTTGTGAAGATCAACACAGAATTAACAAAATGTAACACCACACTGAGCATTTAGCTATACCTTAAAAGTCATTTCTTAATGTGTTATCTCCCGTGGATTTTAAAAAATAAAAAGCTTTTTTCCCCCTGCTAAGGAGGGGGACAATGTCATTGATATCACATGCAAGTTAAATCTTGCTGAAGATCCTCTAACAGCAGACGCAGCAGCTCATTGACAGGGAGTTGCTAGAAGGAGGACGTGGAACAAGGGATATATATATATATGGACCTTGCCTCAAAGCAGGGAATACCAGAAAAATGCTTGTGTTTTATTGACTATGCAGAGTGTGCGACTATGTGGATCATAACAAACTATGGATAACCTTGAGGAGAATGGGATTTCAGAACACTTTATTATCCTCACATGGAACTTATATGTGGATCAAGAGGCAGTTGTGGAAACTTAAACAGGAATACTGCAAGGTTTCAGATCAGGAAAGGTGTGCACTGGGGTTGTATGCTCTCACCGTCCTTACTCTGTATGCTGAGCATATCATCAGAACAACTGGGTTATCTGAAGAAGTGTGTGGTATCCGGATTGGAGGAAGGCTGATTAACAATCTGTGCTATGCAGATGACATAACCTTTCTTGCTGGAAGTGAGGATGGTTGGAAGTACTTGCTGATGAAGACCAGGGATGGCAGTCTTCAGTATGAAGTACAGCTCAAGGTAACAAACAACAAAGTCCTCACAACTAGACCAACAGGAAACATCGAGATAAACGGAGAAAAGATGGACGTTATCCAGGATTTCACCTTGCTTGGATCCACGATCAGTGCCCAGGGAAGCAGCAGGCAAGAGAGTAAATGAGACATTGCATTGGGTCAATCTGCTGCACAAAACCTCTTTAAAAGCAAGGATGCTACATTGAGAACTAAGGTGTGCCTGACCCAAGCCATGGTCATTACAGTTGTCTCATATTCTTGTGTAAGTTGGACACTGAATTAGGAAGACCGAAGAAAAATTAATGCATTTGAATTGTGATCCTGGAGAAGAATATTGAAGGTACCGCAGACTGTCAAAGGAACAAATAAATCTATGTTGGAAGAAGTACAGCCAGAATACTCGTCAGAGGCAAGGATGATGAGACTTCATCGCACAGACTTTGGGCACGTTATCAGTAGAGACCAGTCCCTGGAAAAGGACATCAAGCGTGGGAAAGTAGAGGAGCAGTGAAAATGAGGAAGACTCTCTTCTTGATCAACTGACACAACAGCTGCAACAATTCTGAGAATGGTGCAGGAGCAGGCAGTGTCTCCTTCGGTTGTATGTGGGATTGCTGTGAGTCGGAACCAATTCAGTGCCACCTGACAACAGCAAAAAGGAGTTTTAGGCTTAAATTTCAAACTTAACAGGAATAAATGAAAAAAGTAGTTTGGAAGCAGTAACTAACTCTGCCACTGGAAAGGAAGTATGTTGAATTGAATTTGCAAAAGGGTGTTTGTAAATGTCAAACTGCTGTATCTGTGGCCAGGCAAGATTTTGGTGTTTTATGCAAAAATTTGATTTTTCTCTTCCTTGACTTTTACCTGATTACTTTTCTTATAAGGATTCTTTGTTATTTCCAAAACATTCAGAGTCATAAGGAAGCTGGCTCAAAGAACAATACAATGAACACTGGATACCCCTCATCTAGATACACCCATGTTCCCCCCACACCCATACCCAGTAGGGGAAGTCATGAATTTAGTTCCTAAAGACTTGAGCATACATCTCTAGAAACAAGGCCCTTCTCCCATACAACCACAGCAGCATAATCACGCCTGAGAAAAACCAACATTCATTTATTAGCTTCAGACCACAAAATCAGATATTTCCAACAGTACCATTTGGGTGTTCTATAAATCTCTATCAAGTGATTGAAATGTACCATACAATTGGTACCTGCTTCTAAACTTGGAACCTCTTGATACAAGTTGATAAAACCTCTTTTGACCCTAAAGAGGCAAAAAAATTCTTTTCTGACCCCACTTATTCATATCCTTTGACTTTTACCCCCTAACTGAATCAGGGTGGGGTAGTTTTCGTTTCTCGGACCAATTGTTCTCAAGCAACCAGTGATTTCCATTGTTAATATCACTATCTGAGCCAGGCTGAACTTAAGGATTCTTTGTCACTTATTTATAGAAGCTAATTTTGTGTAAGCCATTTTATCTCTCTTAATTTCTTAAAAGATGTGTTTCCCTGAAATCTTAACCTCTGAATCTAGCCAGGAACATAATGAAATGCTTGCTTAAAGAAATTTTTGTTCCTGAAGTGGCTCTAAAAATATACTTTATCTTTCTAACGTTTCTGTTTTTATTAATCAAAAAGCTTTTTAATGCAAAGATATACCGAGAATAATAAAGTATTTGTACTCCTGCATACCCAGAATTGATCATTAACAGTAGTTGTCACTATCTCGTGGGGAATATACCGTAAATATAAAGAATTCTAGATGGACTGAAGTACTTCCACCATCAGATAGTCTTTTTAGAGAATTTGGTCTGTCTCCTTTCTGTCCTATCATCATCTCTATGAAAATTAAGTAACGCTACTTTCTAAGTTTTATTTATTTAAGAGGTAAACCACAGTTTTATTAAAGCATAGAGTCACTTTAAAAGAAATGAAGCGGGTGCCCCCTCAAGAATTGAGAAGGGACACCTTAACCATAGATAAGATACACTTTGCTCCAGGAGTGAAATGGGTACCCCCTCTCGAGTTTAGTTTGTCTAAGAGGGAACCCTTGCAGTGTTTAAGTGCAACATTCAAATGGGAGGGAGAGTTGCCACTCTGCAGATGGTCAAGCAACTTTGTAATCAGTTGTTCCGTTTCTTCTTGGGTCGCATGCATCATTCCTTTCAAATTTATCTGGGTTGCAGCTCTGGGGCCAGCATGTCCAGGATTATTTTCCAGTGCAGTCCTGTGTCAGGATTTTCACTAGGGCCTGGCTTCAAGATTAAAGTGTTTGCCAAGCCCGTTCTCCCAGAGTCCTTTGTTCATAACTTGTTTTACAGGGTCTAAGTTTAATTTACATGGGTTATGTTGCTTGCTCTTTTCCTCTCAATCCATTGTTATGGGTTTATCTGTTTTTATCTCTGATAAAAAGTAACTCAGCATCTGGCTGCCATATAATGTCCAGGTCATAAATCATCACATTTAAATTATCCATTTCCCCTAGTTGTTTTTCCCATTACAGCTATGCCACAGTAAAGATCCTTATGCGTAGAACAGCTACCCGTGGCTCAGAAGTGAACACGCCCAGTTTTACTTAACTAAGGATCCCCAGACTGTTCTCCAAAGTGGCTGTAACCAGTTTTCACTTGAACCAGTAGTTTGTGAGAGGTTGTTCCCTCAACAACTTGCCAAATTCGCTCGTGTTAGATTTCCTATTGCCAGACTGATGGGGAACAATGGATGCTATCTTGGTTTGATCCCTCTTTTCCTGATGTTCGATGTTTTAGCTTCGTCTATGACTATGTTTATTGGTAACTCAGGTACCCTAATCTCAGATTTTGCCAGTTCGTATTCTTTGCTCATTTTTCTCTTGGCTATTTCAGCCTTTTGTTGATTTTGATTCACTCCCCCTCCCCAAAGATGCCGGTGTTAATGGAAGTTGTGTACAAGATATTTTACTCTTGTGTCTTCTCAAGTGATTCTTCCTTGTCTCTGCCTTTTCCCTTTCCTCTGTGGAGAGCTTTGGCTTTCTGTTCCAGGATCTGTTCGGTCTTTGTCCAGTAGGAGGGAGCCTCGTGATAACCACCTTGCTGGGGTGAATGTCCACATGGACAGGGTGCCATTGATCTCGTTGATGTTGATGACCTATTGCTTCCTATAAACCTGGACCCTTTGCCAATCTGCTGACCTTTGTAGTGTCCTCCCACAACCTGAACTTCATCAATCTTGCAGATGGGCAAGGACCGAAGAATATTATATTTGTGTCTTAGTTCCTTGGAAAGAGAGGAAGACATAATCTTCCTGCGAATGTTGGGAGGCGCATTAAAATGCCTTTTCTGGGTTTTGCTCCCGTCCAAAGTCACAAAGGGACTGAATTTCATTTGGGCCACTGCTCCTCCAGTGATGGCCCCTAAAAGGAAAAAAGCAATTTTGATTTTTTTATACATATACTCTCATACTAATTCTTGGTTGGTTATATGTTACAAATATTTTCTCTGTTTTCATCAGAAATTTGCAGCATTGGTGGGAACCATGTTTTCTATATACTTTTCTGTGTAGACTGTGAATAATTGTTTTCATTAAACTCAGTTACTAATAATATAAAAAGAGATTTATGCTAACCTGGTGTCTAATTTTACCAGGGGACCTTGCCTAGAATGATTTTGTTCTTTACTGACCTATTTCTGTCAGTTTTAACCGATATACTTATTGACCACTTATTAAAGCATTTAGAATATTTTTATGGATTTTTCAATTAGGTAAGTTTCAAGGGAAAAATATGGTTCTTAATTCTGCCAGATGATAATGGCTTAGATGCTAAGTACTTAAGTCCAAGGGTTATTTATAAATTAGACTGCAGTGCAAATATGAAGCACCTTTGCCCCCTTGGTGTCAGCCATCCAGACGTGACTTATTAATTACAGTGTTGAAAGCAAGCAGGGTTTCCTTCTCTTACAAACCTGTAAATCAAGATTTTGTATTTATGGTTCACATCTTTTCAAAATACAGTAGATACCTAATCAAACACACACACCCCTTTGTTTTTTTTAATACATAGAGCCTCGGCATTTATCATAGAATACACAAAGTTTAGATCAGATACCTGAAAAAGACACTCACAGGAATGTTCTAAAGATTAAGATGCCAGGTAATCCATTGGTAATACTAAACTGAAAGTGGGGAAGAGCTATTACTCTTATAGAAATGTTAAATGTTTAATCACTCACACCTGCCTCGTGGGAGGTACTAAGATACTTTGCTCATTGTGGTATTTGGTAAAGATTGGGCAAAACCTGGCACCCTGCCCTTCTCTGGCTCAGTTGCACAAGCCTTTAGCTGAAGGTGTAGGAGTTGCAGACTGCGGGGAATGAAGGCCTTGCTCGCACGCACCCACCATCCACACCAGACCCCAAACTAGCGGCCATCCTTGCCTCAACTTCTAGCTTTTATCTCTAGGCCACAGCTTCTGGGTTTATAAAATGGGGTTATAATAGTACCTAGCCCTGGTGCCATAGTGGTTATGAGTTAGGCTGCTAGCCAGTGTGGAACCACCAGCTACTCCTCCAGAGTAAGGCGGAGTTTTTTCTCCAGTGAGGGGTTACAGTCTCAGAGTCCCACAGGGGCAGCTCTACCCTGTCCTAGGGGGTCCCTGTGAGTCAGAAAGGACTCAATGGCAGTGAGCTTGGTTTCTGGTTGATTTGCAGAGCAAGGGCACCTCCAGGTACCACCCTCCAAACCAACATGCTGGGACTGGAAGTTATGAGGCCTGAAGCCAAGTGTGAAGAAAGCGAAGCTGTACCTTTACAGAGTAGAATACAGTGAACCCTCGACACTTCGCGCTTCACTCTATCGCGGTTTTTGCGTAACAGCGCATGCTCTGTCATTACTGCCACTGATTGGCTCATACTGTACACGCTTCTGTCTGCA
>NW_022106471.1:8291045-8407672 GCF_000313985.2 Echinops telfairi
TTTCATGTCCTCTATGCTCTAACTACGAAAATATTTGATTTACAAATAAGGAATCCTACTTCGCGGAATTTCATTTATCATGGTAGGGTCTAGAACCGATTAACCGCGATAAACGAGGGTTCACTGTAATTTTTCACAAGGAAAAGTCCCACTGTACTCATAAATTATTAAGAAACTCAATTTTAATTGCCCATTTATAAAGTGCAAAAATACTTTTTTCAAATCCACCTACATTAGATGTGTTGCTCAATTTTCCCTAAGAACCTGACTGGCCCACTGGGGAATAACCTGGCAGCACAGGTATTCCAGGACTGCCTCCACAGCATTTTATGGGTGTGGGCTGGCCAGCATTAAGACTCGGCACACATTGGGTTTTAAAGTGAATTCATTTACCACCATTTGCCAGCCAGGCATTCACTTCTGTACATTCTTATATCCATTAACAGTTCTTCAGGCATTTTCCTTCCCCCCCCCTCAGGCTCAGCATCTACCTACATTAAAAATGGGAGATGATAAAAAATGAGATGTTGAATAAAACATTAATCTCAAGTTAGAATTTATATGGCATTTTTAAAGAGGCTTGTTCCTTTTCCCTAAATAACTTCTTAGTTATTCTGGACAGTGCCATGTTTAAAAGAAGCACCCTGGGCATGGGCAGTCCAGTCCTCATGGTTCTGTCCTTTTTCCTCTCGTGTTGCTTTCCAGGGATCAGTGCTGAGTTTTAGGGCTCAGGACCTTACATATGTGGCCAGCCTGCATGACACTCCTTAGTAGGGGCCTGGGAAGCTGTTGCCCTTTAACTACTTTCATCACAGATATGTACTCTTTTTAGGGACAGCCTGTCAAAAACATTTTAGTCCAATCTGATACATTTTCTCTAATTCATAGTTTTCAAGTAAATCTGATTAATCGTTAGGCAGAATTGATAAAGAGGCAGGATTTATTCATGATACTCCCACATGCATTGTATTGGTTTATTCTTTTTTGAAACTTCGCTTGTTAAAACACAGCATTGTACGGTGTAGTTGTGGGATGAGAGGACATACTGACGTTTGACCTTGGGGGAATCCGAGTTTTCAATATTCCAGGCGCTGGGCTAGGGCTTTTGACTGAGCACTGCTGCTTTGATTGTCTAAAGATCAACTGCAAGCTTCACAAATAATTCTCTCTCTACTGTTTAGGTTGGTCACAGCAGATGTAGCTTTTTACACTGGAAATCTTCAAGCCTTAAAAGGCCTTAAAAATTTGGACCTAAACATGGCCGAGATCTGGGAACAGAAGAGGTGATAGCATGCAGGAAGACTGGGTGATTCATCTGACCACGGGAGATGTGTGCTTTTGAAGAAAACCTGGATGCCTGGGATTTGAGAACTGGATCTGGAACCTAAAGTGAACCGGGCTGGGGCTGGGGCCTCTGAAAGGATCAGTGTTGGGAAACTGGCTTCAGTGGGATCTGCAGGGAATGCCATTTTGGCACATCCTTCAGTGAGGAGTAACCGATCAGGTGTCTAACATTTTTCATTCTCTCTGGAAACAGACTCAGGTTTCTTTGGACCAAATCCAAAAGAACTCATAGCTGTAACACAGCTGTAGTTGACTAGAATGCTCTGTATACTTTATATTAAAAAAATGCTTTGCATTTCTTCCAGTGCAATGAAATTCATATGGTGTCCCACCTTTATTTAATGATGGTACAATTTAAAATATTAAAATCTTAAGTCAATCTCTGTAGAAACTTTTCTCTATGAAAGTAAAGCTATTTGAAAAATTATTTTTTTACAGATCTTTCTATAAAAAATAAACATCTTTTGATTGCTTGGATTTAGGAATTGAATTTTTGTTTCAGTGACCGGTGTCAAGTGTCAGGTTCTGTGTGCCACACATCCAACCTTGCTGCCACCACATGCCGACTGGGCGAACTTCCAGAACAGTCTCCGTACCCAAAAGACTGATGGCAAGTAGTAACTGAAGAATGATATTGACATTTATTTATGCAACTAATTTAAATACTTTTCAGAGTTGCTCTATTAAAAAGACTGCAGTTTAATAGCTGTATTTTTTTATAAAAGTATCTGTGAAGGTTTTTTCATTTGACTTTTATTTCTAGGAGAGGAAGATTACCTACTTATATGATCTGCCTTCTAAGTTTTCATTTTAACATTTAGGTAACATGAAATATGGACCCTTGGGTTCTCGTTTTTAAGTTGTTTTTGATGAACAAAGACCAGGGGGAAATAGAACTTTTTAGACAGGCTGTTGTGTTGGGGCAGAGTACGGTGACGTGTTACATTGTGCAGACTTTTATACCTGCTGTCCAAACTAGAGTCTGGCGCACTGTCCATGAAAGTGCCTGTGCCCCCTCCGGCTGCGCCGTCGGGAGTGCCTGACCCGCAGTGGTGATGCACATGGGACGGTCTGACTTTGTGCTCCCCACTCTCGCAGGAAAGCCTGTTTGTTCCTTTTGCCTTACAGACGTGTGTCATTGGTTCTTACACTGTCTGTCTAAAATAAAGCTGTACAAAATGACAGACTTAAAAAGACTTCTTTTAATAGTAGACCGTGAACTTTAAAATAAACCAGCTGTCTGCTGGGCACGAGCTTGCCGGTGTTGGAAAATGTGAATGATTCTGAGAGAAAAGGCACAGCTGGACTACCAGCAGAGCAGACCTGGTTTGAAGGGCTTTCCATGAACATGTTGTGACAAACTTCAAGAAAGGAAGCTTCAAGGCAAGAGAACTGTTAAAGTAGCCCCTCTCCCTGCACTCTACTACAGATCCAAACCCAACCTACTGCCGGGCAGGTAGTTACGACTTACTGCGCCCCTATAGCCCAGCGTTCTCCAAAGTAGTATCGATGGGGGCAGTGGGATGGTGGTTCAGAAACAGATAACACTTTATCCTGAATTATGGGCTGTAGTATAAAGATTTTTATTTGTCAGAGGACACTGAAAAGGAGGCAGGAAGCAAGTAAGTTTGGGAATGTATGCTAAAGGTCCTACATGCTATGGGACAGAAAACCTCATTTGTCTCCTGAGGAGCAGCTGGTGAGTTTAAACCCTTAACCTTACAGCCCAATGTGTAACTCAAAGCACCACCAAGGTTCCTTATACTGGAGAACAGGGAAGTGAAAGACATGTGCCCTACCTGTCTGCCAGCCACCCCACCCTTGCCCCACCCCTCCAGCTAGGAAAACAAACACCACTTTGTTCAGGAAAGGACTAGAAAGCGTGGCAGGCATCCCAGCTTCAGAGCAACAGGGAAGGTACTCAACACCTTCATGCAAGGTAATTCTTTGGGAAGAACAATGTGGTGAAGATACTGAGAAATGCAAAGAATGGGCTTGCTGGTCAGTTGAGTACTTAGTCCAAGAACAAATCTTTGCGCACATACAGTAACCATTGAGCAAGAGCAAACCCTTTTATTTGACCATTCCATACAGTGATCACTGAAAGCGTGAGGGTACACGTGTATTGCTTCACAGCTTTGTTTCTGAAATAATAAGCAATTCAAAGCTACCGTCATTGAGGCCTCTGTTAAGATCTTCCAGCAGAACTGCCCCGGTTTTAAGATTAAATGATATTGCACTTGAAAATTAACTAACGTTCAGAATTCTCTTCAAAGAAGAAAAAAAGTATTGCTTCCATCTGTGCTTTTCTTAGACTAAAAGCATACTGCAGAAAACACTACTTTGCACATTAATTCTGCAGGGTCCAGTAAGCCCCTGCCTATCTTAGAGTCCTAGAGACCGTTTTATCACGGTAAGAGACATTGTTGGGACAATGTGCACAGTATCTTCCCTCTCAGTGGTCCAAGATACGAAGGTTTCCAGATACAATCTTGTTCTCTAAAACTGCTCCAGCTGGGATATCAATCCTGTCACCGTGATTTGCAATGATGATAACCGTTCCCTATGGGGTGGGGGAAACAAAAAAAGCAAGAGTGTACTTGACACTGAAATGCAATTATTTTACAATTTCAAAACAGAGAACACCTTTTGCAATCGGGCAACTGTACTTATAACACAGCATGTTAGGGGAAATTGTACCGTTTCCTGCAACAATTCTCACAATAGGCCTAGATTCTTTTCTCTGGTCAAGATGAAAGTATCACAGGTGTGACTCAGACTGGTGCCACACCACACATGACCCGCCCCAGTGAAGGCCCATTCACATGCTGTCATAAACGGTGCTCTGCTTACATTTCTATACACATGGTGTTTTGTTTGAAAGCATTACTTGACGAGGGAAAAACCTACCCTTGGTTCTTAGCCTTAATACCAATATGAGAGGGTACCCCCAAACACTGGGAAAAAGCTCTGCTGGATGGAGCTTTCACAGTATGCATTTTTCCCGCTAAGTGAGCATCCAGCAACTCGCTCTGAATCAGTGCACCCAGTGGCGTCGCCTGGGAAAGGTTCTTCTCTCTGGTCGCAGTGATTTTTTTTTTTTTTTTAGTAAAAGCAATGGAGGACAATATAAGATGTGAAAATAATAATCTAACTTTTCAAGGGTTCGTGAGGAAGAGTGGGCAGGGGAGGGAGGGGGGAATAAATGAGCTGATATCAGAGGCTCAAGTGGGAAGAGAATGCTTTGAAAACGATGGCAGCCTATATGCAAATGTGCTTGACACACTGAGATAAATGTATGGATTGTGATAAGAGATGTAAGAGCCCTCCAATAAAATAATTTTAAAAACGCCAACAGAAACTGTTGCGATGTTGAACACAGCTTACAAGGACACTGCTATGGGAAAAACTCAAGTGTATGAGTGGTTTTCTCGTTTCAAAAAAGGTGACATGTCAGTTGATGACAAACCTCATTCTGGACATCCATCAACTTCCTGAACAGATGAAAATGTCAACAAGATTCATGCACAGCACATGTGTTCCAAGGCTGAACCATTCAAAAGATAGGGAGGTTATCTGGACTATCGAGCTTGGTTCAGCAAATTTTAACAGAACCTCTGGGAATGAGAAGGGTCACTGCAAAGTTTGTGCTTCGGGTTCTGACTGACCAGCAAAAAGAACTTTGAGTGGACACATGCCGTGCTTTGAAAGAACAGCTCCGAAGGGACCCAGACTTTTTTCCCAAGGTCATTCCATGGTGCTATTCTTACACCCCCCCCAAACCAAACATCAATTAAGCCAGTGGAAGATGCCATCGTCACCTCTCCCAGGAAAAGTTCAAGTGAAATTAAATCAAGATGATGCTTATTTGTTTTGATGTGAGGGGGATAGTAAATACATTTGGAGTTCATTCCACCAGGTCAGACTGTTAATCAAGCTTTCTATTTAGAGGTTCTGCAAAGATTGCCTAACTGTATGGGGGGAAAAAGGCCTGATTTGTGGCAGATGGGACTGGTTTTGCCACCACAACAATACACCTGCTTGTGCAGCCAACTCATTGCACCAGTTTTTGACAAAACCCCAACATGCCTCTCTTGCCCCACCCACCACCTTTTTGTTTCCAAGAATGAAGAGGGGACATGAAAAGACAGCCCCTGGAAGACATAGAAGAGGTGAAGAAAAAAATGAGGGAGGTGCTGACAGCCATCCAAACAGATCAGTTAGAAAAATATTTCCAAGAATGGAATGGCAGATTTGACAAATGTATTAAGTGTAACAGAGAATACTTTGAAGGTGATAAGCTTGTTTTGTTAAAAAAAATTGAAATACATAGCTTTGAAAAAATACCGGGTTTTGGGGGGGACCCCCTCATAGTCTACCCATATTCTTTCTTATTTCTTATGGTAGGCTGGCTGTGATGATGTTCATCAAAGTACATTAGTACCAGAGTAATGTGACCAAACATCTTTATACTGACAAGGGCTTAGCAGGAGCGGACTAAATTCAGTATAAATGAGGCGACCAATTTTCGATAGTCATTTTAGTGACCTAGCGCTGATCTCCCTCCTCACCCTCATTTAACTGTTTTTATTCATATTCTAATTCTACTTAGGGATTAAAATTGTTTTAATATTGTGAATTGGGAGAAGGCTTACAGAGCAGATCTGTTTTCCATCCAGGAATTCATACACATTTTGTTTCATCTTATTGATTATAATTCCTCAATATAAACTAATGTTAATTTAATAGCAATCCTATTTTAGGATTGTCACCTGTTAATAAAATAGAACCAGCTTAATTATTAAATGGTGTCTGATTTCCATTAGGTTGTATAATCTACAGAAGACAGTGTTAATACTATATTTTGGAAATCTGGTTTGTATGTTTTAAATGTACCTGAGTCTGGGGCAGACTCAGTAGCATTCCACGTAAAAAAAAGTGTAAATTTAGGTTGGGAAATGTAACCTGTTTTGTAAAGCTGTAAAAGAAACTGCAATTTTCAAAGGATACCTTTAATGAAACATTCTTGCCAAATGTCACATCTCCTGACACCGTGAGGTGATCCAATTCAAGCATATCTGGTATACTTTCAAATCTCCTTAGATAATCTTGAACCTGGAAGAAAAACAAAAACCTATGAATTGTTTCAAAATTGGGTCCTAAAAATATGGGATATTAAAGTGCTTATCTGAGCTGTTAAGAAAACATGGCAAGAATGCCATTTATTAAGTACTCATTATATGTTAGATCCTGTGCATGAGGGACGGGAGATGGGAACACTGCCCTTCTAACCAAGCAATTTACAATCTAGCTGAGCAGATCAGACATTAGGAAGAAAGGCAACCAGCCCACATACTAAGTGCCCAAAGAGTAGTCCATTCAGTCAGATCTAGGTAGATTAAGGAAGGCTGCATCATCATAGTTTGAGACAATACAAAAGGCAAGCTAGAATGGAACTGGGCTTTCCTGGAATGATTCAGAGCAAATGAAGCCCATTTCAGCAAGACCAACAGCAGTCTCACTAATTATCTCTCTGCCTCTTACATCCCTAGATTTCCAGTAACTGGAGAGTTTCCTGTATAGGACTGCTGTCCTGTTTTACTATGAAAACCAGAAGTAATCAAAAACGTCCACTGGCTTCCACCACCATCCACTTGAAGGAAGCATGTTAGTAAAAAGGGTGAGGCTAGGTGGGAACACAGTTGGCAATTCCATCTCAGGATGAAGGCAGGTCCTTGCACAGCCAGTCTTTCTCCCAGCCCAACCAGGCTGGTGAAAGGGGTACCCAAACCCAGCGAGGCTCCGGAAACCTGATGCTAGCCAGAGAGCCCCAGCCACCACGGGGGCCAGAACCAGCCCCACCAACATACAGACGCCAGTGCACAGGGCCACGCCAGGTGCCTCTACACCACACGGGTTAGAGATCTGGAAAGAACAGCAAGACCCCTGGCCAGCTTAGTTAACCCTACAATACAAGTCAAAAAGCATTGCCATGGGAGCTCCAGTTCATACATGTAAGGTTTTATCCAAAAGCAAGGTTTACTCATGTCTCTGGGATCAGCAGATGGCTGTAGACAAGTTCTTTCAGTAATACATTGTTTTAGTCTCATTAGGGTGCTTTCTAAAAAAAGATCCAAACAGGATTCCCAGGGAACCTGCTGGGTCAGTTCAAGGCACAGGTATCAGCTCAGAAGGAAGGTAGGGGTCTCCAAAGGGGCAGTCTTGATACATTTTCTTCAGGAACACAGGATGACCATGGGACTTTAAGAAAATTGCACTGGTGAGAAAAAGGCCAGAGGAGTTGTGCCAGGGAATTCCTCACCCACCAACCTCAACACACCATGGCACCTGCTCGTTCTTTGAGGGATGCAATGGTTGTCCTATGAGAATTGCACTGCAGTCTTATCCAGCCCTGATCGTGCCCCTTCAGACTTTTTTTTTTGCTCCCCAAAACTCTACAGATCATTGAAAAGGAACAAGATTTGAATCCTTTTAAGATGCTCGAACTACCATTTGATGTACTATAAACTGAAGAGCACAGAAATCTGGGAAGAGTTAGAGATGGCACTACCTTCAAACATGTAGACCTAAATATAGGAATATGTTGAGAAATAATAGCTTTACATTTTAATATTTTTAATAAACCAAACTCACTGCCATCGAGTCAATTCTGGGTTTGCTTTTAGCAATACCTTTTTATGTACCTTCATATTCTAACAGGGTTACATTTTTTGGATTCCACTTTACCATATTTGGATGGCTACTCCCGCTGCCTGAACGCTGTTCATTCCAGACAACTGTATGGCACTGCAGTCAAATTCTCAGGGAGGCCATCTCCAGTCACCTGATGTCCCCACCCAGGCTTGCTTTATCTCCTTAGCAACGTCAGCCCACCTGAAGAACTAAGCACTCACTCTCGCCCACCCTCCCTCTCTCAGTAAGCAGCTCATGACGAAAGCACTTTCTTTACTGCTAAGTCCTCCACACCTATAACACTGGACTCAAACAGCATTTGAGGAATTGTGGTAAGCCAGAATGCACACGCTCACATTGGAAAGCAGTATACAGGTCTTGGAAGAAGCCTAACACGCAATGTTCCCAAACTTAAAATTGTTTTTAACTCCCTGTAGTGATCATGTCTGAAGGGGGGAGGGGAGGCATGTTTTTATTGGTTATTATGGTCAGTTCCCTTTCCCAGACATCCAAGTGGGCGGCATGTGGCAGATGGCTGTGAAGACTAATCAGACTCCTAGTCTACCTATATAATTAAACATTCTCATGCATTGCATATCGCTATCATTAAACACTTAAGAAATGCATACCTTTGTAAAAGAGCTGCCTAGTTTAACCAAGGGCACTGTAGGGAACTCCCGTTTCTCACTCATGGTCAAGGATCCCGCATTAAGGCTGTAGAGGTTTGACATCACAAGTAAAAGATCCGATGTGGTTTTGACAGGCAGAAAACGGCTCCTAGGGACATTAATACCTAGAGAATTCTCGAAACTTTTAATGGCAGCCCCTACGGCAGTTTCTAACTGAATGACATTCAGGCCTCCATCCAGAGTCTGTAAAAGAAAGAAAAGCAGGTTTCAGGCCCCATGCTCATCACTACCACCTGGGCCGAATAACAGGGATCAGAAGTGCCAGGCAACGCATGCCTGCTGTAGCCTCCCAATTCTGTGTGGGAGGGTTCGATTTTATTGATAAGGAACTGGAGATTTAGGAAATCCCTGCAAGCGGCCTGTGGCCACACAGCCTGTCAGATGTGGTCACTCAGGCGGCAATGGGTGTCCACAGCTTCCGTGCTCCCTGCCACAGCCCAGGGCCCCATGGTGGAGAGGGCAGACACTTGCAGGCAGGCCAGGGACTGGAGAGTGATCAGGCAACCAAGTGTGACAACGGGGTAGACAGACTGGCGGGCAGAGGTGTCTGCATGTGGCTGATGATGGTGCTGTGTTGGCTGGGCTGCAGCCACGCTTACCTTGGGATTCACAATGATTTCCATGTCAATGGCATTCTGCTCCTGCAGTCTTTTAACTGCTGCAAGAGAGATCCACAGGTTGTTTGTGTTAAATATTTTGAATTTGGATACAGACTTGAACTCATCAACATGGGCTTTTGGCACTTGAGCGATTTCCACCAGCCTCAGTTTGCCTTCGTACTGAGTGAGTGTCCCGCCCTAGGAAAGCAAAAAACAGTGAGCACTTCCACCTCCCTGTCACCAGAAACCACACTGGTATGAGACTGCCCAGAGGTGACAGCACCAGCAATAAGTCAGCCTGCGATGCAGGAGGAGCCTCAGCTGTTTCCCATCCATGATCCACGCCCACTTGGGGGCCTCCTGGCTGCCTGGGGGCCAGCTACAGGGCAGCCACCCACGGGAGAAGGAGGAAGACAAGGACAAGAGGAGGATACTGCTGTCTGAGTCCTCAGCCTTGAGATGTGCTTGAGGCCAATAGGCCACAACTGTGAGGCCAGGGGCACTAACTCCCATGTGAGGGGGAGGGAGCCCAGGCCAGGACTGAGTGCATTAGCCTCACCCCAGCTCTAATGTAAAACGATGAATGCCAGACATCACAACCACGAGCCACACTCACTGAACACACGTGCTTTGATGAATGTGACACTACACACACACACACACACACACACACACACACACACACACACACACACACACAATTGCAAGTTTTCATTAAAGGGACAATGAACAAGCACACTGATGCACCAAACCAGAATATTAAAAGTATCAACTAACTTATTAAAGTGTTTTCATGTTTCAGATTTTTCCTGCAGAACTGGTTTCAGTTACAATTACTGATATAGACTATCTTAAAAGAAAGAGAAAAAAAGATCATTTTAATATCATTGACCTTGGATTTCTGAGCCAAGGTTGTTGTCAGGCAGCTCCGGGTCCTCTACAGAAGGCTGCCTTGTCTGGTAATGACATTGTTGTGAATAAATATATTCTCTCTCTCTCACACACGTGCACACACCCAGTTTGAACTACATAACCTCAGGGCGGTGAGGCCACGGCACCCCTCAGGATTCACCTTCACGTCGGCCCGGGTTTTGTTGGTGACTTCCATGACAAACTCACAGCGTTTTCCGTTGGGTGGGTTCATTAAATGATTAAGAATATAAAGATCCACTGTGGCACCCAAATTATCTATGTTTGACACAAAAATGTACTCTTTGCCTTCTCCGATAAGGGTATCAAGCAAACCGGAGTTGTAGAAACTGGCGTAAATATCCCCATGGCCTGGAGGGTACCAAGCGTCAGTATTTTCCCCTGAGTAAGACACATCCTTGGCTACAGGCAGTAAAGACTCCTTATTAATCCTCGGGTACCTTAAAAAACAAAGACAAAGTTCTTTTTCAATACAACTCTGTGAGCCATTAAATAAAACATTAACACAACATTCATCCTTTGGGAGCCTGCTGGCAGTGAGCAGGGGAGTCCACTTAAGCCATTCTCCCATCTCCACGGGGTGGGGTGGGGGGACAACGACAGAGGGGGTGTCAGAAGGAAGACCAGCCAAAGAAGCATCTGTGACAAGGGAGTGTCCACAGGAAAGATGGGGGGAGGGGGTACCAAGCAACTAATGGCACAAGTTCAGCAGGCTCCCTTCTGAGCTGAGCACACAGACCACTGGGGGTCATAAGTAGCTCATGGAGTGCATCTCCCATGAAAGCCTGGCTTCCCCAACTGCCTGGGCTTCATCTGGGCCTGTCACCTGACCACTTTACACACTCTCCTCCCCAAGACAGAAGGCTGTCTCTGATAGCTTACACATACCTCAGCTCCCTACCCCCCACCAAGCCTACCCAGGATGTTGAAATTCCTTCTCAAGGGAAGAATAGAAAGATGGAGACCAAGCATGCCCCAGAGCACCAGGGGATCCAGAGGTGGGGTCTTTTTATTAAGAGCTGAAAGTGAGAGAAGCTCAGGGTGATGACCACAGGCACGCAGCCTTAAAGGCTGCGAACAGAACACTCACTGACGGGAGTCTTTGCACATGGTGTGGTCACCCCGCATTAATGGCAGCAGATGCCCTCCACCCTCCCCTGGGGTGGCGCCCACCCACAAGTCACTGCTGTGCCCTTTGTACCTGCTTTGATTAAAAGTATGGATTTTCACCCGGCAATGATTGTACTTCTGTAGGATTTTTTTGGTATCTTCATCCGTGTTAAAGGAGTTCATCAGAACAAGAGGAACGTCTGTGTTGTAGGTTTTGTTCAAATGCTGCGGGGAAGGGGGGATAAGAGTCAGTTTATCCAGATTCACTCTGCTTTTGTGTCAAAATGTAAATTCACTCAATGGTTAATTTTTTTTAAGTTAAGACAGCATTTATTTAACATACAGTTGAATATATGACTTTGGCATAATAAATAACAGCTTCATATATTTCAGACTTTTTGCTAACCAATCCTTCACATGCCTGCTCCTTAAATCACAGCCCTCTGACCCAGCAACTGTCGCCTGCATGTCAGGGCTGACTGGCACAGGTGGCAGAGTGGGGGAAGCAGTCTGAGCACTGGAGCTACATTTGAGGCGCCTTAGGAGTGGACACACTCTGACTGGGCCTTCGCTACATGTCTGGAGCGCTGTGGAGATGAAGCTGTAAGCACTACAGCCAGGGCTGGAGCAGGCTCCCAACAGGACGTATGCCATCTCTGGGAGGAGCCAAGAAGCCATACAGAGTGGAAGGAAAAGCAGCCTCTTAGAAGTCAGGTTGCCTTGCGTTCAAATTTTGGCTTGGCACCTCCAAGCTCTAGCTAAGGAACCTTGGGGAAGGAATTCCACCTCTCTGTGCCTGGGCTTCCTCATTTGGGGTCATACCAGCACTGAAGGGGTCCTGGAGGCATAATACTTTAAGCGTTGGACTGCTAACCATAAGGTCAACGGTTCAAAACCACCAGCCGCTCCACAGAAGAAAGATGAGGCTTTCTACTCCTGTAAAGTTACAATCTCGGAAACACAGCAGTTGTTCTGTGCTGTCCTATAGGGTTGCTAAGAGTGGGAATCCACTCTGGCCGTGAAAGCTTGGTTTAGTTGAACAGTATTTACTTGAGTTGCTGAAAGGACAAAATGAATCAACTCAACTGGGCACACAAGCAAACACTGGAGAAATGTTAGTGAATGTTCGTTTATCGTAGTGATGAGAGAGAGCCACTGCCCTGAAAAGTCACCGGTCTATGCTTAGTGACTTCATCCTTACAGAGAAACCAGGAAGAGTTCTCAATACCTACGGAATCCATGAGGTCACATGTCTCCTGTAGCCCCACAAAGGGGTGAGTTGAGCCAGGTCCCCTACCAATGAGGAAGCCACCAGAAGGAAAGGGGGCTGAAGGGTGGGACACCACAGGAGAACCCTAAGAGAGCCAGACCTTGCAGCCACTACAGATGCCATTTAAGATCAAAAGTGTTGACATCACCCAATGGCTATGTTCTGAGGAACACCAAGGTTTTTGTGAACTACAATGAAAGCTAAAGCCAGCCAGTTCCGTGATGAACACACATCCTTATCTACCTCTTCTCACGTGACATTTCTTAAGGACCTCAGAGGGCCACTCTTCTACGTCTTCTTTGGGTGTCAAGGGGGCTGGGGTGCGGGGGGAGATGGGGGTATGTGACTCACCTCAATTTGCTGTACAGTCAGATCCAAAAAGGTATTCTCATTCCTCACACCAATCAGGCTCTTTGGGCCCTTGCAGCCCATGCTGGTCCCCAAGCCGCCATTGAGCTTCACCACCACCAGCTTGTTCAACACGGAAGATATGTTATCAGGCAGGCCCTTAGCCTTTATCTTTTCATAGGGTTGGATCTGAAAGGGAAAAAAATTATAGCATATAGATATGCATGTATGTAGTACACATGCATATGTGTATATGTAAGTGATCCAGGCAGCGTCCTGAGGAGTTTTGGCAGATCAAGGGCGGGCCAGTCCCATGCTTCCTTGAAGAGCTCCTATGGACTGATGGCTCCCTCGAGTCTCTGGTTTCTCCAGTCTCCTTTGCTGCAGACAGGACGAGACCAATCATTGTACCCTAGATGGCTGCTTGAACTCTTCTAAAACCCCAGGTGCTCGTTACTTATTGGGCTATAGAATGGTCAGGCAATTCTTGCTGTTAACAGCTCTTTATTAAAACAACAAATTACTTATTCTCTTATCTCTTCTATCTTGCAACACACAAAGTGTCAAAATCTATCACGTGTGCAGATCAATACGCTTTTTTGCACAGTGTAACTACTGAGGAGTAGGAAGCACTCTTCTCCCCATTGGTTACAACCCCAATTATCACTTGACCGGAATTGTTTCCTAATGTGACAGGGCTGTGAATCTTCCTGCTGGATACTGCTAAAAAGCCTTCAGCAACGAGTCACATTCCTAAACTAATAGAAATGATAGAAGGCGGGTGCTACCTAAACACCAAGGGCAAGGAGGCCAGGAAGCAGGAAAGGACGCAGACCACACAGCTCATTTCCCCAAAAGCACCTGGTCCAACAGACAGTGTCATGCGAAACGGAAAGGCCTTGTGCTTGGATCACTAATTAGCACTGTTGGCAGCAGCAGTCAAGAACCCAGATGACATAATCCGTCAGGCACATTTGTTGTACAAGATTAATTTTTAAGAGCAAAGAAGCCACTTTGAGGACCAAGCTGTGCCTGACGCGAGCCACGGTACTTTCAGCCACTGCATACGCATGGGAAGGCTGGAGAATGAATGAAAGAAAACCACAGAAGAATCGGTACATCTGAATTACGGTGCTGGCAAAGACTACGAAGTGCCACGGGCTGCCGGAAGAACAAGCAAATCTGACTTGGAAAAACAGCCAGAAGGCTCCTGAGAAGCAGGGTGGGCGAGACTTCATCAGGACAGATACCCCATTGGGATTAAAAGAATAATCAATACCACAAGTATAACTACACTTCCAAACTACAAACCTAAGACACCGCTCCTCACACACGTGACAACAATGGAGAAGGGCAGGATATCACAGGTTCCTGACCCTCGTCAGCACCTGTGTTCTGAACCCACCGGATATCTCTGAGGTCCCCCGTCCCTTTGAAGCAATGGCTAGACAGAAATGTAGACAGTGCTGAGGGCAGTTCTTCAAGCTAAAGCCACAGCCAAAAGACCAATAGTTTTCAGTTTCTAGAAACAGAGCTATGGAAGAGAACTTTCTACAGTGGCAGAATGGTGACCCACAAGCCACCCAAAGCTACCAGGCATTTGAAATGTGGCTAAGCAACTGAGGAACTGACTTTTAATGTTTACTTAACTTTAATGAATTTCAACAGAAAGAGACATAATGTTGGTGACTCCTGGTGACTATATCCGGCAGTGCAGTTCTAGATGGTCCCCAAAGCTCAAACAAGAAATCAGAATTGTTTTGATTTACCTTGAGAAAACTCTGCCCAAAGCATGTTTTCTTCTTTTCAATACAAGTATAATCTTTTTCATCTTTAATGACACTGACATTTACATGACATTCAAGCATGCACATAAAGTCTGACTCTTATCTCCACAAGTCAATCCTCTATTTCCATACAGTGTGTAGTCACAGGCTTTTAGGAGGGACACACTGATCTTCAACTCCAGCCTCAGAATTTGCATCCTCAGCATGAGCGTAAGCCTCTAGAATAAGCTTACCCGTCAGCACCAACTCAGGAGGCCCTGAACCTCTATGATCACTGAGGGAGGTTCCTGTCACAACTTAACATTACAACATTAGCCATGTTAAAAAGAGCATATCATTGTCAATCTGAATATTTTGTTTCAAATAAGGGTAAATAGTCTAGATGGAATTTGAAGTGGAATATGTTAAGTAATGTTAACATTCTATCAGTTGAAGTATAAATAAATGCTTATTTCAAGAGCAAAATGCTATAATAATTCATGCTTTTGAAAGTCTTTTGTACTACAATTAATGTTTTGAAATACTTCAGTTGGGTAAATTAACTGATGAAAAGGCTGAAATGAACACAAAGCTTAAGATTTTAGTTAGATATCTTTAGGAAGAATGCCATTTCCTTTTTAAGTCACCAAATGTTTATGTAAATTCAAATAATAATACCAGCCTGAGAGTTCATTCTGGTCATTAAAGAGCTGTTTGCTACACTCACATTCATAAGCTCATTAAATGATGCGAGCTTTTGGAATCAAGCTTAATTTATAGTTATTTTAATTCTTTTATGAGTCTTTCAAGAAAAAGTGCTAATAAAGTTTTCACTTTCTGTGAAGATGAATTAAAAACCAAATATTAACTTTAAAAAAAATTTAACTTTACTGCCTTAAAATTTCACCAGGAGGGGAAAAAAAACCACTCCCAAATCACAGGCAGCCATTTAATCATCTTGGAACCCACACAGCATAAAGGGTAGAAAGCTCCAGGAGAAGAGGGCGTAGACCAAAGAGGAGTCAATGTAAGTACATTCTGGTCACACTCAACAAACTTAAAAACCACAGAGTGTTAGTGAAATGCCTTCAGAAGATCATTCTTTCTAGTCTATTCAGGCTAAGCTAATACAAGAAAGAAAAGGCAAGGCGGGGATTCCTAGAGGACACCAGCCATTCTGAGTAGCCTAAATAGAATCACAAGTTCGTAACACATGCCCCAGTTTGGAATCGCAAGCACAAAGTTCCTTGTAAAAGCATGTTTGCTATTAGGAAGCTTTTTCCTGAACTGAATTCTGCTATGTACCACAAGACTCGCAATGTTCAATGGGCTTCTCCCTCTTCCTGTCGTTGGTCAAATCCTCACAGTTGGAGTTCTGTATTCAATGATGCTAAAAGCATGAAACCTGCTTGAAGAAATTTTTATAGAGCAGAAAAGTTTAAAAAAAAAAAAAGAAGCTGTCCTGCAATTCTTCCCTATAAACAGGGGCAAAAGAATGACTGAGAAATCACAGTCAATGTTTCAATCAACTTATCTGCAAGCTGACAAGTAGTCGTGGGCCGGCTCAGCATTCTATTGCAAAAACACGCTACCAAGAACGTTTACCTCGATGAGGTGTTCCAGCAAGGTGGAACAGCAGTTATGGCATTGTGAAGTCTGCTTTAATAGACAGAGACCCCCTCCCCACCCCCACAATGCTTGGCAGTAACAGTATCAACATAATGGGCCTTGTTAACAGGGAGTACTGGTGGTCCCATTGCCAGAACTTCCGAAGAGGTAACCAGCTCATGTGCCCGGAGTGTGCCTGGATTCTGTCTAATACAGCTGCGAAGTCTTCACTCCTTTTGCTATAAGGGAGGGTGCTGAAACTGGCATTTAAGAAACAAAGTCTGAGATACAGATGGTGCGGCCTGGTAAATTATTCAATATGGTTCCTCTAGCTGGTCTTTCTTCATAACTCCCACCAAATGCCTTTTTCCTGATGGGTCTGGGTAGGAAGGAGGGGCTGGACACTGTTAGGATTATATGACTCAGCTTTGAGAATATTGTTAAGCAGGGTTCCTTGTGAGTGCCAACCTGCTGGGTATGAAGAGTCATCTCATAGCAGGAGGGGAAATCTCACTATCAGCCAGGAGGGGGTGCATTCTTTCACTCCTGAAATCCCTGCACCTTCCCTAATCTGGGAGATGGCTGGGACACCAGGAGCAATGGAGGAACAGCAGCAGCAGAACCAGGAGCCACAGCACGACAGAGCGGTGGACTTCCCAGCTCACAGAGCTGAGTGCCTTCAGGCAGGAGGGCTGCCCTGTGGAGCGGGATCTCTCCAGGCCCCTAATTGGGGGAGCTAGGCTTGCTGGTCCACAGAGCTAGAGCTGGAGCTTGAGCTGAGCAACTTTGGAATGAAGCGTTTGGTGGAGTGACATACCCTTTGGATATTTACTGGCGGGTCTGAAAGAGCTCTGTAATGCTGCAGAAGCAGGGACGAGGCCAGTCCAAGATGTTGAAGGCCAGAGGTCTGACTGGACACAACAGAGAAGAGGCTGTCCTTACTAACAATTCTATCCCGAGCATTTCTCACCTAAATGGTAATCTGTTAACTTTCCTAATAGGAGCCCTGGTGGCACAGTGGTTATGTGTTGGGCTGCTAACTGCAAGGTCAGCAGTTTGAGATCACATGGGAGAAAGATGGTGCTTTCAGCTCCCCTAAAGAGTTAAACAGTCCTGGAAACCCAAGGGGCAGTTCTACCCTGTCCTGTGGAGTTGCTGTAAGTCAGAATCAACTCCATGGCAGTGAGCTTGGTTTTGTTTCTCTGGAACTTCCCTAATAAACTCCATCATGGCGAGTCTCCCCTGTGAGTCGTATGGGCATTGCAATGAATTCCCACAGTGGTGAGCGATGGCAGGGCTTTTCAGCAGCTTGGTGAGTAGAGGCACAGCTGAGCTCAGCAGCCTCGAGCAGCGGATGCTGATGATTCTTTCCCGGCCCCTCGTCAAACTGAAGGAGGCCAGTCCCCGCCCGTGTTACATTTATTTAATGGATGGAAATGTAGAGCTCTTTTGTGGTTCTCAAAGTCAGCATCAAAATTCTAGATCCAAACCCTAAATCTCAATTGACTGCGCGATATACCATGTGCATGCAAATGAAAAAGCAAAACAAAACAACACGTTGTTGTCAGGTGCCATCAAGTCAGCTCTGACCCGGACCCCCCTCTGTACAACCTGGTCCTGGGCCATCCTCTCAAGTGACCCTCAGCCCGAGCTCATCTTGCAGCCACTGAGCCAGTCCTTCTCACGGAGGGCCTTCCTCTTGCTGCGCCTCTCCACTCTACCAAGCATGATGCCCTCCTCCAGGGCTGCTCTCTCCTGACTACATGTCTCAGCTATGTGAGGCACAGTCCTGGCATCAGGGCAAGAGAAAAGAGAAGCTACGCAGAAAGCATTTGCAAGCAAGCACGAAACTTCATTTGGTGGGGCTGCTTCATGAAGTTGCATCATTTCCACAAATGAAGGTGAAGTCCGTGAGACTTAATGAAGGGTCAGGGCTTCTCTCAATTACTCTTTTGAGGAAAAGGGGGCTTGACATCATGGCTGCAGGAGCATCCAATTCATTGATAAATGGGGAAGTGTCTCTTGCTCCTCTACCAGCCCCCATTGACCAGACTAAGTATCACAGGTGTGATGGCCACAATCCTACTGAGCAGGTGACCATTCACTGTGATATCAATGTTTTAACAGATGGTTGCTAAATTTCTACATAAAATAGACCATCACACAGCCTGGTACCAGACAGCCCCACCCTGACCTAGAGCAAATGCTCGGGGCGCTCCCCTGGGCTTGAAACTTGCAGTAACAGGTGTGAACATTCTAGTAGTAGTTTGATGATCATGTATGTTACTGCAAACAGGACCAAAAAAAAAAAAAAAAAGACCATCACAACTTTCCCCTCATATCTCTCTTTGTCTGGGAGGGTGACACAGGTCTTGCCCCCATGCTGATTTTAACACTAGGCCATTTTGCCTTCAGCCCAAAAGTCTATTACTAATTTTAATTAACCTCTCTTCTAGATTGCTACTTAAGAACACAAGTTCAAATTAATAAAAATGTAATTCCCATTAATTTTCAAGTATTTGTTGTGGAAGAAAATAAACGGATTCAAATTTCATAATGGCATTCCCATGCTCTCAGGGCACACAACCACTCATGGCCACAGAGTGGCTTCCACCTCATAGTGAGCTTACAGGGCAGGTTTCTGAGACTGTGACTCGTTAGGGAGTGGAAAGCCTCACCTTTCTTCTGCGGAGTGGCTGGTGGTTTCGAACTGCTCTCAGCTATCAGCCCAATGATGCCAGCAGGGTTCCTCTTGGGCACAAGCCCTGGCGAGTTACAAACAACTGTTTACTATCTGAGTGACCACGCAGAATTCTCTTGGAAGTGTTACATTCAGAACCTTGCGCCCCAATTAAGTGGGGCAAGGGGGTACCTTCCCAGAAGGTAAGGGAGTCATGGTGTATGTGATGCTTTCCGAACACCGACTTGCTGGAAATGAACCCTTAAAGTAGCTCGCTGACTACAAGCCCTGGAAGGGATGTGATCCTGTAGGTCAAGGGAAGAACTATGGGGGAAAGGAAGGCAAATGTAACGAGCTAGAGAAAGAAGTGGAGACAGTTGTCCAGCGCAGTCAGGTCAGTGCTGCCTTTGGAAGCCTGCCCTGGGAGCCTTTCCCTGTGTTCACTGACTTACTGCCCTCCTTCCCCCTCCAACATCCACACATACACCCTTTGCACAAAGAAAGGCACCAACTGTTTGGCACTGTTTCATTTAAAGCACACCTAGTCGCAAAGGCCTTTGTAGACTGGTCTCCACTTTCCTGCCCAGCTCGAGAGAACAGTGAAGGCTTGCTGTTGTCGGAGCCAACCGGGAGGACCAGGCACTGCCCGGCACAGGCTTGCTGTGGCTCTGGCTGAGCCACTTTCGTCCATCCTAGGGCCGCCTCTGTGCCTCATTACAGCCTGGCTCCACCTCTGCCAGTGTGAGTGGACTCTAATGTGCCCACAAGAACTCTACTGCCATTAAAGACGCAGAAAGGGGAGGGAAGTGGGCCCCCAGGCCCCCTAACAGAAGGGATGTGGGGGCTGGACCCCTCCTGTTCTCACTGCCACTCAACGTCCTTTGGGGAGGAACGGAACCGCACAGTTGGCAATCTGCTAAAGAACGTGCTTCATCAACATGCGGCCCTCTGGGATGTCAATCTAGTTTTTCTACGGAAACTGCAAAGAGATTCTGTACAACAAAACAAACAAAAAAGCCCCAAACACCCATCTACCATGATCTGTATCTGCCAGGTCTGTTCACAGCTCAGTGTCTAGTTAGAAGAAAAGCTGAATTCATCACTCCGCCGTGGACACACTGTTCCCATTAGCAATAGTATAAGCCCGTTCTTGGTAGCATATTTGTGCGATTCCTAGAGACAGCACCAATTGCCCAGAGCACGCAAACAGTACCTGCTCTGTTATGGTTCACAAGGGCATGATTATTACAACCTGAAAGGGTGTTTTTTTCCCTTTTCCTTCAGGAAAAGCACATTTGCCCAATAGAAAAAGAGCCGTGCACACTGCATAGCACGTTCGGATGACACACCAGACGTGTGAAGAGAGCGTGTTCCGGGAAACTTGGCTCACTGGCTACGCCCGCGCTGCATACAGCCCGGGGCGCTGCGCTCTAGGCCCCGGAAGCTGCCCTGTGGAGCAGCTCTCCTCTGTCCCACAGGGTCACTGAGTCCACGCTATGGCAACAGGTCTGTGGTTGCTTTGAAGCAATGATCCGAATCTGAATCCCTTGAAAGTTTCTACAGAGTGATTTTTTTTTTCAGAGCAATTTTTTGGACAGATAATGTAGACCTAGATGGGAGATCTGCCCCCCACGCCCCATTAAGGAGAGGCTGCCAAATCACACTAGATACATGCAACACCCCTCGGCCATCAGAGTACACGAGTCCTATTGGACAAAGAGGTTAAAAGGCACCAATGGGCCCCTCAGCTTCCTGCCATCACAGCTCCAAACCCAGCAGCACCTCTACTGTCTGTTCCCCTTCCTTCCGCCAGGCTATGGAGAGCTCGCCCCGGGTGGGGGGTGGGGGGGTCGTGCTTCCTGCCAGGGCCTATTGCAAGGCCTCATTTTTATCAACCAAACACCACATGCACACCTCTTTTCAGTCTCCTTTATTCCTTTCCATCAGCGTGAACATATACACATGTATCATCAAAATAAACCAAAAAACAACATACCCTCACGCACCCTTCCCTACTCCCACACACCTTTTTCTCCACCACCTCCATGAAAAAAAACCTTTGGACGAACAGCTGCCCTCACCTCAACTACCACAGCCCCTCTTACCTCCCTCACCCATCAATCCGGTTTTCTCCTCCATTCAGGAACAGCTTCCCACCACACCACCCAACAGTACTATTGGCAAGTAATTTACATATCATATAATTCAATGGTTCAATCATACCAAGAATTGTACAATCACCCCCACATCAATTTTTTTAACATTCCCCTCTCCCATGGTTACATCACCTCCAAGATGCGTTATGCAATCACAATCCAGTCTAGTGCTCCCTCCCCCTCCCGTCTCCACCATTCACTCCTGAGAGCGCCTTACCCTCCCCATCATCCACTCCCCACCCTGGTATCCCCTATAACTCCCCCCCCCATCAGTTATTCTTATTACGCATTCACTCCTCCTGTACATCACTGCTGGGAGACCCAACAGAAAACAATGAAAACCAAAATCACACTAAGGTGGTAAGGATAAAAACATAATAGTATACAGAGAAATATACAAATAATGTGTACGAAGGGACAGGCCCCCAGCCAGGGAAGACATTTCTGTCATGGAACCAGCAGGAGATGCCTGCATCCAGCACCTACTCAGCTCTATAGGGTAGTCAGTCAGCTGGCCAAGTCTCAAAGTTGGTCCAGCATCATCAAGATTCCAGTGGTCTCTAACGGTTGGTAAGGCTGTTTGAGACTCCTGCCTGTGGGTACTGGCAGGAACGGCTCTCAACAAGGTCAACAACCTGCAGCTGGCCCCATTCTATCAATTAAGTTAGTACTCTTCTTATCTGATCTCTCAACTGCATCTGACTCAATCCACCACTCCTTAAATTGTGAAACACTCCCATTCCCCTTCACTTCCGATAAACCACACTCCATTTTCCTCCCCTCTCTGCCACATCCTTTGAAAAGCCATTACGACCTCCCTCTGCCAAGCTTTCCCCTCCGTGGCTCTCAGCACTCAAGTATTTGATTCTTGGTCTCCATGGTACCAAGACACGCCTGGCTGCTAAAGGCAGGTGCCTGCTTACACACCTGATCATTTGTCTGTCTTTGCAACCACGGTTAGTACCCTGCTCCCCTCTCAATTGCCCCACCGCAATGGTCTCTAAAGTTTCCTGGTATCCTTCCCACCCTCCCTCCACCTTTCAGGCAGTGATAGAATTAGGGCATGCTTCTCGATGGCTAACCCCAAGATCAGTGGCTCAAAACTACCAGCTACATTTGAGGCGAAAGGGGAGGCTTTCTATTCCGGCAAAGAGTTATCTTCTCAGAAACCCACCTGGGCAGTTCTACTCTATCCTACAGGGCTGGCATGAGTGGGAACTGACTCAATGGTAGTGGGTTTCACTCATAAAACAAAGATTGATGTGGCATGACAGAAGTTACTCAGGTGCCTGCCCCATCTTTTTCTTTTCCACGTTTGTCTCCTGTTTGCGGGGCACATGGTAATCCGGAATAAAGACAACATTTCCCAGCCTCCCTTGCAGCTGTGTTTCAATTCTGGCCGATAAAATTAAGCAGGAGTGAGCTGAAGGATAGCTCTGCGTCAGAACTGACTCGATGGCAATGAAGGTTTTTTTGTTTGTTTTTGGAGTTTTGAGCTGAGGGATCTCTACGAACGCTCCTCTTCCTCCTCTGTGCTCCCTGGCATGGAGACAAGGTGATAAGGCCGGATGGATTTCTCTCTGGAGGCCCCCGGGAGAGAGAAGGACGACAGAGCAGCAGGACACAGGCCTGGTTCCTGGTGACTGCCCCACGCGACGGGCCTGCTATACTAGCTCTGGATGCCTCCCCCGAGATTTATTTTGTTATGTGGGTTTTTGGTTTTTACATTAACAGTGTTAAAAAGTTCATGGGAAAATTCCATTATCTTCTCATTCCATTTTTCTACCAACTTTTTGAAGTCCCCTCCTATGCAACTGAACTAGTCCTAACTGGCACATGGGTTTTAAAGTCCTGAATTACTTGGCCCTTTTTACCTGGCACAGCTCTGGTGGTGCCGTTAATGGTGATGTGTTGGGAGGCTGCTGACTGCAAGGCCAGTAGCCCGAAACCACCAGCCACTTCACAGGAGAACGATTCGGCTTTCTACTCCAGTAAAGAGTGATGGACTCTGAAACACACGGGGTAGTTCTCTGTGTCCAATCCGGTTGCCATGATCAGAACCGACTACATGGCGGTGGGTGTTTTGTTTCTGTTTTCAACCTTGCAGTCTTTCCTCTTCCACTCCAGCACGCCAACATAGAATGCCATCTCTCTCTCAGGCTGGCAGGCCTCTGGCACTGGCCCCCACGGAAACCAACCTCACTGCACCACAGCCACCACATCGCAGCTTATGCCAGGGATTCTCAGGCTCTGTGAGCTACCGGGACTTGTGAAAATCAAAGGCTAGTGGGTCCTTTTTCAGAAATGTGCACACTCCACACATGCACAGAACCACACAAAAGCCTCATTCTCACATATAATTTATTACATACATTGGAAACTTCACTCATGAATATAAAAATAAATCTTTGTTAAAGAGATGGTCCTCGCAGAGGCCTATGGGTCCATGAGGACATGGTATATTTGAGAATAAATTAATGTGCAAATAAAGAATTAACTCAAAACAAGGATTCAACAAGAAGGCTTTTGTTCAGCTTGCATAAGAGGTGGACCCTGTGATGTGTCTGAGGTAGGGACATGAAGACCGTCTTCAACTGCCCATCGATTGACTTTCTGGTGGTTCCAAATGCTAACAGCACAACTCCCTCAAAGGCAGGCCCCCACGGCTTGCTCTGACGATGGAAAGCCTGTGCTGGAACACCAGCCCTCTCCCAGACTCTGGGCACAGCTCACATTATCTCCTGCATTCAAAAGGCAACGTGGGCATGGACAAGCCCAATGCAGTTAGTACCTACACACACTGGAAAGTTTCTCAGCCACCGAGGGCAGAGGAGTCCGGATACATGCTACAGCACGGAGGAACCCTGAAAGCCTTATGCTGGGTGGAGCCAGTCACAGAAGGACAGACAGTGTACAAGACACCTCTGCCGTGAAACTCCTCAGTGGTTACTAGGGGCTGGAGGAAGGAGAGGCCCCCTGAAGGGTGCCGAGACCCTGAGTGGCAATGGACCAATGGACAGAGGTGATGGTGGTACAGCCAGCGACGTGAGCAATGCTACTGAACCCAAAACTTAAAACAGTTACCATGGCAAACTCTTGGAGATATATATACGTATATTTTTAACTGCAGTATCTTTTTTTTAAATTTTAAGGCTCTCAGGTCATCTTTGTTAACGTCTGTACAGCAGGTGCAGGGCTGCCCCATGGACATGAGAGGCTCACCAGTGTGGGGAGCTTGAATCACAGTTGCTCATGACCATGGCCACCTCTCCCCACACCCAGCAGCAGCAGAGAACTAGGCGGCCTCCAGGGACCCAACCTATACACAGGGCACCAAACAAAACCTCTAGCACTAGGTTTGCTTGGCTTAGGCTTTCAGAAAGGGTTTATCAATAGCTGTTCTCCCCTGAGGATATCCGCATGTGTAGAAGGGATAAAAACCCAGTGACTAGCTGCCCAACGAAAGCCGGCAGTAGCAAGTACATGCTGCTGCTTCTCCCATGACCTGGTGCACAGCACCGTAATCGGCCACATCCATCCTAGTGTGAATGATGGCATCACCTGACAGAAGAGGCTGCTCTCAAATGGAATGTGGTCACACAGGCCTGAAAGCCAGCAGCCTGGGTTTGAACCTTGGGTGCCACCGCTTGTTACATGTGGTGTACATGAAATAATCTACAGAAGATTATTTCACTGCTCGAAGCCTCGGGGTTTGGTTGGGATTTTTTCCCCATCTCCGTCACTGGTTTTCTTAGGCGCAGAGATGAAATGGTGTGTGTACAGTGCCAAGTACAGTATCTGGCCCACAGAGAGCCCTCTGGTGCTGGCTGCTCTACTGCATCATCACTCACACACACGGGAACACTTCTGAAGCTGGATGCACCATACACCAGAGGAGATCTTAACGGCAACTCAGTGCCTTTCCCCTCCAGTGGTACATGGACGGTATGTACAGCTTGTAACCAAGAACACACGTGTGAAGGGACATACGGCTGAATTTCTTTCTCTGCTTCAAGTCACAAGCTAGCTGACTGAGCTCCCACACATGGGACACCACCCAGAGCGTGCCACTCACATATCCACGGCAGGGGAGTTGAAGAGGGCCAACACAGGGACCCGTGGGAGCATCAGGCCTGCCATGTGTCTCCACTGGGTGCTAGTGGGTCGCAGCTGTGCTCCTCCACTTCTATTGTCCAGGGCTGCTTCCACGTGACCATAGCTGGGACAAGGGCGGCCCTTTGCAGAATAGGTATGCTGACCCCGAGGGTTAGAGAGAGATGTCCAGAATAAGGAAAAGTCACATTTCAATAGTATCTCCCTGCCTTTTCAAGCCAGGCTTCTTCTCATAAAATGGCTCTCTCTGGCCGGCCGGCTCTTCCAGACGGCCAGCGGGCTCTCTCCCTGGGACTGAACTGGCCTCGGCTCCACCAAGAACACGCCACACGCTGCCCCAGGCTCTTCTGTGCCTCGTGCTTGCTGGAAAAGCAAAACCAAGGCTACCCCAGAAGTCAGCAAACGTTTGCAATCGTCATCAACAAGTCTCGGGTGACACAAAGTGGTAAGGGTTCAACTGCCAGCCAAAAGTTGGCGGTTCAAGCCCACCCAGAAACGCCTCGGAAGGCAGGCCTGGCGATCTGCTTTTGAAGGTTCAAACCTTGAAAACTCTCCGGAGCAGTTTGAGGCCGCACACCCGGGCTCACCCACGAGCAGGCATCACTGGAGGCCCACAGCAAGAGAACTGGCAACAACGAAAATACAGCTTTGTAATCATAGGGTTTTATAACTTTAAAAAGCTTAAAGCTCTTTCAGGCAAAAAACAAAACATAAAACCTTTTGGACTGATGTTGATTTCATGTTACTTTGAAGCACTGAGAATATTTTCCAAGCACCTGAGGGCCTTCGGGCTATGAATAATGAAGACAGTTGACTTAAACAAGCTCATCTATAAATGGAAATCTTTGTTTAATGACCTACTTCCACTGTTCTCCATAGTTAGTCCTGCCATAGGCACCCTCTTGGCTCTTAACGTGTTTCTTCTAAGTCATCTTTTATGTATTCTCAGTTCTGAGTTTCCATGAAAAATCCCGTCAGCACTCTTGGTAATTATTTTGTGCTTCTTTCTGACTCAGCAGGAAGTTAAAACTGAGCTAGAGATAACAAAAGTTCATCTGGATAGCTTTGGAATGTTTCTACTTCAAAATACAATGCAACTATCTTTACAAATTTTCTGTAAATGTAAAACGATTCTTTTAAAAAAAAGGTTTATTTAAAACATATCAACTCTTGACCTGTATGGTACATAAATTATATGTCAGTAAAACGGTTTTAAAAAGTAAATAAAACATAACAACTGCGTCTCCTTGATTCAATTCTCACTTGTTTCCTACTTCCAGCATTTTGTTTCTGCGGCGATATGAAATTACTTGGTCTGGCTCTTCATCTATAATCTGTAATCTGCCCCCAAATGATTTGGTGGGACCCTGCAAACAGGGTGTGTGAACAAACATCTAATAAAAGGAGACTAGCCAGTATTGCCTAAGAGCCAGGTGGTGTAGTGGTTACATGCTGGGCTACTAACTGCAAAGCTGGCAGTTCGAAACCAGCAGCTGTTGCATGGGAGAAAGACGAGGCTTTCTAGTCTCAGTTAGTCTCAGAACCCCACAGTCAGTTCTACCCTGTCCTATAGCATGACTTTGAGTTGGAATCAACTCAAGGGCAGTGAGTATGGTTTATTGGTTTGGCCAGTTTTGCAATTCTTCATGGTGAGTCCATCTCAGAAGCAAGATGAGAGAGAATCCCATGATCAACAAGAAGAGCCATACTTGTCTGGGATCCCTACCTGAAGAAGGGGTGACAGGAGAGACCATGAAGGAGGGGTTTCAGCAGCAAGAGTCCATGAGACAGAGCAGCTAGCTTCCTGGCCCACGGAGTGAGTACTGCTTACTGCATTAGGGCAGGAAGCTAGCTTGTAGAGTGCATCAGCACTAAAAGAGCTTTGTTACTCTTGCCCAGGCAAGGCAGAAGCCTGCCAGTGTGACGGAGAGGCCAAGGCCAGTGTGGCTGGAGGGAGCTGTGCCTGCTGTCACAGCTGAGAAGAGGTGCTATGGACAAAAGAACTTTATCCTTTAATGTTTATCTTCCGAGCTGGTATTTGTTAACCTCCCTAATAAGCCTCATAGTAGTGAGTATTGTCTGTGAGTTCGGTGAGGCTAATACAATATATTATCAAAACCGGGAGAACAGTAGATTGCCATGGGAGAGACAACTGGCATCACAAGAGGATAACGAAGGATGGAAAGTGGAGGCATGTCTGACTTCTGCCTCATCTTTGGGCAGATGTGGATTTGGATTCCCCTTCCCTTTGGGGTTGAGGAAGTTAGATGTGACTCTCATGCCATTTCTTCAGTTTCTTACACTTGAAATTTCTGGCTCTCAAACTCCCACACCTACTGCCCTTCCATTAACCACTGTAGCAATTCCTCAACTGTACACTTTTCCTTAGAGCAGCAGTCTCGACCTGTGGGTCGCGACCCCTTTGGGGGTCAAACGACCCTTTCACAGGGGTCACCCAATTCATAATAGTAGCAAAATAACAGTTATGAAGTAGCAATGAAAGTAATTTTATGGCTGTGGGGGTCATCACAACACGGGGAGCTGTATTAAAGAGTCGCGGCATTAGGAAGGTTGAGAACCACTGCCTTAGAGGAATGTCATACTGTATTAGCTGTTAGGTGTCGCAGGCCCTGAAGAACACCAGCCAAGGAAGGTTCAATCGGATTCTGCGGGGGAGGGAGAGGAGTGAGGTTCCAAGAGTAGTACTACCAGCTGGATTCACATCGTTATTTTTCCCAGGGAACACGAGTCTGCGGGGCTGGACTGACCCTGCTTTGGAAACAAGAACAGCAGCAACAGGCCCGGGTCCAACAGCATTACCTGAAGTCCAACAACATTCTGGAAGCATCTGCGAGTCAAACACAGAACCATTGAAGTAGCCACATTGTGAGAGTAGAACAAGTAACCTGCACGCAGTTCAGCTCCACAGTCTTGTCAGTCTCCTAAGGCATGCCCCTTCCTGGAACAGGATAGGTCCTATGCACAAAGGCAAGACAACGGCAGGCAGCTCTGAGAGAAAAGGTCAACTGTTCAATTCACCGCAGAATCCAAAGAGCGAAACGAGCACTTTGACCATCGTTGTCTGGATTAGTACAAGCATATTTTCCTAAACATGTTTCTGGAGTGTCATTTTAAAACTTTATGTCAAGTAAAAGATGAGACTCTGATACCCACCACTGTCCTCAGGGCCATTTTATTCTATGTCACAACTTCCTATTGGGGGCAGGTAAGAACATCCTTATCTGAGACCTCATTTTATCCTTACACACACACACAAACCAAATTTCTCACGGCAGCTAGAAAATCCACACCATGCTTGGAGCAAACAATCCTGGGGCTGTTAATGTCAGCTCTCGGACCAAATCTCCCTCCAGGAAGTCTTTCAAACAAAAAGGTGACCTTCAGGTGCACACATGTTAACTATGCTTCAGCTTCCACAACAAGTAACAAACACCTGGGCACTCGTACCCTGCACAGTAACTTTCTCAGGAGGGCTGACCACTTAAACATTCACATTTGTGCCCAGAGTCAAAAAAGCTCTCACTGTGGAGCAAAATAAAAAGAAGTGTGTTGGAGCTAAATACCGCAATCTTCATCTCAATTCTCTTCCATGACGACAACAACAGAAAAAGAGATGCCCTTCCTTACATAATTCAAAGACACATACTCACCCCTTTCGAAGGCTTTAAAAACATGAACATGCCAATCCACTCAAGCAACCAGGAAATCCGTGTTTCCCGGGTGAATAAAAGACTTTCTTTTTTTTTTTAATCAATTTATTGGGGCTCATACAATTCAAACAAGTTGACTAGGTTTCAATAAAACTATTTACTTACAAAGACTTCACTAATCATATTGTACCTTAAAAACCTATTTTCCACTTCGATTCTTTTTCTGCAACAACTTTGCATCCCCGTAAGTAACTATGGCTCCCTACAAAAGAACTTCTCATAATCTTGTTGGGCTTGGGGTGGGGGTTCGGTGTAGTGTTGAATTGGAAACAAAAATCCCCTGTAATGATCCTGATCCCTCTGCCTTTTCCTCTGCCACCCTCCAATTCCCACTTCAATTATCATCTGCTATGGCTTTCCTAGCCATAGTCTATGTAACTCTCACCACATGTGTGGAAACACATACACAGGGTAGGTATGTGGCACTCTAATGAGGGAACTTCGTCATTCTTGCCAACCTGTTAGGTACAGTTCGCCATCTCAAAAGCAGAAAAAGGATCTCACAATCACGAAGAACAAAAAGGTATAAGCAAAACATGTCCTTAGGACCCAGAGATCCCTGTACAGGATCATTTTTGCTATTGTAATAATACATATTTATACTTCAACAGATAAAATATTAACATTACAGAAAGTTTTCAAGTCATAGACTTACTTCTATTTGAAATACAGTGTCAAATACGGACAATAAATCCCAATGATATGCTCTTTTGAAAACTGCTAATGTTGTTAAAATAAGATATGGAAGGTACCTATCGGATCATAGATTCAGAGACTCCTGAGTTGGTGCTAAAGGGTAGGGGCTGGCATTCAGCTCCTAGAGACTTAGGCAGATGTTGAGGATATAGATTCTTTGCTCAAATACTGCGGCAGAAGATGAACATTAGTGTGTCCTTCTTAAAAGCCTACTGCTATACATTGTTACAGTTGGCATCAGAAACGGATTCCTAGCAATGAATCCAGACTCATGGAAGCATAGTACTTCGTAAGAGAAAAAAGGAAGTGTCATGAGAAATAAAACGTTTGATTCTTTGCCTCATTCACTGCCTTTATGAGTCTAGTCTAACTCATAGCCACCCCATAGGGCAGGGTAAAACTGCCCTGTGAGTTTCTGCGACTGTAACTGCAAAGTAGAAAGCCCTATCTTTCTGCTGATCTTGAAGTTAGCAGCTCAATGCAAAACTACACCTCCACCAGGGCTCCTATCTGAGAAGGCCAGTTTGGTGGTTTTTATCGTTGTGGCTGAAGGGGATTTAAGAGATGTTAAGCTACAGCTAGCTGAGGGGAGAAAAGTTGTTTCTGGAATGGCTGGGGACAAAAGTCTGGCTGGTTAAACAAGACAGCTGATAGAAGGCCAGGGCCTGCTGAATAAGCCATACCAATGGTTTATGGCTATATGCATATGAATGAGAGGCACTACAGGGGTGGAGAAGAGAAAATTAAACTTCAGTTTTTTAAAATGGGTTGTACATTTAAAGATACCTGTTTATCTGACTGTACTATTGCGAGTCATAAACATAAACTATAAATCATAAACCACTGTAATATAAGACAGCCCTACCCAGGCTAACAAGTCTGTCAGATTTTCCAAAGATCAGTGGTAAAAGGAGTCTGCACATACTAACTAACTAACTGCTGGCCTCCTGAGTTTTTTGCAATGCAAACAGTAGGCAGTAGTATTTGGAGGGTAGCCAGCCAGCCAGCCTACTAGCATTTGTCACAGAGGAAAAAATTTCTCTGTATGTGATATGTTTCCCCTTGTTTCATTTCATTATTACGTCTGCCTTGTGAACCCCAACATTTACGTTATCTATAGTTAACACTTGTAAGGGAACAACTAAGTATGAAAACTTTGAAAACCTTGAAATTAAAGCAGCACTCAGATATGGTTATGGTGAGAGTATCCTCTGGGAACCAGTTCTCATAAATTCAGTTATCTGTCTCTCCATTCAGCTCAGTGGTTACTGATCTGACTCCACCTCTCCAGAGTAAGGACTCGACATCTTCAGGTATAACTATGGACACTGGTTTCTCTATCAAGTACTGTCAATCTTTCATGTGTGGAAGAGACCATGGTTACAAAAGTCCAAGAATGGCCTGCATACCGATACCATGGATTACTTGTCATGGCTCTTCTACCCATAGCCTTTGTCTCTTCCACCAAACAACTAGGCAGGAACTTGCTTATGGTTAAACCAATGTCTAAAATTACCTTAAATTGTTCTACATTTTATACAAAACTTACCGAATCCTCTGGAGGCCTCTGAATTTTTCCCCAATCCACAGAAGGTCCCTTTTCTTGCAAAAATCTATGAAATAGCTTCCGAAATCCATCAAGGTCTTTTTTAGTATGCTATGAAAATAGAAATCACTGTTACAACCAGCAGAATGCTTACTATTTAACAAAAACAGGCACAAACTATACATTTAAGATGCCTCAAAATAAAATTGTTATAAAAAGGGGGTTTCAAAAGCTCATGAAAAAAATCCCATTATCTGTTCATTATAGTGTTCCACAAACTTGAATTTTTGCAGCACCTTCATATTAGAACAAAGAGTGAGACTTTTTAAGGACCCTCGTTTAAAATTAAAGATAAAGAAAAGCTAGTGGGAACTACGTTTAAAAGAATAAGAGCAATTAAGGCTCTGACCTCCCACTAGCATCATGTAAGCTAAACACCATTTGGTCTATGGGAATTCCAAATGGTCCTCTACATTTATTCACCAGCAGCTTTGTATCGAAAGTGGAAATGAACCAAGAGAACAAGGAGCCAAAAGCATCTAAGCACAAGACATTAAAACCTTAAGTATAAAATATAAATAAAATTAATTTAATGGTTGAAAGCAGAAACTAAAAGTGTCTGATGGGGATTCAATGTATAGAAAAATTAACAACCAACCAATAAATTAAGTTTTCAAACAATAAACTAATACAAAAATCATTCTACAAAAAAAAAAATGAAGTACATGTTGCAATTTGAAAATGGAAAAAAATAACATTGATTTATAAGTAGAAATTAGAACAATTCTTGGAATCCCCAATAAGTATTGTTACAGTAGCATGGTTCTGAGCCCTGGCACTGTGTAAAAAGGCCTGCAGGAGGTACGCCTGATTAACTTCTCACAATTCCTTCTAAACACTGAGAGCTAGTTCTCTACTCAAGGTATCAAAACAGAACAAATAGTGTGATTTTTTTATTTTCTGATTCTTTAGTAGCTTTGGGAACTTGTTAGAATGTTAGTGGGGTGGGGAGTGGGGGAGTTAAAAGAATGATATTTTGCAAAGGACAAATGCAGAAAATCCTTCATTGTTAAGCAATCCTCCTGATTTGTTGTTGTTATTGTTGTTACATCACCTGCTTAGTTAGGGATGGATGATGACTACGTTGGCAGTAACTGAGCAGGTAGACTGACCAAAACAAAACAAAAAAACTGTCAAGGCCCTACCTCACACTCATGTGATGGCGCAGTAGTGAGTATCTGTTCGAGTTCCTTCTTCACGGATAGTTCTAGTTCTTGCCGAATGACTTCTTGGAACTGAGACATGCCATCTTGAGACATTGCTTTGCTAAGATCTTAAAACAAAAACAGAAAACCACCACCTGAGAAAGCTGCCATTCAAACAGCTGGTAGACCACCACCGCGTTTCCTCTGACGGTCCTAGAACGATAAAGGCTCAACTGCACAGTGCCACCCTCTCCCCACACACAGGATTCAGCAGTGCTAACGAGTTAGGACAATACAGGGTGACGGGTCAAGGGAACAATTCTGAGGACAGTGCAGGATCAGGCACGTGTTTTGTTCCTTTGTGCAGAGTGGCTATGGGTCGGACCTGACTCAAAGGCACCTAACCACAAGTTTGGCTACTGGGTACACCAACATGCCTTACCAGTATCTAAGGCACTACATACTTTTAAGGAAGATGAAGCAGGAACAAGTGGGAGGACTCATTTTCTTTTGAGCACAGAAGCCCAATGCTTCTCATTAAAATGGCAAAATTAAAAACACTTTGTATGATCATTACATGGAGCATTCCCTTACAGAACTCAACGCAAATCATAAGAGAACGGAAAAGGGTTTGCCAATTCCATAGAAGCTGTAAGCTCCTCCCTTTTCTCTAGGCCAGATGAAAACATTAAATAATCTTTTCCATATTAGAATTTAATCATTATTTCTAAGATACCTTTGAGAGCAGAAATTAAGTCAATTGTGGAACTCCTGGGTTAATTTGCTTAATTATGGTAGCCCTCCTCCCCCAATGCCTAAAAAATATTAACAAACGAGCTATTTAACAAGCTCTTTGAAAACTTTTCATACATACTTTCCAGCCTATTAGAATCAAAGGGGGAACAAAATCCATGGAAATTTGGTTTGGTAGGAGTACAAATAGCTAAATAATCTAAAATAGCCATTTTATAACTGTGCTCTTTTGACAGACATAAACCACAGCACAACTGTTTACAGACTCCAGTGGAACAAGCAAAATGACGCAAGTTTGTTCCACAAGTAACTCACTGTAAACTAACAAATGTCAAGTCACCTGTGTCTTCTATAAAGTACCTAAAGACATGTCTTGACCAACAAGTAGCAATTTGATTTTAATCTGTAAATAATCCACGACAATGGATGAGCACATCGATACACATCCCGGGCCAGTAATTTAAAAAGCTTCTGAGGCTTCTTTTCCCGCCCCTCCTGAGGCCATTTTAAGCTTGAATTAACATGACATCATCCATAGGTGTTCATCGCTTCACATATAGAATTGTAATTTAAAATTTTTCATAGCTAAAGCCCCCACCCTGACATCTATGTCTACCTGAGATGCTGTTCCCTTAATTTGAACCAATTCCTGTATTAATATTGGGGACCTAGTTGGGGGCGGGGGGATGTATATATCTTCTAAGTTACAGAAATACGAATTGTTGATTCTCCGTCACCATAAAAATAGAATAAGTATGCAATAATTTTTTTAATAACTCGTTGTTGTTCTTGTTACTATAAACCTGCTGCTCGATTGCCAAAGTGAGATCTCTGAAAGCAAGCATTCAAACACTATTGCATTCCTAAAAAATAAAGTAATGGAAACATTTAACTTACTTATATTCTGGGCAAATGCTAAGATGAGATCAAAACTAAACGCGACTGCAAAAGTTTAAAAATAACTGTAGTAGCCATCTGAGATTTGCCTAAATGAGAACAAGTTGGAGAAAAAAAATAAAACCTCTGCTATCAATTTGCATGACTTAAGGTAAAAACACAAAAACTCTCTATCATCCTATTAAGGAAACACAGTCTGGCTGAAAGATTGTGAACATTTAACACTCTGTGTGATCTTTGTCAACTGCAGCCTGTCCAACCTTTAAAATAACATGTTTAAAAGCCAGACGGAGTCAAATCCTTCCCCACGATTTACAACATCCATTTATTTTATACACCAGATGTACACAATGAGCCATCTGTATTCATTCTATTCCTTTTACAAATATGAACATTTTGTACAGTTGGCCTCTGAACAACACGGGTTTGAACTGTGTGGGTCCACTTACAAAACAACTCAATCCCAACGAGTAGATTCCAACTCATAGTGACCCTACAGGACAAACAGTAGAACTCCCCTGTGAGTTTCTGAGATTGTAACTCTCCGGGAGTAGAAGGCCTCTCTTCTCCCTGGGTCCACTTTGTGTAACACTCATCATCTTCAGGTGAGCAATTCATTCCTTAATGTGGACCTCATTAAAAGGGATCTCTTGAGGTTCTCATGGAATTTTCCCTGTGTTTAGTGCAATACCATAAACTTGTGGAACTCCTGAGAAGTGCCACTAGTGATGCTCAAAGTTCTCCCAAGTAGCAGAGAAGAGTCATGACATTACAAGAGGATGTGCTGAGGTTGCCTACCACTTCAAGATAAGTGAGTCCAGCATAAGAGTTATTGTAAAAAAAGAAAAAGAAAACTCATAATGCCATTAAGCTGCAGCTACATCAACAGGCCCGGAAACCTTGCACATTTTATGAAATACCTTTTAAAAACTGTAGCTTTTAATGTGGATGCAGCATATGAAGGGGTACCACCGCTACCCCCCCCCAAAAAATAAAATCTTCCCCCCCAGAAGCTATATATATGCAAGATTATTTACAAAACAACCTCATCACCTTCAAAGTACTCTCCATTACACTTAAAACATTGTTCAAATCTGCGATTCCATTCTGGGAAACATTTTTTCAAACTCATCTGTTTAGATGGCTGATAGCGCCTCCCTCATTTTTTTCTTCATCTCTTCTATGCCTCCCGATGGCTGTCCTTTCATGTCTCCTCTTCATTCACGGCAACAAAAAGAAGTTGTACAGAGTGAGGTCAGGTAAGTGAGGTGAGTGGGGCAAGAGAGGAATGCTGTTTTTTGCCAAAAACTGGTACACTGAGCTGGTTGTGTGAGCAGGTGTATTGTTGTGGTGGCAAAGCCAGTCCCCTGACTTCCACAAATCAGACCTTTTTTGGTCACACACTGTTATACAATCTTTTCAAAACCTCTAAATAGAAATTTGGTTAACAGTCTGACCTGGTGGAATGAACTGAAAATGCACTATCCCCCTCACATCAAAAAAAGCAAATGAGCATTGTCTTGATCTTTTATTTCAATTGATGAACTTTTTCTGGGCGAGGTGATGATGGCATCTTCCATTGGCTTAACTGATGTTTACTTTCGGGGTCATAAGAATAGCACCATGTCTCATCACCAGAAGTGACTTTGAGGGAAAAGTCTGAGTCCCTTCCAAGCTGTTCTTTCACTGCTTGGCATGTTTCCACTCAGTGTTCTTTTTCCTGATCAGTCAGAACCCAAGGCATAAATTTCACATCAACCTTTCAAATCTTCCATTAAAATTTGCTAAACCAAGCTCTAAGATAGTCCAGATAAGTTCCCCCTTCCTTCAATGGTCCGTCATCAGTCTTAGAGCACAAGTACACAGATTTTGTCAACATGTTCATCTGTGTAGAAGGTGATGGACATCCAGAATAAGGTTTGTCATTACTCAACATTTCACCTTTTTGGAAACAAGAAAACCACTCATACACTGGAGTTTTTCCCATAGCGTTGTCCTTGTAGGCTGTGTTCAACATCACAACAGCTTCTCCGGTATTTTTCCTGAGCAGAAAACAACATTTCACAGCCGCATGCTGTTCTCTTAAATCGGCCATCACAAAAAATGAGGTTCCAGTACAACTGCTTGCATGTAAAAAACATCCGCTGTGAACAGAGACAACCTTCCCAGGCGACGCCACCGAGTGCACTGACCCAGGGCAAGTTGCTGGATGCTCACCTACTGGGAAAAATTTGTACTGCCAAAATTCTGCCCAGGAAAGCTTTATTCCATTTTGATTGTTTTTTGGGGGTACCCCCTCCTATAATGCATATACAAAATACAGTCAGAATGCTCCTTAGAAGCAAGAAAGGGAAGACTCCCGTCACATGTACTTTGGACATGTTGCCAGGAGAGCCCAGTCCCTGGAGAAGGACATCATGTTTGGTAAACGAGAGGGGCAGCAAAAAGAAAGGAAGGCCTTTGACAAGATTGATGGACATAGTAGCTGCATCCAAGGGCTCAAACATAAAGACAATTGGAAAGATGGCACGGGACCAGGGAGTGTTTCTTTCTATTGTACAGGGGGTCACTATGAGTCTGAACTGACTCGATGGCACCTAACAACAACAAAGAATAAGGACTAGGGAAGGGTGCTCAAGCAAGAGTGAGCAGGGAAGAAAGTAAGCTCAGACTAGAAACCGCTTCCCGTTACAGCAACCTGAGCCTATTCTAACTTTTCTAAGAAAGGTTTGGAATGTCTAGTAGAAGAGGTACAGCCCTGGGATGCTTTCTTTGATTGAACAGTCTCAAATTACACTTCTGGTAATGACCGTTGTGTTTCTAATGGAAGATCAATGAAAGAATCCCCTAAATAATGCAAGCTCTCTAACCTAAAATGGTCTCTCTAGCCTCACTTCCTAGCAATATAGAATTGATGCTCCTCTACTTTACAGAGAGTGGCTTAGGAATCAAGCAATTCATTAACTCAGTCATAAATCTAAACATTTTTAGAGCTAGGAGGAGCCATTTGATTTTTTTCCCCAAAAAATGAGGAAACCATACTTTGTGGATTTTATTGAAACTAGGTAAATGACTTGCCCAAGGTCACAGAGAGGACTAATTCTAGCACCCAGAGGAAAACCTAGTTTTCCTGAGCTCCAGCTGACTGACCGCTTTTCCTCCTAATCGGGTTATCTTCCATCCTTGGTTTATATTCCCTACATATCATTTCCCCCAAAGCATTTCATCCGAATCTCTTCTTACACCCAATGAGTAAACAGACTGGAAACTCTTCAGCACAAGTCAACTGGGCTTGCTAGAAATGTCTCAGTCAACTTAATGATAATTCAGTCAAATTGGAATAGAGTAGGCAGAATTTTTTGAGAATCCCCCCTCCCCTCAAATTCCTGTTTTTCTTGCCATAAGAACTAAAATGGAAACATCAAGGACTATCCCCTATCCAACTGGAACCCCCTAAAAAGGAGAAAGGAGGTGGAGGAAAGCAACAGACATTCAATCTGACGAGCAATTGTTTTTGTTTCTTAACTCGTATTTCATTTCACCCATCTCAGCAACTGCGAGGTACACATTATACCTTTCTTTGAAACCCTAGTCCTGGCCCAAACAAAACCACGTCTCATTCTACATTATAAAGCTTATTTCACAATGCACACACTACAGAGAGGCCAAAAAGGGAGTGAAGGGTCCTGGGGAAGGCCAGTTTCCATCATCAACCAACCAGGCCCAACTTTCTTTGGAAACCCACTAAGTCAGAGAACTGGAGAATTCATTTCATCTTAGACCAGACGTGCCTGTGACACAAATATGCATAAAACGCCAAGAAATGTAATGGCTGCTAGAAATAAGTAAGTGTACAAGTGAAGACCAATACTGATAAGCATTGCGTTCAAGTCAAGCTAAGCAGTCACTCTGGCGCAATCACTGCAAGTGGCAAATATTCTTCCCAGCAAAGCTCTTCTATGGATTATATCACCCAGTATCATCCTACACCTGTGCCTCCCTCTCCAGCCACACCTGTTCCGACAACTGCTACCTCCTCAAGTTCCTGGTTTTTATCCTCAGACCTCCACCCCTCCACTCTCCCAGACCCCCCAGTTACTCTTGCTGATAACTCAACTATGTGCCCCTCATCCTGAAGTCCAGGCTCATATGCCCTCGGCATTCTAAACCCTCTATACCTAGACACCCAACTGGTTACCTCAAACTTAACATATGCAAAACAAAACTCAACTTCCAAACTACATCACCACCACCCCACACCCCCTGCCCCAAACTCCTCTAGGCATTATCATTCCCCTGGTGGCATAGTGTTTATGAGTTAGGCTGCTAACTGCAAGGTTAGCAGTTCAAAAGTATCAAGCACTCTGTGGGAGAAAAGGTGAGGCTTTCTACTCCCCTAAAGGGTTACAGTCCTATAGAGTCACTATGAGTCAGCATGGACTTGATGGCAGTGAGATGGCTGAGAGTCCCAAAGCAGAACAGTCACAGTTGGTTCTTCCTTCCTCCCTGCTCCCAGCATGTCTAACGCAACAGCAAACTACTTAACTGAACTGCCACAATTCCACCCACTGCTTTCCATCCCCACTGCTGCCATCTTCACTCCCCTTGACTTTTCACTCTCCTGGCCAAGAGCACAACCGTTTTCTAATCATTCTGGGCAGATGGTCTGATCTCCCAAAACCACAATACACATTATCACTTCTCCTCAGCATGAGGGGAGTGAGGGGGGTCAACACTGGTGACCCTGACCAGATAGATTCCCACCTTCTTGACTGAGGGGGCTGGAGGGAAGAGGAGGGAGAAGCTGGTGCCACTGCACAGTTCTCTCACCACTCAAAATTGCTTTTTTCCTGCCAGATGTGGTAGTCCCAGAACCAGGAATGCAGCTGCAAATGCCAGAAGGGGTGATCCCGCAATAAGAGACTGTAACTATACCTCTGAATTTATATGCCAGAATTCTCAAGAGCCTGATGAGATGGACTGTACCTTCTGGCTGTCTGGCAAAATTGGGGCTAACAACGAATAGTGCCAAATTGCCTAGAGGTTGAGATAGCCCACTAGTCTTGCATCTATGTAACCCTACCCAACACGGATGGGGAATGGACTGAGGGAGAAGCACTTGCTGGACTGCTCTTGCTACCAACAATCTGGACTGGCATAGTAGCTGAACCTGCTGAGCCCCTTCCCAGGGTGAAAAAGTCTGGATAAAAATCAGTAGCAAACTGAAGGAAGAAGAGGAGAACTAACAGCTGAAGGTAAAGGAATGAATAAGTGGGTTATGCACTAGGGAAAATCTAGCAGTATGCTTATTCCTTACGAGAGACTCCGGGCAAGGGAACAGTCTCTGTTATCAGGATACAGGAAGGGTGAAGATGAGATCACCTCTGAAGAACCCGACCAGAACAGACGGACACCTGTAAGAAACCTGAATGGCTGATACTTAAGTAACCTCACCCTTAGGATGTTCTGCCACACTGAAAGACTTGCTTGGAAGGAGTAAAATGATTGGGAGGAGGAAGTTCATCCTTCAAGCATAAAAAGGCTAAGGGCTAGTGGCCTATGGCACAGTTCATTACTTAGAAAAGCCCATTTAGCCATAGTCTTCCTTCTGTGATGCACTGTAAGTCATGGGTGCTGTACTTGTGGTTACAGTCCCTTTATGGAGGTATGTTAGGCTAATCAGACAGGATTAAGGTAGATATATTTTCTGAAGTCAAAAGCCACACCTCCACCAAAGTCTTAGGCATGGGCTTTGTGACCTCCCTTTCCGGACTGAACATGTACTAGTGCTGAGTCACCGGTGACAAACCCCAATCAGATGGCAGCTATCGCCCAGAAAACCTGCTGGCCCAGGACTTGCGTAGCTATCTTGATGTGAGGTCCCAGTGTGCTCTGGCTGAGCAAGAGAGACCTTGATTTTCACCTTCAGATGGTTTGCTTTCTTGTTCTGGATCCTGCATCTATCTAGCTCGCCTCTGCCTGACCTCTGGTTTGGGGTACCTGCATTGCAGCCTGTCACCTGAGACCCAATTTCACCAGCTTCTGCAGCCTAGTTGATGAGGAGGAACTTTCAGTTGGATGTCTAAACTTTGGAGCTGGGACTTACCAGCCTCCACAACCATGTAAGCCAGTTGCATTAAGGATTCATGAACTCTGTGAGGCACTGCAGCAAATTGTGGAGCCCTGAGATGTGAGGGAATATACTTAAAGGAAGAGGGGTGGGGGATCAGAGTGGCAAAGTCAGACATTTGGGGCATCTTCAACCTCCACCTCATTGGGAACCATCTTGTATAATTATTGCTGAAAGAAATTACTTTTGCAGTGGTCTGGTGCCTAATGAAATAAATACAAATTGGGCAAATCTCAAAGGCCATGTGGAAATCTCTCTTTGAGTAATCAGAGCTAATGAAAGTGTTACAACAGGATGCCTAAAGGTGGCAATTTCCTACTCCATTTGTGACAACTAGATCAGTGCTTCTAGAGCCTTACTGTGCATATATATTCCTGGGGGGGGGGGGAATCAAACTCATTGCCATTAACTCAATTCTGACTCATCGTGACCCCTTAGGACAGCCCAGAACTGCCCAGAAAGTTTCCAAGGCTGTAATTTTAACAGATGCAGATGCCACATCTTCAAACCGCCGACCTTTCACACTCAGCAGCGCAATGCTTAACCACTGTGCCACTCGGGCTCTCCTGGGAAGACTCCTGCACATGCTCACAGAGATTCTGACTCAGTAGGTATGGGGTGGGGAGAATATGCATTTCTAATAAACAAATGCCGCCAATATGGCTTTGAGCAGCTCTGAAACAGACTACACTCCCTTTCGCTTACTATGTTGGTGGCAGCCATTTCTAACAGAACCCTCTGCCCCAGGGTAATGTTCTTCCAAAAAGGCACCCCATTCCCATACCCAGAGGAGTCTAAAGCATAAGGCCCCAAACTTATGTGGCCTACCGCCCCCTATCCAGGAAAAAATTAGTCAGCACCCCCAGCAATTAAAAACTTTTGAAAAATAACTCATAATCGAAGATTAATATAGGTATATTTCTGTAGCCCCCTGAATCACTCTGGTGGTTAAATGGGCCACAATACTGAGCTGCTAACCACAAGGTTAGTGGTTCAAACCCACCAGCAGCTCTGCAGGATAAAGATCATGCTGTCTCCTCCGGGAAAGATTTAAAGTCTTAGAAACCCAAATGTGCAGTTCCAGCCTATCCTATAGGGTCAGTAGGAGTCAGTATCGACTTAACTGATGACAGTGAGTTTTTTAGATTTCTTTTTTTTTTTTTTATTTAAAATTCTCCTCTATTTATTTAGAACTTGGTTTTTTTTTTTTTTTAAGAGAGAGGTTTTTTTTTAACATTTTATTAGGGGCTCATACAACTGTTATCCCAATCCATACACACATCAATTGTGTAAAGCGCATTTGTACATCGTTTCTCAAAACATTTTCTCACCATTAAAACCCCCGACATTAGGTCCTCATTTTTCCCCTCCCTCCCTGCTCCCCCCTCCCACATGAACCCTTGATAGTTTATAAATGGGTATTTTGTCATTTCTTGCCCTGTTCGACGTCTCCCTTCAACCACTTTTTTTACAGTCCTAGTGCCCGCTAGAGTGCAGCATCAGTCACTTTGGGAAACACTCGGCTAAAGCCTTCCCAATGGTTGGCCTAAGCCAGTGAGCCTAGGAGGGGAGTCTGCTAAGGACCGCGATGAAAGGCTTTCCTCATAGGAGAGAGACAGAAGAGACGACACTGATACACAGTGTGTCTAGGTGTCCCACTTCACACCCTGTTTCTTCTGCCACTCAGGGGCCAAGAATGACTCAGATACAAAGGGACGAACCCTAGTATGTCTCTAATGTGGTCTCGGTACAGAACTAACCAATCCTGGAATCCCCTACTTCGAGATTTACATGATAAAAGGCTGAATCTTTAAGCCAGATGAGTTGGCACTTTTCTGCTCTGTGTAATTAAAAGTATCCTAACTATTGCACAATTGCTCTGAAACACTAACCTCAAGTGCCACTCAGCGCTTTTAAAGTTGGGAAGGGGGAACAGGTTGTATGAATGATCAAGTATAAAATCTAAACTTGTCAGAATCATTCCAACTTCAGAACTTCCCTGATCCCGCAGTACCCAGAGACTCAAAATCTGTGACTTGATTTACCCACTGCCATCTTAATCAATTTAGACTCACAGCGACCTGACAGGGCAGTGTAAAAGTTCCCTGTGTGTTTCCCTGGCTGTAAATCCTTATGAGAGCAGTAACACTCATCTTACTCCATCACAGGGACTGGTGAGTTCAAACTGCTGTTAACAGCCCACTACACAACCCACTACACACCACCAGGGCTCCTCGTGGCTTGACTAACAGCTGTCATTTTGGTGGTGGGATTCCTAATCATTAAGTGGTACCCTCTGAATATCCAAAAAGGCCTTTGTTTGTACTACAACTCTTTTGGGGGGCCTTGTAATCACCACTGGTTCTAGATTTTATGAACACCACTAAAAGTTGGTATGTCTGCCTAGATGCTGGCTACAACCCCAGGATGTATACATTTAAGCACAAGTCACATTTTGTTACTCAGCTTTCAATTCCCAGAATCTAGCATAGTGTAGGCACTAAACTAGATACCAAGATTTAAATTCTCATATGATATTAATGGCCTTCTATTCACTTTATCATGGGGGCTCGGGTGTAGTGGTTACCTATTGGGCTACCAACTTCAAGGTCAGCAGTTTGAAACCACCAGCAGCTCCAACCAAAAGAGTGGGCTTTCTACCCCCGTAAAGAGTTCCAGTCTCAGAAACTCACAGGGGCAGTCCTATGCTCTCCTTTAGGGTCACTATGAATTGTATTGACTCAATGGCTGTGGGTTTTTTAGTTTTATTCACTTATCAGAATTCAGCATACATATAATTTCCTAGAAATCTTTCTAAACTAAGCAAGGTTGCCAATTACACGCTCCTATCCTGTATCTCCCCTTTCTAGTAAACTTTTTAAATGATTTCAGTAGCGGTTTACCCCAACAAATCATCAACTTCATGAGCATATAGCATGCCTATCTTGTTCACAGCGGTAGGGTGTTCCACTGCCTAGCATAGAGCTTGAGACATATAGCACATGCTCAAGTAATGGTTGTTAATAAATAGAGTCTATTGTGATCCAATTACAAAGGATCCCTGGTGGCAGAGTTGTAAGCTCTCAGTTGCCAACTAAATGGTTGGCAATTCAAACCCGCCAGTCACTCTACAGGAGAAAATTAAAGCAGTCTGCGTCCATAAAGACTACAGCCTCAGGAGCATTATGCTAAGTTCTACTCTGTCCTATAGGGGCACTGAGTCAGAATGAACTCCTCAGTGGCAATGGGCACCATCTAATTATGGGCTGGACATATATAAATAAGGCAGAGTCCAGTCTAGAGGTGATAGAGCTTATTAAAACAAAGTCAAACGGAAAATACCCAAGAGCCATGACTTCTGGTCATGGGGCAGGGGGAACTAAGAAATGCACAGACTGTATCTTGAGCCCTTGAAGCCCCAGCCCCTAAGACTTTCTAAGCAGAGGAAGATTTACCAGTCAGGTATCGATGATGTGGTCAAGAAAAATCCAAACTGGCCGGCAGTCTAGATAAAAATGACCCCTACGTTTCCTTTTAACTATCTTACCTAAATTTTAAAGCAGTATTTTCATCAACCGCATGAATTAAACAGAATCAGGCCATTAATGTATTTGCTGTTGTTGGGTGCCTAGTGGGATTTTCCTGGCTGTAAGGGAGCAGATCACCAGCTCTTTCACTCATGGAGCCACTAGGTGGGTTTGAACCACCAACCTTCTGGTTATCAGCCTAATGCTTTAACACTGGACCACCAGGGCTCTTTTTGCAGTACCCGTAATCACTAGTGATACATCTTAGTGATAATGAGATTAGTGATAATAGATGAAGAAACGGGCCCCGAGTTGCTGACTTTTCCAAGGACATACTAGCAGTGCCAGGGCTGGAATCCAAGCCCACTGTCGCCTGTTCCTCCTTCCACCCTGGGCAATTCTCTCCTCTCTTGGTAACAGTCTGTGCAGGGCTTGGCACCTCCAGCTGCGTGCCACCATGCTGAATGAAAACTGGCCATAAGCCATCTGTGTCTACTATGGGAGGTTAGAAGGACACATTAGAGTAAGCTTTCCCTATGCTCTTCAACTTTGCATTATATATGCTCTTCATGGTTTGTTTTCTGAGCAGTGAAAAATCGAAGAAAGCTTTTATACGGTCTATAAATATTTTATTACCAAGGCTAAGCATTTTATCGTTGGACAGATGAAGCCAAAGTAATGAATACTGTGAGATGTTATTTCGTTTTCCTGCACACTCTTTGGAAGTTTCGAAATCCAAGGAAGAGATGTAATGAAATGCACATCAGGGCACCAAACTCACAGGGAAACACAAACTCCAACCCCTCCTGTAAAGCTCTGGTGACGAAAGAGCAAGTGGGGCTTCGTCAAATGGAGTGTCCTCTAACACAGTGTACTTCGGGGACTACCAAGTAAAAAGCAGATCAAGCATGATGTGATTATTTCATGTACATGAGTATAACAAAGAGGTTTTCTTTGGGTTTTGTTTTGTTTTTTTAATGCAAAGGAAATCATAGAGCAAGAGTGAAATAACTAGATTTGCAAAAGAAAAAGTAACAAAAATATTTTGGAGAATGTACTATTTTGTTGCTTATTTAACTAAGACAAGACAGGCAATCTCTCCACGGTTCTCAAAGTTAATTCGTAATTGGCAAAAACAGTTTGGGGGCACAGTCAATTTCATTTGGCAATGACTACAGAAACAAACGATGGAACTGTTGGCAGAGGCAGAATTTGAGCCTTAGATAATAACTCTGCAACACACTGAAGGCGGTGCCTGCACATCACCAATTCAGAGAACTGGGATGCAGCTTCCAAAAGGAACTTTGTCCCACAGAAGTCACACAGCGAAAACAGATACATAGTTTCAATCTTCTTCAGAGTTTAACAACTTTCTAAATACAAAGATGCATGCCTGGTAGAATTTTAGAGCTCTCAGAAAGCTAATCTCAATTAATTAATAGTCCCTGATGGTATAGTGGTGACATCATGTGGTCAACAGTTTGGAACCATTGGGGGCTCTGAGGGAAAAAGACAAAGCTTTCTACTCCCATAAAGATTACAGTCTTGGAATCTCACAGGGCAGTTCTACCCAGTTCTATAAGGTTGCTATGAGGGGCAATTCTACCCAGTCCTATAGGGTTGCTATGAGTCAGACCAGTTTTCATGGCAGTGAGTTGAGTTTTGAGTAATCAGCCACCAAATTACTAAAACCAAACTGCCCACAAGTCAGCACTATTACCCAGAGCTCAAAAAGAGTCGTTTGTAGAAGAAAGTGTAACCTGTATTAAAAAGGACCCCAATCTTTAACAGGGGTCCAGCTTTAGAGATCTCAAGCAATCCAAAGGGTACTACGTGAGCCATGTTTCCTGACTTGCTAAATCCCGACCTCTCCAAGGGCTTCTTCCACAAATTTATTCTAATATTTCCAGAATTTCCTCCAATGGTGCAAAATCTAGATATCATTATCAATAACATATGGAAACCAAGAACAGTCTACTCTTAATTATTCATTTCCACGGTAATCCAGCGTGATTTTGACTTTCAAATATTTGTTTATCTTGTCCATGACGGATCTATCTGACTTTCTGGGAACTCCCAATACCTGCACTTCCACAAAAACTAACCAGTAGGGGCACTAGATTACGTTCCAAAACAGCTGCCTTTTAGCTAGGCAGGAGCTCCCCATGTGTCCTTGGGTCCACCTGGATGTTAGGGAAACAACGGGGATGCTGGAAAACTATACTGGAAAACAAGATGAGTTATTGTCTCCAAAACCCAGAGAGATGGTTTTACCCAACCCCTATAAGTGGGCCTGGACTCAATGACAGAGAGTTTGGGGAGTCAAAACGAGCTCAGCCAATAAACAGCAGTGAAACTTACTAATTCAGGAAACTTGTGATTACAGAACTCTCTCCCACCTTAAGCATGCACAATGGGTGAAAGAAAAGAAAGCCGGTTGCCTATTACAATAACAAAAGTCACACCCAAGGACATTAAGGCAGTTTATCATTACCTACAAGGTCGACATGGTACTTCTGACCTGACCAAATACAGTGAGTCAGGGATGGACCAAATGTCATCAGAAGTTCCTCCATCCCTGCCCCACCCCTACCCCACGCAACAATCTTGACTACTCCTGCCCTTAGTCATCAGACATTTGTGTTATGTCATCCTGATTCATCTCCGTTCCTAGGGAAAGGACCCATTCCTCCTTCAGCAAGTATTTTCACTTTAAGATGAATGCTTGGCTGGGTGAGATACTGTGTGTACGCGAGGCACAGTTAGGCTGCTGACTCCCCAGTTCTTCTGAGGGAAGTGGAGCAACGGGACTTCTGGAGGTAACACAGATGACACCCTTCCGCCACAGGTAGCCAACAAAGCACCACAGCCAGAAGCAGCAGCCAGAAGAAAGCTCCTTCCCTATCAGAATAGCATCAACCTAACAAGGTAGGTAAGAAGGAACCCTGGTGGCACAGTGGGTTAAGCATTGGGCTGCCAATTACAAGGTCAGTATTTTGAAATCACTAGCCACTTCATGGGTGAAAGATGAATTTTTCTATTCCTGTAAAGATTTACAGTCTCATGTGCCCAGAGGGGCAGTTCTATGGTAAGGTGACCAGATTTTAACATTGGTAAAGCGGGACACCACTGATGAAACTCATATCCTGGCGAAATCGCCACATGGCAGCCCAAAACCGTATATCCTAGCTTGTCGTGCATTCTTTACAAAAATCGGGACTTTTTAAAAACGCCACAGGATGTGGGAAAAATTGTTAAAAATCGGGACTGTCCCGTCAAAAGCGGGACATCTGGTCACCTTATTCTATGGGGTTGCTATGAGTTGGTACCAACTCAATGGGTATAAGTCTTTTGGAACAAGGTAGGTTAGCTCACCTTCCTCAAAGTTGTCACCAGTATTAAGGAGGCCCCAGAACAACTCCCACCTGCCTCAGTCAATCACACCTGGCAGCAGTAATGCTGTCCTGTTCTGTGGACCCCCCACCACCTTGCATATAAAATGATGCTTCTCAGGCTGGTTCTCTGTCAGTTATTCTCTTTTGGCACCTACATATAGGGAATTTCGCCCTCTTTGGGTTGGAGTCAAACCAATAACAAATACAATTTAGTGGGAATTGGAAAACTATAGTATGTGACCTTTTAACTGGAACAGTTTTATTATTTGGCCAACTAATGTTCCTCCCATTACCAATTACATATTAAGTATCAGGTTATTTTAATTCAGGTGATTACTACAATTCATCCCTGAAAATTAGATAATATACACACAGGAAATGATCTCTGTGAATACACTACTAGAAAACAGTTACCGTTCTAAAACAATGCTTTTTTAAAGTTATACTTTTATGAATAGAGACTGGTGGACTGTCTGGGACTGTCCCGTCGTCACACCTGGAAGAGGAACTCCTCATCCTGTGGCTCAATTCCCAGCCAAACAATAGGCAACCAGGCGGACAGTGATAGCAGGGCAATAAGCACTCCTACAGAGGTTCTCAACTTGGGGGTCGAACTACCATTTCACAGGGGTCGCCCGATTCATAATGGTAGCACAATTACAGTTATGAAGTAGCAATGAAAATTTTATGGTTGTGGGTCACCACAACATGAGGAATTGTATTAAAGGGCCACGGCATTAGGAATGTTGAGAACCACTGTAAGCCTTAGTTAACCGGCCATCACATCAAAGGGCAGTGTTCCGAAGGCAGGAGAAGGGAAAGAAGGAACCAGAAAACACCCAGAGGTGGGGAGATGAGTGCTGGGACTCTGTGGGGCTGCAATCAATGTCAGGAAGCAAATTGTATGAATGGCTGAGTAGAAGAAGAATATATTTCAAATCAGAATAAAAAGGGCTTTTTTTATTAAGTTATCCTTTTAAAGTTCTCTTGAGAAAGATTAAAATGGCACTTCCAAAAGTGTTGTCAGTTAATAGTTATTTCCCTGATGTTTCTGGTAAAGCTCCCCAGCTGCCCAACCCCAATCCCTTTGGTAATTGTTCAAGTGAAAATCATCCATTTTACTCAAAGAGAGACTGAGTAAGCAAGAACCAGGTCAATGTGCCCATGGAGATTAGAAAAGTTCACACTGGAAAACTCCCAGGAAAGTTTGCTCATCAGCCCAACTCTTCATTTTGATTTTGTCTAGCTTCACATTCTTCACTTTGCATCGGAATTAAACAAAATTCTTTTTTCTCTAGCAACATAATGAACCCCAAGCCACATCTTTCAGAATTTGAGGGGACGATTTTGCTGTGGCCTTGCTGTCTCTTGTCCCACCTCACATCCCTGCCAGAATCCCCCTGCCTTAAAAGCATACTAGTCATCCGAATAAGTAGCAACAAGCTAAATTTGGTCTGGGGATTTGAGAAGAACCAAGCCAAGGCCAAATCTTGACAACCAGGCCCCACAATGCAGCTATCTCCCACGCTGCTGAGACCCTCCAGCTATAATTAGCCCAGCTAATCTTCCCTGGCAGGCTGCCATCCACCAAACACGAATCACCAAAACTGTCACAAAGAATCCCAACCGATGAGAAAAGCTGATGGGTCTCAATTTTTTGAAATGATAGCTGGCTTCCTTTGAAATAAATGAAAGTATCTCACTTGTAAGAACAAGAATTTTTTAGATTATTTAAGACATGACCTGGTAAAGATGATTCAAGAAATCAAAACCCAAAGTTCCTCGAAGATTACAGGAGCAGCATACAACATGGCCTTCGCTGGGTAGACAACCAATATACATGGCTCTGTTTATAAGCTTCACGACATCTCAAAAGACTACCCACTAGCTCTTCGAATTTTCTAAAAGCAAACTCTTGAATGGTGCTCACAGTGGATGATGACCCTAGAACCTCCAGCTGGGAAAGAAGGGTGAGCATATTTAGAATGACTGGGAACCTTGCAATAGGCCCTGAGGGGTAGAAAGCTACCACTTGGAGAAGTACTGTAATTTCCTAGGCAGACAGATTGTGACCCAGCAGTGGAATACACTAGTCAAGGAATACACCAGCCACAGATCCAATGAAGATCTAGTGATGGGCCTTCTACGACAAAAGAACCATAGGGCAGGCACAAAGAACACAGACTTGGGATGATGCCCCAACTAAATGAACCTTCTTTAGCTAAGGAATACATATTGTGAACCCTCTTGCCTGTGCAGCTCAGTATTTTTATTAATTGATCACATCTCCCTAATGTTGCTAGTTGCCTTCAAAGTGAATTCCTACATAAGGCGACCTCATGTGTGCTAAGACCTGCTGTGACCTTTCAAGGTCCCTCTGGGGGAAGTTGAAACTGTCAACCTTTTGACCAGTAACCAACCAAACTTACTGCCATCAATTTGATGGCGACTCATAGCAAGCCCCCTGTGGGTTTCCAAGACTGTCACGGTTATGGGAGTGGAAAGCCCTGTCTTTCTCCTGTGGAGCTGCTAGTGGTTCCAAACTGCCAACCAAGCAAACCACAGCTGCTCAGACCACCCAGCTTACGTCTAAGCTCTTGAGGATGCAGATGTCCAGCTTTTTGTGATAAAGGACACTAGATTTGGGGGGAAGAAAGTCAAGCGGAGCGCAGGTACTAACTACTCTCAGTTACATAGCCGTATTACTCAGATCTTTGAAACTTCAAGTTCCCATCATAAGAGATACATCAATAACCCTAACACAATGCACAATGTGCCAAACACCCATACCACTGTTCTAGCTTCTCTCCTCCATACCACTCTCCCTGCACTCAAATACACACATATACCCATATACTGGGGAACATAATTATATATATATACACGTATATATTCCCCCATGCTCAGGCCTCAACATTAAACTGGAAGCAGAAAAAAATATGAACTGTTCTACCTGCCTTCTTTCAGCTTATTTCTCTTGATGAAATGTAGCTATACTATTTCTGATGGCACTGCCATTTGAAAGACCACCACTGTTTTTAAAAGTAAAATGTACTGGCTACCTAGCATGTGGCTGCATAATTCATCTCATCTCAGCTTCTCAATAACCCTGTGCCATAGATAATTTTTATATAGGAGGATATTGAGGTTCTGTAAAGTTGTTTATCTGATCACCTGCTAGTAACATGATTCAAGTCTAAGTCCATGATCTTTCGTCTTTCCCAACATTTATGTAATCTAAGAGGTAGTTTATAAAAAAACTACAACCAAACATGTAAGCCAGCCAAAGTGTTGTGTTTTCCTTTTCATTTGTCATTAATTACAAATTCTTTGAGTTTATCCACCACTGGTAAGCCAGTGCATGTTCGCTACAATACAGTCTTTGCCCTTACGGGCCTTAAGGGCCTGAAAGTCCAGTTGAAGAACCCTTATATGGAAAGGATGAGGGTAAAGGTTTGAGGCACATCCATATATGCATTTCAGTGCCGAGTAGCTGTGGACTTTGGATAAGGCACTTGACTTTCCTCAACTGTAAAGTCATAATAAAAATCCACCTCTTAAAAAACTTTTTTTATTTTTAATCTACCTCTTCGGACTAGTAAGGAGCTTAAGTGAGATAAGATATGACAACAGAGGCCTAATCTGTCCCTATGAGTTGCCATAAACTAAGAGTCGAGGAATGGCTATATGGGCAAATAATTTGACCTGCTTTTAAAACAACACACCAAAAATATAAAACACAAAAAGCTGAACCCATACACGTGAAAACGGACATGTAGAGACAGCTGAGTCATGAACCAGTTATGTTTGTCACGTCTAACAGCAGCCGAGTTCATTAACTGCACACAGGAGTAAAGCGCAAAATGTCAACAATAAAAAACTGAAGGACAATCAAGTTAATTGGTAGAGAAGTTAGTGACGCCTTTTGTGCAAAGCTGCCAGTGTAAAAGGAAATCACTATTTTAAGTAAGAGCGGGTAGCAAATGCAAAGAGGTCTTCTTTGGATTGACTCCTGGAACAGGGATCTGAATCAAGTGTGCAATTTAAATAAGAAGATGCTCATTTCTTTGTTTTTACAAATGTGCCAAAGTTATATAAAAGGTTATCAGGAGAAACATCTTTGCAACTTTTACATAGGTCTAAACTTATTCCAAAATAAAAATGTGGGGGTTGTTTTGGTTTGGGCTTAAGTGATTGACAATGGAAAGGAATGACAAACATGAATGACAAACATACCAGGCCTCTCCTAACTAAGCCAAGATTTAGAATCAAGAGAGGGTGGGGGGAGGAGGTGAGCAGTTAGCCATTAACAACAAAACCAATGAAATCAGTCATTGTGAACCAATGCTTTAAGTTAGTCCAAGAGTAACTAAATGGAACACCTGGAGTTTATTACTATTCCTAACTTTTAAGAAGTGACACCTCCACCTTTCGTGAATTCCCTCAGAATACTGACTTTATGAGAACTGGATTTTGTTGTTAAAACCCAACACGTTTCTTACAACTACCTGTGGCTCTCTGTTCTTAAGTTATTTATTCGCTGTGAACACAAGAAGCATCTTTCACCACATAGAAGCTGTAATGTGAATTTGAAAGTCTAATGACAAGTGCCATTTCAGAGCTTCCTGCTAAAAGTAGTGAAAGGTAGTCCCATCTGGTTCTACAGTAAAACAGGCAAACTGTTTTACTTGAGCCTAACATGTAAGATTTCCACAAGGAGTTAACCAAGCCATGTGAGATTTACCAAGGCATTTTCATGTCCATGGGTCAAATAGCCACACTGGCCTGTATTGGCATACTTTTTGTTTTGTGTTTAGGTAATTCTGCATTTCTTGAAAGCCCTACGAATTGGTTGTGAACTTTACTAGCTGTGTGTTCAGCAAGATGGCTGAAGCTTTCACAGGCTGGGGTCTGCAAAGAACGGGTGGACCTGCACAGCAGATGTAAGGCGAATCGGATGCTACACATTCCTGATAGAAGTTGAAGAGAGCACCAATTTCAATGTGCAACACACACACACACACACACACAATGCTACTCAGCGGAGGGACCTCTCATGCCTTTTTTTTTTTTTTTTTTAAATATAGGCGTGTGGAATTTCGGGGCAAATTTCAAAGAAACTTTAATAACCTTCCCGCAATTCAGAGTCGGGAAAAAACACTCCACACGGCAATGCAGCAAAGTCATTTCTCCTGCTGAAATGACCTCCAGCTTCTATGGGCTCGTCCCGGTTTCGCAACAAATGAATCTGAGACTCCTATCACGTACACACAAACAGCGCAGGAACTGGAAACAGCGAATGCTTCTCCAACAGTCCAGACGAAACCCACCTGCCCTCCCCGCCCTCCCCTCTCCCCTTCCGTCCCCGCGCGCCCAGGTACCAGACACTCACCAGGAAAAGCGAGCAGGGATTAATCAACAGCCGGGAGCCTCTTTTATCATCATCTACAATCACTATCCCGGGAGCCAGAGTGCTTGCTAATAGCTGCATTTCAGCGGCGGGGCATAAATCAGATGTAATATATCTGGACCGCCAGCCCAGCAGTTCGCCTCAGCTCAGATGTGAATTTTAACCAAAAACGTTTCGCAAATAGTCTACCCAACGAACAAGTTCCCCATCACCAACCTCTCGGCTTCCAGTACCCAAATTCGGATGAAGCAACCCGGCGTAAAAAGTATGTCTTACCTTGCACAAATCTCGACATGTTTGGATTTTAATAAAATTGTCTAGCTTTAAGAAAAAAGAAAAAGTCTTCCCCACCCCCTAAATTTTCAATAGAAGTCGCTCTATAGGGTAGTCTCTCTTCTTCCTTCAACAACCGTCGTGTTCTTTTTCCTCCGGTGGTAAACCGTTCAAGGTATTCAAAAGCGATTAAAACTGGGTTCCCCCACCTCCCCCCAAAAATACACCCAAGTGTGTTAGTCCGGGCAGACTAGAGAACACCCAGGAAAAGCGCTCCTCCACACTTCCAAAAGACGGGAATCTGGTGCGCCAGAGTCGGCTAGGAACTCCAGCCCAGACTGCTAGTTCGCGAGCTGGAGACTCCCGGAAAAGCAAACCACACGAACTTAAATTTCATCAATGAAAGAGGCGGACCTACGACGGCTATTCACCGCCCCCCGCTCCCCACGCCCTCGGGGGCAGGCCCCCTCCCCGCAGCCGCCGTCCAGCCCCCTGGCTCCCGGGAATACCCGGGAGGTGCACGAGGCCCCAGTCCGCGCAGCGGGCGGGCTCGGCCGGGGGCAGGGCCGCCGTTTCCAAGGCATGTGCAGCAGCGCGTCCACTCCCAGGGACGGAGCGCGGAGGAAGGGCGCGCGGCCGAGCCCTGGGCCCGGCCTCCGGCTTCCCGCCTGCCCGCGGCCGGCCGGGCCGCGACTTCTCCCCGGGCAGCAGGGGAGCCGCCCGCTCCGCCGCCCCTCCCCCGCGGCCGCGTCCCTCTGCCGGCGCTCTGCCGAACCCCAAATTCGATAGCCGGCCAGGAAAGGGGAGATCTCGACCCCTCCTCGGAGATGGAAATACACCCACCAAGGGGTCGTTGGAGCCCGTCCCATCACCTCCCCAAACCGCCAGCGCCACCCACCTTCTTCAGCCTTTAGCAGCTGGGAAATTGGGGGGCGTTTACGGCGCCCCGGGAAGAAGGCTCGCCGGCTGGGAGAATTTGTTACCTCTGAGACACCTTTCTCTCTTCCCCTCTCCTCTTAATATGTGCACACTTTGAGCCCCCTCGCCAGCGGTCGCAGTCCAGCTGCGGACCCCCTCAGACCACCCGGCTGGCGTCTCCCGGCACTCAAGAGCCCCCACTTTCTCGTAAACACTTCCCCTCCCCCTCCATGCGGAGCAGCGCCCCTGACTGCGGAAATGTGCCTGCCGCGCAGAATGACAGCCGCCGCCGCCAAACAGGAGCCGAGGCGGCCGCGGGATGGGCCAATGAGACGCGCCGAGGTGGCAGGGGCGGGGCATCTGCGGCGTGCGGGAACCCGGCGCGCTGGGGCGCTGAACCTGACGTGGGGGATGCCGCGCGTGGGAGCCGCTCGTGTGGCGGCGCGCGGGGAGGCTGGTCTCACCAGTAAACCTCCCAGTGTTTTACAAACACTTCAGCAAGGGAGCGGACCTGAGGTCGACTGGTTATTTTGGCAGTCCCTAAAAGTGTTCTCCTTTTCCCTCAATTGGCGAAACCCAGGAGGGTGGAGCCAGGGCCGCTACTTGGAGAGCTGTCCCACAGCCGGCACGCAGAGATGCCAGGTACTCTTCGTGGACACCAACATAGTGGATACGAATGCAGAAAGCACTCTGGCCCCCACCTTTGGTCTAGGTGAGTGAGGCTGAGTTAAAGAGTCAGGGGTTCTTTCTTGATTCATGCACCTTCTAGCGGTTTCAAGTCGGCTGAGAACACTGGTACCAATTTCTCTATTGCGTGCATATTAAGGTGCATGCCTAAGACGTCGGTAACACGGATAGGTTTACAGAATAAACTTGAGCAAAAACTTGTGGGAGATCTAAAGGAAGAGGATGAAGGGCTGGCAAGAACCGTGCAGATGGAATGAGATATAGAAAACTAAAAAGAGGTCTACAAGCCAGTTTTTCTCTGGTTACCATATGCTACCAAGGTGATAACTTACCGCCCCCCCCCCATCCTTTCCCTTCCTCCATAGAAAAATAAGGAAATTCACTTTTGTTTACTCACTTTCATATCATACATAGCAGCCTTGCCAATCTTTTTCCTTTTCTTCGGACAAAAACTGATTCAGACCAGAAACATGACCAGTTTAGTGCCACTAAACTCTTTTCACTCACAGTGTTACATTCGCTTAGCTTTTTGAGGGCTATCAGTAAGATAAGAAATTTAATATATGCTGAGAGGCAAAGAATTTTTTAAAATACCATTACATGTACTAATTTAAAAAGAAAACAAACCAGCAATGCCTGGATTTGGTCTTCAATGTAAAAATTTACAATTTTCTCGATAATGTCATAATTTATATAGCATTCAGGTAAAGCGGGATCCAAATAACTGAACCTAGTACCATCAGTGGCTGTGTCCTGTAAGGATCCTTTAATTCATAGGTACCATTCTTTTTTTTGCAATGTTTCTGTTACAGAAATTGATTGCATCTTCCACCCATTGGATTTTACTGCTACATCGTTTAGCATATTTCTCTATGTGTTTTCTGTGAATTGTTATTTCAATCTCGGAGCTTGATCACAGAGTCTTTTTTTTGGGGGGGAAGCTACTTCCTAGTTCATATGTTCTTCCCTCAAGAGGCACATAATGTCTGCTAACTCTCTTTTTTTATGATGGCAACATGTGCATTGTAGGTCACAAACTTGTAATAGTCCCGTTCTATTCTGGCTTTTAGAAGCAAGGATGGCAAAACCTCCCTTCACATACTTTGGACCCACCATCAGGAAAGGCCAGTGCCTGGAAAAGGACATCATGCTGAGGAAAGTAGAGGGTCAGGGGAAAAAGAAGGAAGGCCTTCAACTAGATTAGTGGACATAGCGGCTCCAGTGATGGGCTTGAGTGTAACAATTATGAGGCTGGCACAGGAACGGTCTGCATTTCATTCACTTGTGCATGGGGTCACTGTGAGTCAGGACCGACTAAACACCACCTAATGTCAGTAGCAATTCTGTGTTCATATATGGGTCCGCATATTGCTATAAGGAGAAATACCCTTCATCTACGAATTAGCTTCCCAATGTACAGTGTATGTGAGAATGGCAGGATAGGTCTTGATTCTTCTATTTGTCAGTTTTCAGAATCATAAGTTTGTTCCCTGGTATCCTCCAATGGTGGCCAATTAGTTTGGGTCATTTTTCTAAATATAATAAACACTTTAGTATACTTTAATCTATTGCAGTTATTGTCACTATTGATGATCATATCTTTAACACCTTTATTGTGACTTGGGTGAAAGTTGACAGAACAGGTCATCATTTTTGCATTCAGCAATTCATATGTAAAATTTCATCTCATTTATTGCAGTTCCCTCAGTGGAACGTCACTTAGCCCACTTTTTTGCCCTGGGCTGCTTTTTCCAGTCCTCCTCCTTTCTCAACCCTTCTGAACTTCATCCTTGAGTAAATGCTGTCCTTTTTATCTCAAATGATTAGCTATTCTGAGGTGTATGTACTTCCTTAGTGTTCCTATTCCCCTTATAGACCTATAGGGTAAAAATCGGTCACAGGTGAATCCAGTTCTAGACCTGAAGGTAACCAAGAGCCATAGTCTCAGGGGATCTACCAGTCTCTATAGGCCAGTAAGCCAGGGACCATTTTAGGATATTGAGTTTTGTTCCACATTTTTCTCCATTCTTCTAATGCGATCCCTTCAAAGCAGTGGGTAGTGGTAGCTGGGGACCCTTTAGGGTCATGGGGACTGATGTTCACCTTATACATTAGTCCATTGCACTGTTTGTTACTGTGTGTTTTCAAGTTCCATCTTCTTTCTTCTGGGTGGAGAAAGACCCATAATGGCACCTTACATAGCTGCTCATGAGCTTTTTAAGACACACCCCCTCCCATTGCTACTCACCAAAGTAAGAGGTAACACATCTTGCCTTGTGAAATATGATGTACCAACTAGCCTTGATGACCCCAAGACTCTAGTCCTGAGCCCCTACGGCCAGCAACTCATTCCCTCAAAGTTTTGTCTAAGAACTTTTCATAAATGGTCCTTCACATTCATGAGTATATTTAGAGCAAAGGTAAATACTACCTCTTGAGGAAAGGAATGTTTAAGTTTTTCCACCTTGATTGTGCTGTTGGAATAAAATATAAGAATAATGGCAGCAGATGCTGTGCCAAGATGATTTGACACTTTTTTTGCCCACTACTTGCCATACGTGTCACACAATAAAACATGGGTTAGAAGTTGCTAAAGTATGAAATAGAGCAGCAATGTGTGTGTGTGTATGTGTGTGTGTGTGTGTGTTTTCTTGTCTACCTTAACCATCTCCACAACAAGAAAATAAAACAGTGCAGTTTGGGGGAACATGTCACAGACAGGAAAATGTCTGTCATGTCCAGAGTGTGTAACCAAGAGACCAACCAGCAATTGCATGCTGGACTTTTGCCCACACTTGATATTTGCTTCCATCGTACCCGTCTAAATCCTAGGCCACCCACATGAACAAGGAAAAAGGGGGGCACTGTTACTCAATCAGCAGTTGCCAACCACTGACTAAATCTAACAATGGAGCATTTCATGTGAGTCAAAAGGTGATCCGACAAAGTTAACTGGAAAAGATATCACATAATATCTGTAACAAACTGCTAATAAATGAGTCGTCTTAAAAATGAATGAGTTGTACAAATTCTTGAGGAAGAGAAAGACTTCATTATTTTCCTGTTGCCAACACCCTGTTGTTAGTGAATCAGGAAGTTTGCTGAAACACGTTGTGAATTTAAATGACAAAATATCTTTCTATTTGCTCATAGGACGATTTTCAAACTTTTATGTTAAGGTTGTATGAAGGTGCTTCGAAATGCTGGTGGGAAAATAGAATGAAAAAATAATAGGATCTGTAACGTTTATATCCAAACAGTGGCAGTATTTTCAAATGACTGTGATGCTTTAAAAAAAAATCGTTTTTTTTAAATAGGGTAATCTCACATTACAGATAGCTATCTAAGTGTTGCTAAATCCATCTTTTAAGTAATTTTCAAAGTCACTGGACTCACATGAATGTGAGCATGCATTACCTTGCACACCTTTATCAAGAAATCCTTTATAAGCTCGCCTTTGAAGGTTGCATAGAAGACAAGTCTTTAATATGTACACTCTGCTTCTTTACTTACGCATGTCACAGAGGAGAGTATTGATGACAAATGGCGATGCTGATGAAATGTTTGCATTTTAATCACATGCCCCAAACTGCATCTCCAGGCTCCCCTTGATTGTCGAAGCAGAAGAGTGAGTAGGTCCAGGAATAACCTTAAATTGTCTTAGAGTTTTTAATAGCCATAGACCGGTACACAATCGTAGTTTAGAAATTTTATTTTTAAAGTAACTCTAAAAAATAACACAATCGCTTACTAATCTAATAAGATAGAGCAAATACTATTCTGCTTTACTTAGTGATGTATGTGTGGATGATGATGTTATTCTTGACTTTGAAATCCTCATAGAGGAGAACTGTGAAATAGAACAGCATTTAGTTTAATCCTATTTTTTCTTCCTCTTGCAACCATATGAAAGATTCCCTGTTGTGCATCCCATCAAACGTCTTTTGATGGTTTCCCAAACATCTCTGCCTCTAGTCTAGCTTATTAAATTTCCTGCCAGAGCCACCACTGGGAAGAAAAGGATAAAGAACTTCTGTTGCTTCACTTCGTCTAGGGGAATTTATTTTTAGCATTCATATCCACCACCCTAACCAAATATTAAAAACAAGACGCACATTTGCAGAACTACTCCTTGGATACAGTTCAAGTAATTGGGCAATTACCCATTGCTATTGAATCCAACTCCTAAGGACTCTACAGGACAAAGTAGAAATGCTCTGTCTTAGGGAGGGTTCTCTAGAAAAGAAAATCCAGTGACGCTTATACATATATCTATATAGACAGATATTTATATCAAGAAAATGGCTCCCATAATAGTAGAAGTGGGCAAGTCCAAGGATGGGCAGCTTCCAAGTCCATGTTAGGCTGGAGAGTTCTCCTAACAGTATCTGTGAGGGCTGATGAAATCAAGATTGGCAGGAAAACAATAGGCTGGTGGCTACAGAGGCAAACGAATATGCAGAGCTCAGTAGGCCAGGTCACAATAGGCAGGTCAGGCAGCAACCTACTGATGATTCCCAGGATCAGTAGGCAACATGGCAGGCCATTGGCTCAAACCCAATGACTCAATGTAGGATCCAAAGGCAGCAGAAGGCAAGCAAACTTTCCCACAGCGTTTACTTATATTAGAAGCAGGCCACATCCCCAAGGAAACTTCCTTTTCAATTGATGGCACCAGGGTTGTGACCTTCAACAATGGGTTCAAACATAACAACGGTGAGGATGGCACAGGACCAGGCAGTGTTTTATTCTGTTGTGCCTTGGGTGGCTATGAGTTAGAACCAACTTAAAAGCACCTAACAACAATCATTTTGTCATTAGTTATGTTTGGAATGTTCTAGAAAGAAAAATTCCCTTCATCTACTAATAGGTTTCCCAATATATACTTCCTATAAGAAAGGCAGGATGAATTATTTTCCTTTTATTTGCCAGTTTACAAAATCATAAGTAACTTCCCAAGTGTCCTCGAATGGTGGCCAATTAGTATCTTCCAGTGATGGTCAATTAGGGTTTTGCATATTATCCTGATCTTGTTACAACTGATTGGCTATGACCACATTGCTGTTAGGTTAGAAGATCATAGGGGATTTCTACATGTTAACTGCCAAATCCCTGAGAATCCTGGCCTACCCAAGCTGATTTAAATCTGTCACTTGGCCTTGTTGGGTTTTCAAGGTTGTAAAGGTTTAGGGAAGCAGATTGCCACATTTCCTCCTACGGAACTGCTGGTGCGTTCAAATTGCTGACCTTTCAGGTAGCTGCCGAAATGCTTAACACTGTACCACCAGGGCTCCTAATTGGGTAATCATATGTCATTAAATGGGTAATATAATTAGAACATTTAAAAGTAACTGTTTTTTTTTCCTCCCTAAAATGCAAAGGAGGATAAATGTCACATGTTGAGAGGAAGGGAAAAAAAAAAAACTCCAGGAAAAAAACTGAAATATTAATGTTAAGTCTTGGTACTATTTTTAGTTGAATTTTAATTTTTTATTTAAGTAAAACATACATCATTAAAAAAATTCAAATAGTACCAACCAACCGTAATAAATGGAAGTCATCTCCTGCCCCACACTATGTAGTCCAACCTTGCACCCCAGAGGCAGCTCCTTTCCTTCTGATGTCCCTTCCATATTTCGAAGTGCCTGCATTGCTATTCTTTGGTTTCTGGCTTTTAGGCATTACTGTATTTTTGCTTCCTGTTATGGTAGGCCTCCCCACCTCATGCATGCATTTCCTCTGCTTCCCAACCTGTTTCCTATCATAGCAAAGACAGAAAATGACATAGCAAAGTCAGGCAATCCCCAAAGTAGAGATGAGATCCATTCCAAACTATGTATTGAAGAATGTGAAGTACATCAGAACTATTACATAGGATTTCTATTTAGCTTTTATTACAAGAAGAGCCCTGGTGGAGTAATGAGTTATGTGTTGGGCTGCTAACCACAAGGTTAGCTGTTCAAACCCACCTGCCTCTTGGAGGGAGAAGGAGGAGACTTTCTACTCCCATAAAGACTCACAGTTTCAGAAACCTACAAGGGCAGTTCTACTCTGTCCCAAGTCTGTGCTTGGACTTGGCACAGACTTGATGACGGTGAGTTGAGTTGAGAGTCATTGCAAGAAAAGTCTCAGGGTCTTTCCAGTGATTTAAATGCTGTATGAAGGGATTTTAAATTTTTCATGGGTAAAAAATGAAATGAAAAGATAATGTGTTAGTCTGGGTACATTAGAGAAACAAATCCACAGAAACTCATGTATAAGAGAGTTTTGTATAAAGGTTAAGTGCACATCAAGAAAACATCCCAACCCAGTGCTGCCCAAGCCCACAAGTCCAACATTAACCCATATGTCCATATGTCCCACACCAATCCACAAAGTCCTCTTCCAACTCACAAAACACACACAATGATGCCAACTGCAGGAGGAAAGTTGAGTCAGTGAATGTGTAAACATCTCAGCACTGGCAGGGGTCTCCACACGGGTGCTCCAGCACCCAGGGCTGCATCGGGGTAGGTCCATGTGGCTTCTCCTCAGGGATGTCTTGCATGAAGTGAGCCTTGTCAGTTGAAGCAGGGAACTGGCTAAGGCAGCTGCACCCTGGTCCGACCATCAGAAAGCAAGAAACCCAAGAACTCAAAAGGCCAGGCTCACTGAGCCATTTATCCCTCCGCCCTTCAATTAATCCCACATGTTTATGGGCCAGGTTGGCAAAATAAACTAATTCAAGTAGGGTTTTTTTAATAGGAATTCAAACTTTTATTTCATATAGAGAATTTAAATTGAACAAAAACAAATGACCGCATAGTAGCAAAACTGGCCAACAATGAGACTACCCATAAAATGGATTAAGAGAAACCAAGCAAAAATTAAGTAATCACCTTGAAAGCAACTGACGTCATTCCAAAAAACCTTTCCTTGTGCTTGTCTTTTTATAGGATCTTTTAAATGAGCAGCTCATTGTTAAAGACTACTTGAACGTGCTTCCCCAGTTTATGCCTTACCCCACATAAAACTTCCCATAAAAGATCAAAGTAATGGTAGATGCTACAACAAGGTTAAAACTCAGATTGAATTTGTGTCAGATTGAAGCCAGGTACAAAATGTAAACAGGCAGAGTTATTGCTCAACAAGTGATAAACACTCTTAAACCAAACTAACTGCCATCAAGTCACTACTGAGACTTTAATTCTTTAGGAGTGTAGAAAGCCGTATCTTTCTCCTAGGAAGCAGCTGGTGGCTTCAAACTGCCAGCCTTCTGGTTAGCAGCCCAACACCTAACCACTATACTAATTAGAAATTCATTTAGGAAGTTGACACAAAGGCTTTTGAGCTAAAACCTGACTTTCTCTCCTTTTTTGAATCTTAAAACCTGCCTTTCTCTCCTTTTTTGAATCTTAAAAATTTATTTTTATATTAATTAGGATTTAATACATATGTCATTCCAAAGTTTAGTCATGTCAGGTAGAATTGTACATTTGCTACCATGGTTTCCAGACATTCTTTTTCTACAAGGACTCCTTGACATCATCTCCCTTTTACCCTCCACCCTACCCCACCACCACTGTACCCCCTTCCCCCTGAAACCCTTATTCTACTTGCTGTCCCTATAGGTTCATTAATCATGTGTTTCATATACCAAAAAATGGAAAAACATAGAACACAACTTCAAGAGGGTGACTCCCAATGACATAACACCTCTGAAATATACCCTAATATGAAAAAAGAAATAATAAAAACATTTCTTGATGTTTCAAAAATTACTCCTCCAAAGCTCTCCTCAAACAGTGGATCATGGAATTTTTCTATTAACTTTTGGAAGTGCCCTCATATATGCAATAAATGAAGGTGATGATGATGAACTTGCTAGGAGTAGGGACTGGTTCGGTCATTTCAAAGTGAGGGTGGATTACTTAACATTAAAGGGCAAGTAGGAGTGGTCTGTAAGTCCAGAGGGAAGCAACCTGAGAACTAACTACCTGTATTAATTTGCATGGCATCCTGGAGAACCCCCAAGGGAATCTGTGGACATTTAAATTGGGCAAATTAATTGCTCCTTAGAATTAGAGATGGTGAGACTTTTCATGTCCCTTGAACTTGCTAACAGGAGGGACCTTGAAAAAAGACAGCATGCTTGGTAAAGGAAACATTTTGCAAATGTTATTAAATCAAGTATTGTGAGATGAGGGAGATTTCCTGGATTATCAGTGAGACCACTCCTCAAACTGCTGAGCCCTGGGTAATATTGTAGGTTCCACGGCTTGTACCAGGAACCTATATTCCTCAAATATTGCCCATAATTAGCTGTTCTTTCCTTCCCAAGGACTTGTCTCCCTTTTGAGCCTCTTTCCTCCCATCACAGCCCACGAGTATTGGGTATGACCTGACCTGGCCCACCCAGCATGCACAGAGAGGACAGTCCCAACAGCCAGGCCCCCTCGGGGCAAAAGTCAAGGAGCCAAAAGTCTCTAGGAAGATGTCACCAGGTGACTCAGAAGACATTTGAAAAGGAGAGATCAGATAAACTATATTCAGTCAAGAATCACAACTCCACTCTGATGCATAGTCGTGACCATTCCTGCGAAATCTGTTACATTTTCATCATCCCTTTGAGTTACTTCCTGGTGTACATGTGTAAAACTACAAATCCCCTTTTTTCGGGTGACTCTAGCTCCAGTTTACTCTCTCCTTGATCAACCGCCCTAAAGTGTTCTCCTTCCACTTTCATCCACTCTGCCTTTGTTTCTCAGCTGAGAGAGACCTGGGTTGGTAACAGCGAGGTGGACCCTAGGTGTAATTATCAGCAAGCTTGTCAGAAATAGGCAGTGGGAGAGTTGAAGATAGAAGTAGACGGTGATGTGAATGATGGACGTGGGAAGAAAAGGTGATGGGATATGGGTCCATGAGCCAAGGAACAAGGACAGCTTCTAGAAGCAGGAAAAAGTGAGGACATGAGAGCCTCCCGAGGGAGTGTGGCCCCCTGACACCTCGATGGTACCCCTAGAGAACCCCCATTTGGACTTCTGACTTGCAGAACTCTGAGAGAACAAATGTATGCTACTTTAAGTCACCCTGTTTGTGGTGATTTGTTAACAGCAGCCTTAGAAATCTAATATAGTCACCATTCATGAAAAAACTTTCCACAGATCGGTGAAATTTGTTGAAGTTCTTACCCAAACAGTCAAAAATGTACATACTAGTCGCACTTCTATTCAAAGATTCGAATAGCTCCTCATTTTAAAAAACTGACACATCCTTGAGGAAATTCCATGTGCCAAAACAAATGGATTTTTAATCGGATTGAACTTTTTTCCTAGCAAATGTTTCTAACTCGTGATGAAGCTTTAAATGATAAAATACACATACATTGTTAAATCTGTTAGATTGAACTGATGTTGGTTGCCATCAAATGGGCACATCCGCTGCAAACACTCAGAAGCATCTGATGTAGGTGAAGTCGGAGCTTCAGAGCCACCAGAGCTGCTCCATCCAGGAGTTCCCTGCAGGTTGCAGTGTATTGAGCACAGCCAGGTGCTGGGGGAGTGGGAGGTAGGGGTGGGGAAGTTTCTATCATCTGGAAGATGCCACCATCAGCCACTATGCTTACTGCTGTGCACCTTGGCTAAGGGGCCGGTGAAATTGCTGGGTGTTGTTCATTGTAGGCTCTACCTGCAGAAATGCTATTCTTGGGCTACCTTCCAAGGGTGGTAAGACTAGCAATGCTGGCTTACAGTTAGAGGCAACCAGCCTGAGAACTCCCAGGTGCCTACCCTGAGGCCTGAAAAGATCAATCTCATTCTTCACACCTCTGAGATATTAAAAAAACTCAATTAGGAAACTGTGATCTATCAAACCCCTCCCACCACTATGGAATAGCACATCGAGAAAATAAAAAATTTAAACAGAGAACCGTTGGGGGTTGGGAGTGTCAGTGCAGGGAGAGAGGTTATTCTCAATTATCAGTGACTTTTAATCAGAGTTTTCAGAGAAAATATTAGAGGTTGGCAAACCAATGGAAGTTCTAGCTTTGCATGGGTGTTTAGAGTAGCAACCCCAAGTTCTCTTTGTTTTCATGATGCACAATTATGTCATTTGCAGATTACTAAGATTACTGAATCTTCCTTTGATTCTGATTCCATATTCCTCATATAGTTCAGTTTCTCAAATTATTTGTTCAGCCTATAAATTGAACCATTATGGTGAAAGAATATAACACTGACCCACACCCTTCAGGATTATAAAAAGCACAGTGTTACCTTGTTCTGTTCGAACAACTACGTTTTGGTTCATGTATAGGTCCCAGGAGCACAAGGAATTAGTCTGGAATTCTCATTCTTCTCAATGTTATAGTTTTTTATGGTCCACACATTTCAAATGCCTCTGCACAGTCAATAAAATGCAAGCAAACGTCTTTCTGGTATTCTCTTTCAGCTCCAATCCATCTAACATCAGCAATGGTATCCCTCATGCCACTTCCTCTTTTGAATCTGGGTTATATTTCTGGAATCTCCCTGCCAATGTTCTGCTGCAACTATTTCTTGAATTATCTTCAGCAAAATTTTATTTTCATGTGATATTTATGACATTGTTCGATAGTTTCTACATTTTGTTGTAGTCATCTTTGTTTAGTATGGCCACACTGAATCTATTCCAGTCCGTTGACCAGGTAGCTGTCTTCCAGATATCTTGACATAGATGAGTGAGTGCTTCCAGTGCCATCTCAGTTTGTTGAAACATGCCTTCAGTGCAGCTTGGACTTCTTCCTTCAATATCTTCTGCCCTTGATCATGGGTTACCTCTTCAAACAGTTGAATGTCAACCAATTCTTTTTGGTACAGTGACCTCTATATTCCTTCCATATTCTTTTGATACTTCCTGCAATGTTCAATATTTCATCCATATTATTGTTTATTATTACATGCCTTCATGTCACTTTCAACTCGGTGACTCTGTGGCAACAGAAACAACTGCAAGTCTTGCACTATCTGCACAATTGTTATGTATGAGCCCATTCTTACAGCCACTGTGTCAATTTATCTCATTGAAGGTCTGCCTCTTTCTCACTGACCTTCTCCTCTCCCAAGCACAGAGTTCTTTTCCAGAGACCGGTCTTTCCTGATAACCTGTCCAAAGCACAAAACCTCACCGTTCTCATTTCTAAGGAGCATTCTGCCTGCTCTTCTTCCGAGAGAGATTTGTTTGTTCCTGTGGCAAGCCATGGTACTTTCAATATTTTTTCCAACACCGTAATTCAAATGTTTCAATTATTTTGGAGTCTTCCTTATTAACTGTTCAACTTTCACGTGTATATGAGGCACCTGAAAATACTATGGCTTCTGTCAGATGCACCTAAGTCTTCAAAGTGCCGTTCTTGTTCTTCAATATTTTGCAGGCCTTGTGCAATAGATTGTTGTTGTTGTTGTTAAATGCTGCTTTCATGAGCATTAATTGTAAATCCAAGCAAAATTAAATCCTTTATAACTTCAATTCCCCCCCCCCCCATCGTGATGTTGTCTCTTGGTTTAGTTGTGGGGGTTTTGTTTTTCTTTACACCGAGTAACAATCCATAGCGAAGGCTGCAGTCCTTGATCTTCGTAAGCAAGTGCTTCAAGGTCTCAGCTTTTAGCAAGCAAGGTTTATTATGTGCATATCTCAAGTTGTTACAAAGCCATTCTCTAATCCTGATGCCATGTCCTTCTTTATATAATCAGTTTCTCAGACTCTTTTCTCAGCATAGAGATTGAATAAGTATGGTGAGAGGATACAGCCCTGACACATGCCTTTCCTAATTTTAAACCACACACACTATTCCCTGGTTCTTTTCTGGGAATGATGCCAGACTCTTCTTCATATAGTCCAGCTTCTCTGATTATTTGCTCAGCATAGTTTGAACAGGTGTAAGGAGAGAATACAACTCGACTGCACACCATTCCTGATCTTAAAACACACAGTATTCCCTTGGTCTATTCCAACAACTGCCTCTCGATCCGTGTACACATTCTGCTTGAGCACAATGAAGTGTTCTGGAATTCCATTCTTCTCAAGGCTGTCCATAGTTATGATTAGCACAGTCGAATGCCTTGCCATAGTCAATAAAACACATCTTTCTGGTATTTTTGGCTTTGAGTCAAGTTCCATCTGCCATCAGCAATGATAGCCTTTGTTACGTGTCCTCTTCTGAATTGGCCTGAACGTCTGGCAGCTCCCAGTCAATGTACCGCTGCAACCATTGTTGGATGATCTTCAGTAGAATTCTACTTGCAATATGGATCTTTTCCAATTAGTTGGCTAAATAGCTGTCTTTTAGATTTCTTGGCATAGGAGAATGGTATCAGGTTGCTTAAACATTTCGACTGGTATTTCATAAATTTCTGGAACCTTGTTTTTGGCTCATGCTGTCAGTGCAGCTTGAACTTGCTCCTTCAATCCCATTGGTTCTCAATTATATGCTGCCTCTTGAAATGGCTGAAGTTGACTCATTCTTTTTGGTACAATGGTTTTGTGTATTCTTTCCATCTTCTTTTGTTGCTTCCTGCATCTTTGAATATTCTGCCCATAGAACCTTTCAGTATTTCAACTTGAGGCTTGAATTTTTTCTTGAGTTCTTTCCATTTAAGATAAGCAGAGCTTTGTTTTCCTTCTTGGTTTCCTAACTTAGGTTTTGATTTTCTGGCGCCTTAGGGCGCCTTTAAAAAAGGTCTAGTCAAAATGGTGACTTCTGTGGGGTCAGTTCATTTCAAGTCAGAGAGGAGTTATGGTGACTTTCTTGGATCCCAAAGGGATTACCTTGATATACATTCTCAAAGGACATAGGATGACTATGTGGGTTTATTATGAGGAAGTTTCAAGAAAAATGAAAACACACTGCGAGGAAAAGGCTAGGAAAGTTACACTGAGGAATTTTTCCCATCATAATTTGCTCATTCTGAGGATAGCAAAGACTGTCCTTGGATAATATCTTTGGAAAACTTTACACCATCCACCCTACATCCCTGACTTAACACTTTCAGACAGTTTTTTGTTGCCCACATTCAGAGAAAATTTAAAAGGAACATGATTTGAGTCTCTTGAAAATGGCAAAACGACTGTTTTGCTGTGGTTTAATAGAGAGTGCAGAGTCCTTCGGGGATAGAGAGATGGAAACATAGCTTTAAATGTTGTATAAATCCTAGGAAACAAAGGGCATTTATAGAGGTCTAAATAAAGGCATGTACATATGTAAATATATTTATGTATGAGGATGGGGAAATAGAGCTATGTGCAATTATTTATAGGTTTAGTATTAAGGTAGCAGAAGGATATTGGGCCTCCACTCAAGTACTCCCTCAATGCAAGAACACTGTTCTATTAAACTGGCATTCCATGATGCTCACCTTCCCTACACAATGGCTGAAGACAAAGCAGGTGCATAAGCAAATGTGGTGAGGAAAGCTGATGATGCCCAGCTATCAAAAGATATAGCGTCTGGGGTCTTAAAGGCTTGAAGGTAAACAAGCGGCCATCTAGCTGAGAAGCAACAAAGCCCTCATGGAAGAAGCACACCAGCCTGTGCGATCACGAGGTGTTGAAGGGATCAGGTATAAGGCATCATCAGAACAAAAAAGTCATATCATAGTGAATGAGGGGGTGAGTGTGGAATGGAGACCCAAAGCCCATCTATAGGCAACTATACATTCCCTTATAGAAGGGTTACCGGGAGGAGACGAGTCAGTCAGGGTGCAGTGTAGCAATGATGAAACATACAACTTTCCTCTAGTTCCTAAATGCTTTCTCCGCCTCCCCCACCCCCACTATCATGATCCCAATTCTTCCTTACAAATCTAGCTAGACCAGAGCATGTACACTGGTACAGATAGGAACTCGAAACATAGGGAATCCAGGGCAGATGATCCCTTCAGGACCAGTGTTGAGAGTGGCAATACCGGGAGGGTGGTGGTAGGGTGGGGTAGAAAGGGGGAACCAATTACAAGGATCTACATATAACCTCCTCCCTGGGGGACGGGCAACAGAAAAGTGGGTGAAGGGAGACATTGGCCAGTGCAAGATCTGACAAAATAATAATTTATAAATTATCAAGGGTTCATGAGGGAGGGGGGAGCGGGGAGGGAGGGGAAAAATGAGGAGCTGATGGCAGGGGCTTAAGTGGAGAGCAAAGGTTTTGAGAATGATGAGGGCAATGACTGTACAAATGTGCTTTACACAATTGATGTGTGTATGGATTGTGATAAGCACTGTATGAGCCCCTAATAAAATGATTAAAAAATATATATTGTATAGATCTAGATGGAGGATACGTATGGCTTCATTATTGATATTTCTGTTTAATAGCAATAATTTTTACTCTTTCTCTCCCTAATTCAAAGTACAACAGAGTGAAAGATAAATAAGGAAAATGTACATAGTGCATTATCACCAAAAGAGAAAAGAACAGGATTGAGTAAAAATATAGTACAACAAATTTTTAAGAAAAAATAAGCATAAAATAAATCCACATATATCAATAAACCCAATTGATATAATGAACAATTTTTTTCTAGTTGAAAGGCACAAACTATCAAACTGTCTTAAATATATAAAATATAATAATATACACATATATATTTCAAAAAGTAAGAGGAAAAATTCCATCATCTTTTGATTCCATTTTTCCACAAACTTTTGACACCTTCTCCTACTAAATCTACTTGAATGGAATTTATAGGAAACACATCTAACATGATGTCATAAAAAAGATTAAATGTACAAAAACAACTAAAGCCAAAGGAAAAATATTAAAGCTAAGGGATTCAAAAGGCAGTATAAAACTCATTATTAGCAGGTGATAAGATTGTCTAAAGGCAAATCATTAGAGGATTTACTAACGTACCTATATATAAAATTAATATATAAAACTTATTGCATTTTTATATTCAATTAGGAAACATAGTATTTGAAAGGGCACTTTAACCAAAGCAAGAACAAAATTATAACACCCTTAGTTATAAGAAGAATATAACACCTATAATACAAAACATTATAGAAAAAACATACTACTTTATTGAAAAGCTTAAATGACAATAAATACATTGAGAAATATACCATAGTCTTCCCAAATTGATCTTTCTATTTAAATTAATTTCAATAAAACATCTCTAGATCATTTTTTAAATTTGACACTTTTGCCAGAATTTACATGGAAATTCAAAGGCTTAAGAATGGCCAAGGTTTCTTTGAGGATGAAGGGACTATTTGATTTACTAAATATCAAGACTTTATTAGTTTACATTAAATAAAACATATTTGTTATTGTCTAGGGACAGTCATTAACCATAGAACTAGAACAAATTATAGAAACGGATTAGAGTAACTTGAATTATGCCAATTATTACGGGGAGAAGATGGACTTTCATGTCTACTTTTAAACTTGTTAAATGAAGGTCATGAGGTCTGTGTTGCTTAAACTACTGTTAGATAGACGGTGTTGTTACTTGCAGCCCAAAGAATGTTTGATACAGACTCTTGAGTTCCTTAGCCAAGCACATGTGACTACACTTGGTTAATGTGAATGGATCTTGAACTGTGTGAGGGAGCAAGGGAAAGGTCAACTGGCTTTTCTCCTTTGAACTTGAATCTGACTGTATTTGAGTGTGCAGCTGCTGGGGAGAACCACATGGAGCCTGAGTAGGAAGCCAATGCTGCAGGAGTTACTATAGGGAATTCAGAAGAATTGAGTCTTCTTAAGTACATTGTATTGTGGTTGGGGTGAAAGTTTGCCGGGCAAATTAGTTTTCCATTCAAGTTCTACAGATTGTGTTTGGAATATTAGTTGCAGTTCCCTCTGTGTAATAGCACTTTTCTGGTTCCTCCCAGGGTTTCCTGGTCCCATCTGCCCTTCTTTCCGTCTCCCCCTTATTCTCTTCTGAGCTTCGGTTTTGGACACATGCTGCATTTTTTGTTTCCTTGAGTTGATTATTCTTCAAAGTACTTTTTTTGGGACTCACTTTATAGGCCTGTTTCTTGTTTGATCTTGGAAGGTGAGTTCTGTTTCAGGTTTGAAGAATGTCTAAGGGCCCCGGTCCATATTAAACCACTAAGTCTGATCTTGTTTGTGCTTTTGTTTTGTTTTTTCCAAAAGCATTTCATTGAGAGCTAATACAGCTATCCTATCATTCCATAGTTCAATCACATCAAGCAGTATTGTACAATTGCTACACTTTTGAAACAATCTGTTCCAAAACATTGTCTTCCTTCTTGAACTCCTTGACATTAGTTCTCCTTTACCCTGCTCCACCCCCTTAAAACACTCACTCCCCAAGAACCCGTATTCTACGTGCTGTCTCAATAGGTTCATCAATCCTGGGTTTCACATACTGTTAGTCTTTGGGCCGTGCATGGGACTTCTAAGCAGGGGACTCAATCTCAACACATCTTCCTAGGGTCTTGTTTTTGACTTCTGAGTCCTGGTGAACCTTTTTTGAACTCTTTAACTGTGATCTACCTTCTACTGTTTACCCAGGGACTTTTCAGTTATACAAGCCAATAAATTTATTTGTTTATGTTGGACTTTCAGACTTATGCAACTAAAATGATCACAGTAGAGATCATTGGTAACCTAAGCTCGCTTTCTCATGGATAAATTTCTATGTCTGTATTGGTGCAGAAAACATGGCTATCCTCATACTCATTTATCAAATTTTTTCATCGTTGATGATTATAAATGTGGATGTGACTCCAATGTAAAGCTAACATATAGATGAGATCACAGAGCCAATAAGCACGTCTCATTGAAACACTTGTGCCTTAATAATTCATCATTTGTGATCTTTCAGAGAAGCCAACAAGACTCTTCTACCATAATATCTGTTCAATAAACCAAAGTTGAGGGGCTGAGAAGGACACAGTAACATAGATATGGAGAACTAAATTTTTGTTTGCCAAGTAATACAGATGCATGGAGATTATAGATAATAAACTATTGCTTCATTCTCTAGGTTTAGGGAAGGGAGTTTTAAAAAGAGAAAGGATAAAATGCTTTTAAAATTCTGGTATTTTCGTCAATAAAAAGTCTTCCTAGGATAGCTTACAAGAAAAGAGATTCAAAGAGTCTGAAAAAGGCATGATTTTTGTGCTTTCAGGAGAAAAAAAGTCAAAATAAGAGAGACCTAAAACTCAAATAAATACCAAATATATTTGTGACAAGGAAAATGATTTATAGAAATAGTTTTCAAAAATTAATTTTAGCTTTTTAGTATTGGAACCCTTTTCTTAGATGAAACTTCATAGAGATATTCATTTTAAAAATTAGATGCATGAAGTTTGAGTGTATAATATCTACTTATTAAAAAAAAGGAATAGTGCTATTTTGATGAATACACAAACTTTAAACTCAGGGCTTATGTGTAACAATTCAGCTCTCTAATAATCATCAGCTTTTTCGTTAAGTTACTATTCAGGAGTGAGAGAAATATTTGCAAAGGGTAATTTTAGGACATATTCCCATTAAATTGGCTCAGAAGTGTGCTAGAGTAGTAGATGAATTAAAAAAATTTTATTTCAAGGTTAAAACACTTAACATATCTACTAATAGAACTAATGAGGAAGAAACCAAATATTACAAGGATTGCTTCAAATACCTATAATAGGATACAGTACTAAGATAGCACAATGTATTACTTATTAGGTTCCTGGTTTTGTTGTGTAATTGGCCCTATGTCTCAAGAGAGCATTTGCTAAACTAATTCCTCTAAACCTGCACTGGCATTGAATGGAATGTGATGCTTGTGTGCTGTGGATTTGTGCTCATTTGTCTAATTTTAAAGGGAGTCATGGTGGCATAGTGGTTACACATTGGGCTGCTATCCACAAGGTCAATAGTTCGAAACTACCATCTGCTCAGAGGGAGAACTATGAGGCATTCTACTTCTATAAACCTCTTACACTGTTGACTTCCATTAGGTTTGAAGAGTTGGGTTTCTTTGTTTTTCCTTTAGAGTGATGCCTCTTTTTCCACTTTCCTTTAATTAAATGTTAAAAATTGAAGCATAGTGTACATGAAGTAGGTTTGAGATTTTCCAAAATGAAAATGGAAGAAAATAAAAGAATGACTACAAGTGAGGTTTGTGATTTAGTTCAGTACTTAAGATAAAAGGCATTCTACTCCTATAAAGGGCAGTTCTACACTGTCCTAAAGGATTACTATGAATCGGCATCAACTCTATGGCAATGAGTTTGGTTTTGTATAATTTTAGATTTATAACTTTAAATTTCATCAACATTCACAGGAAGTACAGTAAACACACTGAGATATAGGCAAAGAAATCATAGAGACTATTCACAAAGATGCAAATTTTCCATATAGGTGTTTGGCAATATATTCTTTCCTGCATCCTTCAGAGTTAGTTGTGGCCACTTGTCTTGCTTTGGCCAGTGAAATATGACAGGACTTCAAGAAGTTTGTGGGAAAATTCCAGTATCATGTCTGGACAGATATCTTAAGAGCCAGTGCCTAATTCTCCCTATTTCTTTCTCCTTGTGTGCCACAGTAATTGAGAAAGCACATCATTGAGACAGAGCCTATCCTCAGTGGGAGAAAGATGAGGCTATCCATTCCTGCAAAGAGCTTAGCCTAGGAAGCCCAAAAGGAGCATTTCTGCTCTGTCCTGGAGGGCCACAAGGCGTCAGAATTGACTCACTGGCAGTGAGTTTATTCTATATTTCATATTGAACTGTTTCTTTGTTCCAGCATGGCTTTTGAAAGAGTCAACTGAGTGTAGCAAATTTTGTTATCCAAAGATCCTTTAAGTTTTGCTGGTTGTGAAGGAAGAAATGCATGAATACCTACGAGCCTACAACTTACTTTTACTGGGGCTGGAAAAATAAGCAAATAAACCAAAATGTTAATCTGGCGAATCATTGTGCTACTCTTACACTGTTGACTTTTATTGGGTTTGAAGAGTTGGTTTGTTTGTTTTTCCTTTAGAGTGATGCCTCTTTTTCCACTTTCCTTTAACGAAATGTTAAAAATTGAAGCAGAGTGTTCATGAAGTAGGCTTGAGATCTTCCAAAATGAAAATGGAGAAAAATAAAAGAATGCCTGCAAGTGAGGTTTGTGATTTAGTTCAGTACTTAAGATAAAACACATTTACCCATGTTCTTCTGATGAAAAACATTGTAGTTTTAAAAATACTTCCTTCAATTTGGTACATGGGCACGTGCGTGTTTTTCCACAGGATACTGATAACATGAGCTGATCTGAGTGAGTAGTGTCGTCTACTATTCTCTTTACAGACCTGTGTGAAATTAGAATGCTCTTAAATTCATATTTGGTTTCTTGAATCTGTGGGTTGTTATTAAAGTGACATCCAAAATCCAAATCTTCAAAATGAAATTTTGAATGTTTTTTAATAAATTTCCAAATCTGAATGAAGATTTTCCAAACCTAAATTGCTTAAAGTTATATAATAATACAGGAGTAACATTTTGATGTACTGACATATATGTGTGTGTGTGTGTGTGTGTGTGTGTGTGTAGTTATTATCCTTTTTTCCCAAAACCGTTTCATTGGGAGCTAATACAGATTTCATGACATATTTTATATGTAACCACTAATATTATTAGACTCTATTGGGTCATGCTTGCTTCAGCAGCACATATACTTGAATCTCTTGGGTGGTAGAATCTCTTGGACTAGGTAAGACCTCGTCTATGAAGAGAAAGGTTGGTGGTTCAAACCTCCTAGAGGTACCTTAGAATAAAGGTCTATTGACCTGTTTCTGAAAGGACACAGTCATGAGTAAAATTCTATTCTACCATCAAGAAAGCAGAGCCAGGAGTGAAAGTGTGTCCTCTGGACCCCTAGATTGCTGCACACTGAACCTCTCTGGTCCAAGAGAGCGGGCTGTGGCATTGGAGATGTGGCGGAGAAGCAGTGGCAGCCCGGGCAGCAGCACCGAGAGACAGAACAGTGGGCATCCTGGGCCAAGGAACCAGAACACCAAGTGCCTTCCTGGAGGAGGGTTGTTTACAAAGTGGAGGCCTGCAGGCACTTCATCTGATGAATTAGGCTTGCTGACTCACAGAACACCTTTGGGCTGAAGCTTATGGTGGAGTGAAGTGCTCTTTGGGTATTTATCAGCAGTGCAAAAAGAACTCGGGAACAATTGCCTGCGCTGGGGTTGTGTGACTGAGAGGCCAAGGACAAGAAAGAGAGGCATGTCAGTGGTCATGGTTGAAAAGAAGCACTCCTGTTTGGAAGAACTATAGCCCGAGCATTTCTGATCTTGAATCGTAACCGGTTAACTTCCTTAATAACCCCATAATCATCCTTATGGTCTGTGAGTTCTGTGTGGCCATTGTAATGAATTGTCAAACCCAGCAGAGAAGTAGATGATGTCCTGGGAGTGATGGTTGGTGTCAGAATTGGTTAAAAAAAAAAAAAAAGGTTGGTGGGCAGAGGCATGCCTGACCTCTGACCTCTGCCTCATAGGAACTGGCCTTGGACTAATGCTGAGTTTGATTCTCCTCCCACCTTGGGAATTCAGAGGAGCTCAGACTCACACCATTTTTTCATCAACTATTTCATTTTTCATAATGTAGCCATTTAAAAACAAGTTAAGATTTCTGTAAATCAAAAAGGAGCCCAGTGCCATAGTGGATTATACATTGGGCTGTAATAAGGTCAACATCAACCCCAAGGAAGAAAGACGAGGCTTTCGACTCTTAAAGATTGTCTTGGAAACCTCCATGGGGCAGTTTTACTCTGTCCCGTAGAGTTGTTATGAGTTGGAATAGACTCAATGCCAGTGATTTTTTTTTGTATTTAGTCAAATTACATGTCTTCTGTGTACTCAAGGGCTGTTGTGACCACTTCCCAACTTGACTTTGTGCCCCGGGTAGTGCACTATGGTTCACGCTCTGTACTATTGACCCTGGAGTTTATTTCGAAGCAGAAATCACTACTGCTCACAAAGCTACCATGGATCCCAACATCTACTGGTAAAATCACAACCCCTTAGAGCAAAAAAAGAGTCCTTCCCATCAGCCCTCCCCCCCTCATTTGTCACCTTCTCAGCATGGACATGGAAGTTGTCCAAACAAAGATGCTTCTCTCTCTCTCTTTCTCCCCCTGATGTCAGTGCTTTCATATGTGCCTTATTATTTTTGTTTAGAATGCTCTCTCCTTCACTCCCTCCCCGCCTCAGTTCTTAGGGATCCTTCAAGAGCAAACTCAATGTTTACTTCCTCAGGGACTTCTCCAATACAAACTCACTGGCAGAACCAGTTGCTTCTTCCCCTAGGGATGAGACATCATCGTCTAGTGGATGAGGAAGACTAGGAGACAAATAATCAAACACAGTCAGAAGGACTGCAATTCCTCAAGCACAAGAATCTACACACTTATCCACTTCTGGGTCCCTAGCACCTGCTGCTCACACAATAAATGGTGAATCAAATTGTACAGCATCCTCCTGAACTAGTTTAATAAATGCCTTTCCATCTCCAGTCACGCATCACTTAGTGCCCATAGTATGCTCTATGAATTGGATAGTATGTGATGTAGATGTTAGGTAAACAAAACACTATATGCAAACAGACCCTGGATTACAGACAAATTCAGTTCCTATGTCTGTATGTAAGTCAAATTTGCACGTAAGTCAAAACAGTTAGGTATGGTTTGAATTTAATGTCAGCTAGTCAATGGGTGTTTAATATGTAGTATAACTTTCCATGTATAAAAAGGTTAAAGTGATGAGGGCAACAAATGTACAAATGTGCTTGACGCAATGGGTGGACGTATGGATTGTGATAAGCGTTGTATGAGCCCCCAATACAATGATTTTTAAAAGGTTAAAGAAACACAAAACATCTTTAATATAATAATACAGTATAATAATATTTTCATATAATCCAGCTTCACTGATGAGAAGCTCGGGAATGGGAATAATTGTGAGGATGGCACAGGACTGGGCAGTGTTTTATTCTGTTGTGCATAGGGTCGCTATGGGTCAGGGCCAACTTGATGCCACCCAACAAGCAGAAGAATATTTTGATGTTCCTTGCAAAGCATTGCCTATTTGTTATGAATCACCGTATGTACCTCAAAATGTTACTATAATTGTCTTCAGGAGCCTTGCGAAGGAGCCCTGGTGACACAGTTGGTCATGCGTGTTGGGCTGTCAACTCCAAGGGCAGCAGTTTGAAAACACTCTCTTTGGGGAAATCTGTTCCTGTAAAGATTTACAGCCTCAAAAAACCATAGGGCAGTTCTGTTCTGCTCAATAGGGTCCCTGTGAGTCCAGATCTATTTAATGACAGTGAGTTTTGCCTTAAAAAATTTTTTTGAATAAAAGTTGAGTCTGCAAACATATGCCATGTGACTTTGCCCACATTTCATGTGGATATTATGCATAAGAATATTAAACTCAAACTCACCGCTATTGAATCCATTTTGACTCATAGCGACCCTGTGGGACAAAGTCAAACCGTCCCCGTGGTTTTCCAAGGTTATAAATCTTTATAGGAGCACTGGTGGCATAGTGGGTTACATGCTAGGCTGCTAACATGTTGGGTTATGAGATAGCAGTTTGGAACCACCAGCAGTTCGGCAGGAGAAAGACTGGGTTTTCTACTTCCGTAAGAGTTACAGTCTCAGAAACTCACAGAGGCAGCTCTACCCTGTTCTGAAGGGTCTCTACCAGTCAAAATCGACTTTATGGCAGTGAGTTGATTTTGTTTTTATTAAATACACCCTTGTGGGATTAGAAAGCCTCATCTTTCCAATGGGTTCAAACTGAAGACCTCACTATTAGCAGCCTACACCACTCACTATCCCACCAGGGCTCCTAGAAGAGTGATGACTTACAGCTTATAGTTTGACCTTAAAAATAACCCCAAATGGTTTTTAATAAAAATTTTTTTTTACAAATAAACATATAGCCTACTATTTAAAAATAAATTTGTTAAATCCATATAAATTTGTTTGTTTCTACTTTAATAAAGTCTGTCTAGCTCATTGAGTCTAAATAAATATCTCAGAGTAATTTGAAAGTATATAAAGCATAGAAATATGATCAGAATCGAGACTGTTGTTGGTGTCGGATGCGCCGACCCATACTGACCCTGTGCACAATCAAACAGAAGACCATGGTTCTGCGCCATCCTCACAATTACGCATATGCCCATTGATGAAGTCCCTGTGTCGATCCATCTCATGGAGGGCCTTCCTCTTTCTCACCGACCCTCCATTTTACCAAACATGATGTCCTAATGCAGCTACTGGTCTCTCCTGACAGTATATAAGTATGTAAGACAAAGTCTTGTCATCCTTGCCTCCAAGGAGCACCCTGGCTTTACTTCTCCCAATACAGATTGGTTTGTCCTCTTAGCAGAGCATCGTACTTTCAATATTCTTCTCCAGCCCCACAGATAACTATGATACAAATATTAAAGTGTAAGAATGTGCTGAAAATAGCCTTTTGCCTAAAAGAAATGTGTTGGTTCCCCCCCTCACCGAAAGTAAAGCCCTGAAATATCTAATGAGGCATTGCAAAATATGTCCCCCAGGGAGTCAAAGTCAAGGTTCAAACTGAACTTTGTTTGTTTACAAGCTTAGGAACCATGTGTTTAGAGAATGATAGAGTTTTGTCAAGACTTTCTGCCAAAGAACACCACAAGTTTAACATGTGCTCACTGCCTGCTTTCAAAAGTTAGTCTCCAGGAACCAGCCAGCTGCTAGCATGTGAGGATACCCTGTCGCTAGGTCTCAAACTGGCTCCCATCTCCATTTCCCAAAGGAAGCCCCAGAAACTTTGCTACTTGTCAGTTCTGTTTAATAAAATTCCTCAATTTTAACCTGAGAGCTATCTGTACAGAAATACAGATAGCTAAATGTTCCTGAGTTTTTGACTTCAAGAGATCAAAAGGTGAGTTGCTTTGGGTAAATCTGCTGCACAAGACCTCTTTAAAGTATTAAAAACAAAGATGTTGTTTTGAGGACTAAGGTGCTCCTGATCCAAGCCATGATATTTTCCTTTGCATCGCACGCATGTGAAAGTTGAACATTGAATAGGGAAGACTGAAGGTGAATCGGTGTATTTGAATTGGGGTTCTGGAGAGGAATATTAAAAGTACTGTGGCCTGCTAAAAGGACAAACAAATCTGTCTTGGAAGAAGTACAGCCAGAGTGCTCCTTGGAGGCAAAGTTGGCGAGACTTTGTCTTACATACTTTGGACATGTGGTCGAGAGAGACCAGTCCCTGGAGAAGGACATCATGCTTGGTAAAGTGGAGGGACAGCAAAAAAGAGCAAGGTCTTTGACTAGCTGGTTTGGTACCGTGGCTACAACAATGAGTTCCAGCACAGGAGCAATTGTGAGTTTGGTACACAACTGGGCCGTGTGTTGTTCTGTTGTGTGTGAGTCTCTGTGGGTTGAAAACAACTCCACGGCACCAAACAACAAGCACCACGGAGCTTATCTCCTTCCTTCCATTCCTGCTCCTCCCCATGTACTCGGTTTCTGCCAATGACGCAGCCGTTGAACTCAGTGACCCAGAAAAGTTGAAGTCGGAACAATAATAGCTAACCCTAACGAAATGCTCTTAATTTCCTAGGCACTGTGCTTTTAACTCCTTTAATTCTCACAGGAATTTGTAGAGAGAAAATGACCTGGATACATGTGTCTGACCACCCTCCCTCCTCTGAGATTCCGTGAGAGGGTAGTGCTGGACACAAGGGTCTGCAGCAAAGCAAAGCTGACTCTCATTTGAGAAGGAAGGTCAATGTCTGGAGAAACTGAGAGCCAGACGCCTTCCTGCCCCCTTTCAGTGAACAGCCCCCAATTTGCCACCTTGTCTATCATTGGACTAGAATAGTGATTCTCACAATGGTATCCCTGGACCAGAAGCAGTGGCACCACCTGGGATCTTGTTAGAACCCATTAGAAGTGCAAACTCTCTAGCCTGACTTTAGACCTACCAAATCAGAAACTCCCTCTGGTTGTGGGGTGCAGCACTCTGTGCTTTAATAAGTCCTCCGGAGCATCTGGTACATGTTCAAGTTTTAAAGCCACTAGGAGGCCAGATGGCCTAATCTACCTGCTGGTTTTTCTATGTTGGAGAAACTTCAGGCATCTGACCTGGTAAGGTGCCAAGGAACTACATCCATTAGTGGGGTGACAAACTACATTTAATGAGCTTGGTAAAGGGACACTTACTCAGCTAGTCAATCAGTAAAGGTGACTCCTGTTAGAGAGAAATCATCAGAAACAGAAGAGAACTTTTATCCTGATAACAACCTTACTAAATCTAATAAAAACTGAGGCTCAGCGTACCAACATTTGAACCCAAGGACATCTGTCTCCAAGTCCAATCTCTTGCCCATCATATCCAATCCCAAATCAAGTTCACCTCAAGTGTTTTCTCCTTTTTGAAAGCTTTCTTTTAAATGGCGATATACATAGAATGCATACAAACAGACAAAAAGCCACGCAAATCTATATCCCAGGAGAAAAAGCAAACACACAAAACCCCAGGATACTGGTGCACTCAGAAGTGCTGGTGTGCCTCTTTCTTCCTCCTCGATGTAACCACTCTTTGGACTCTTATGGCCATTGTTTCTTTGCTCTGCATTATTAAGCCCCTGAAAGAAGCAGTGTCAAGGATCCCTAGTGTTGGAACACAAAACTTCTTAAACTGTGAGTCGTGACCTCACATGGGGTTGTGTAACCGAATATAAAGGTCAACAGTAAACGGTTTCTGAACTCACCACAGCCCAAAATTAATTCAAAATCAAATGCTCAATGAATCTAAGGTGTTTCTGGCCATGCTCGCTGTGTTGCAAATGTCTCCTGTGAAAAGGGGTTGCAAGTGAAAAAAATTTAAGAAGACATGGTGTAGTGAATAACTTGTTGGTCTGCTCACCACCAGGTGAGCAGTTCCAATCCACCAGCTGGCACCCCAAAAGGGCAGTTCTATTCTACCCTATAGGGTCACTATGAGTTAGAATCCACGCAATGACAATGGGAGAGAATGGTATTGTCACTGTCCTACAGGGTTGCTATGAGTTGGAATCAACTCAGTGGCAGTGGGTTTGTTTTTCTTTTTTTTTCATAAGCATTTTCACAGGAATCCTGGTGACATAGTGGGTTAAGCATGGGGTTGCTAACTGCAAGGTTAGCAGTTCAAACTCACCAGCTGTTCAGTAGTGAAAGATGAGACTGTCTGCTCCTATGAAGAGTTACAGTCTCAGAAATCCAATAGAGGATCACTATATATGAAGCAACTCAATGGCAATGGGTTTTGATTTTATAAGCATTGTCAAGCAACATAGCTTTTTCCCACTCCTGTTTTGAACTTTATACGTGTCAAAAATCTTGAGGATGGCACAGGTCCAAACAATATTGCATTCTGTTATACGTAAGGTTACCGTGAATCAGAATTGGCTTGATGACAACAACCTCAAGCACTCAAACAGGACAGTGTGTTATTCTTTCCTGTTTACGCTTTATATAGATGGAATCATACCTTTTATATTCCTTTGTGCCCTGCTTCTTCTTGCTCAACATCATGTTTGTGGCATCCGCGTTGTAAATAGCCACAGTTTGTTGATTATCATTGCTATCTAGTGCTTTGTCCTTAGCTTGTTTATCCTAGAATTCACATTTTCCTCACCCCTACTGTTACTCTCCTAATGCAGGTGTTCATTACATGATTGCTTGTTATTGAAATGACTCTGTAGTCCCTAACTGCTCTTCTTATCTACGGGCTCCCCAATTACTACTGGGGGAACCTCTCAGGAGGTCAGCATTGGTCATGTCCTTCTTGTTCGAAGAACTTATAGCCAAGAGGAACAAGAGAAACTGGGAGGCAAGTAATGAACACACTACTCAGGGCCTTAGATGTCATGTTAAGGACTTTGTTTGTCTTTTAGCCTGAAGGCGATGACAAGTCCTTTCTTATTGGTGTATTTGGGGCAATAATTTATTTTAGAAGAATGAATACCAGACCTGTCCCAAGGACTTAGAGATTAAAGATGTCCTAAATGTCCAGCTCTTCCAAGATGCTACACTACTTCATTTTCCCTCCACCCCTTTCTTGAGTATAATCCCTCATGTCCCTGGGTTCTGCAGTTAATTGCAGTGCTCCACAGAGACTCACCAAACACTAAGGAAGTGTCTCACACGGTGGTGGGTGCTGGGCAGTCCCAACTCCGATGGTCAGGCAGAGGCCAGCAAATGAGGTTCCGTAGCCAGAAGCCAAAAATGTCCAAAAGTCACTGCAGGTCTTTTTGCTTCTGTCCAAGCTCAGCCAGGAAACAGAGGTCTGACTTTCCAGGTAAGTTGTGTAAGAACTGTTCAGTGATACCAGCATATATACCCCATCCAAGGAAGTGTCTTATAATACAACCTCTACTAAAGTAGAGTAAGACATGCCCCCAAAGAACTAAGGGTGTGACCTAAAGATACCATCAGAGAAGCAAAGGATGTGACTTGGTTCAAGCCCTCTTCCTGTCCATTAGTAGGTTATGGCCTCCATAATGGGACCAAAGCCACAGGTGTATAAAGACCAGAATTATAGTGTATCACACAAGGAATTGTGGCTAGAAGGGCCATATTATTTGACTATAAGTCAGTATTTGACTTCCTAGGATCAGGAATTCATATCCCAGAGTCCTCAAACCATGGGTTTGATAGCCTGCCTGCAAGACCACACCCATGTTTGGCAGGCCTTTCTTGTGCTCTGCCCCACAGTCCCTTGGAATGCTTTCAGCTGTTGGTTAACTTCTCTGTGCCCCAGCCCCATCTGTTACGAGCCTTCTCTTTCATTTCTCTCTAACCAACTGTTCATTTCCAAGCATACCTCACAGGTGAACCACTTACATCAGTACACTTATAAATAAAAAGGCAATCGCTTGTGACAGCGCAATATTGAATTATTAACTGTGCTGGTAAATGGAAAGTGAAAGAATGGCCCACGAACCATGAAATCTAGCTCAAATGCTCACCTAAGCTAATCAATGGAAATAGTTCAAGTGCCTTAATATGCCCCAGTGGATCATACTGTGGAGTATAATGAGAATCACAGACATTGGAGCTAGACAGGAGCCACATAGACATAGACGTAGCTACAGACCCAGAGGTTCCCAAACTTATTTGGCCTGAACCACCTTTTCAGGAAAAAAAAATTACTCAGCTACCCCTTCTCCACCCCAGCAATGAAAAAACATTTGTATGATAGCCCATAATCCAAGATAAAGTGTAGGTATCTGCTTTTACAGTGCCCTCTCCCACCACTGCTCCTGTGCCCCTGAAGGGGCAGTATTGCCCACTTTGGGAAACATTGCTATGGACTATAATGTTAGTGTGGGGTTGCCACTCTTTTTTTTTTTTTTTCCTGTAAAGAGCCATATAGTAAATATTTCTAGCTTTTTCAGGCCATGCAGAGTGAGGAGTAAATATGTACTCTATAGCAATTATAAATAGGTCCTTTTATCCTGCATCTGTTTTAGTGACATTGTGTGTCTTTGTTCAGCTGTGTACACTTTATTGTCCTGCATTACCTTCTTATCACCAAAAAATAAGTTCATATTATCTAGTTAACTCCCCCTAAGTCACTTCGAATGAACATTAGTTTCTGTATACAAACCAAACCAAACTCACTGCCATCGAGTTGAAGGCAACTCAAGGGTAAGTAAAATAATATTGGTACCAGAGTTCCGGTTCACACATGCATGGGCTAATTCCAAACAAAAACTAAGTTTCTGCTATCAGTGCCTTCTGTCGGTGATACCCTTGTCTTAATCTCATTAGGGTGTTGAAGAAAAAAAAAGCTCCAGATATAGCAGTGGTTTCTGCTTGTCAGTTGATTCATGGCAGGAAGGTCAAGTCAGAAGGCAATGGCGACTGTTCCTGGAGCTTCCGAAGGGATACTCTGGATAGAATTTCTTGAAGGACAAGGAATTGAGCATGCGAAATTACTAGGAAGAAGCTTTAAGAAAATTGAAAAATTACACTGATGAGAAAAAAGTCAGGAGAGTTGTGCTAAGGAATTGTTTCATCTAGCTGATAGTACACCTGCTCGTTCTTTGAAGGGTAGCAAGGGTTGTCCTAGGAGAATTTAATTGGGAAGCCTTACCTCATTATTGATCTGGTCCTTTCAGATTTCTTCTTCTTCTTCTCAACCATTGAAAAGGAACATGATTTGGATCCCCAGATGATAACCATGGGTGGGGGGGGGGGCGAGGGGTAGGGGGCGGTGCAGGCTTCGTCCTGCTCATACCCCAGCTCTGTAGTCCCCGGCCAACCTCCCCTTTGAAGTATTCCTGAGAGAAATGTATTTACAAATGCTTTATTCTCTTCTTTAATAAAAAATGCACTAGTATTCTAAAAAAATACTTGTTGCTGTGGGTCTTGACCTTGGTGGGGTTGATGTCGTCCTTGGTCTTCTGCATCCTGGAGAAGCTCTCCTTGAAGAGAGCCTCGCACTCTCTGATGTGGCATAAATTGAGAAGCTCAACATTCTTTGGGGGAAGGGCTAGATGAAAATATTGCCTTCGGAAATGTAGAGACCTCCATGGAAGTTATGTTGAGCAATGATAGCTTTACATTTGGATATTTTTGTTTAATAAAGGCTTCTAGGATTTTGTACCTTACCTGATATATACATGTCATTTCCTGAAAAAGAATAAACAATATTTGCTATTATGATTGATTTATTTTGCTCAATATAATGTCTTCCAGGTTTATCAATGTTCCAAGATGCTTGGGAACTCATTTTTCTTAATTACTGGATAATATTCCATTGTATGTAAGTATCACAGTTCACCAAGCCACCCACCCATGATGGGCACTTAAGTTCTTTCTATCTTTTGTTATTGTGAATAGAGCTGCATGAACATAGATGGACGTGTCTGTTTGCATCACTTCTATTAGAGCTCTAAGGTGTATGCTGTTGTTGTTGTTAGGTGCCGTCAAATCAGTTCTGATACACAGGGACCCTATGCACAGCAGATTGATGCCCTGCCCAGCTCTGTGCCAGCCTCACAATTGTTCTTCTGCCTGAGACCATCGTTGTAGCCGCTGTGAGTATCCATCTCATGGTGGGCCTTCCTGTTTTTTCCTGCCCCTCTACTTTACCACATGTGATGTCCTCCAGGGACTGGTTTCTCCTGACAATATGTCTAAAATATGTAAGACAAATGCTTGCCCTCCTTAACTCTTTTAGTATATACTTGTTTTGTCCTGACTACATGTCCAAAGTATGTAAGAGGAAGTCTTGTCATCCTTGCCCCTGAGGAGCACTCTGGCCCCACTTCTTCCAATACAAATCAGTTTGCCCTTCTAGCAGTGTATATGGCACTTTCAATATCCTTCCCTAGCACACCAATTCAAATGCACAGATTCGTCTCCATTCTTCTTTATTTAACAGCCAACTTTCAAATGCATATGAGGCAATTGAAAAGACCATGGCTTGGGTCCAGTACACCTTATTCCTCAAAGTAACATCCTTGCTTTTCAGCACTCTAAAGAGGTCTTGCGCAGCAGATTTACCTAATGCAGTATGTCTTTTGCTCTCTTGACTGCTGCTTCCATGAGCATTGATTGTGGATCCAAGCAAGGTGAAACTCTTGACTACCTCAACCTTTTCTCCATTATCATGATGTTATCTATTGTTTACCTTATTTGTTCAGAAGTATTAGGAGCAAGTTCTTGATTGTACTTTGCGTAAATGGTCTAGTGTCTATAAAATGAGAAACATTATTATTTGCTCTGGGGCTAAAGAATCAGGAATGGTTTTATACAAGAAGTTAACTATTCATCCAATACATAGTTACCGATTGTTTATTATGTGCCTGAAATTGTTCTAGGTAATTCAGATATATCTGTGAACCAAAGAATCATATGCTTGAGGAGGCTTCCATTTTAATAGAACTTGTTGATATTTTAAGCAGACCTTAAAAGGTAGGTAGACTTTTCATAAATGCTCATTCAAGCATGAGCAAAGATATAAAAATGTGAATATTTGTATCCTTTTGGGGGAGCAGCAAGTAGCTCCTTGAAGTGTAGAATACATGGTCAGGGCCAAAAGACAGGTTGTAAAAGCAGGTATCCAAGGCAATGTAAGTTTCACCAGATCAAAGCTTATTCTCCAAGTTAACATTAAATCTTCCTTGGTATTTTCATTCAGAGGTTCTACTTATAAATCCTGAATGGATTCATGATCTTTCTCCTGAAATCTGTTTTTATTTCTGCATTTCCTAACTCGGTGAACAACAGTGCTGTTATTTTGGTTTAGGCCTTCATAGTCCGTTACCAGCTCCTTGCCTTTGGGCTTACCTTCTGCAGGGCCACCTGAATGGGAATGCTAGAGTTAACATCCGGACTTCCAGTCCTATATCTGTCATCTGGACTGTCCTCAGGATCTGCTCTGTCTCCAGGACTGATTCTGAAGTGAAACTTTGTTCCTACCCAACCACAGACAAAGAAACTGACCATTCAGTGTCTGTGGAGGGAGTATTCTACAGAAGATAAGGGCACTGCTTTCTCATGCCTTTTTGTCATACTTTTGGCCATTTTTCTAACTCCTCTATCATTCCTTTATAGCCATCCTTGAATTCCTTCATCTCCCTCTGGGATGCATAGCAGGGACACTGTCTGGCTTTCCACTCCCAAACTTGCAATGTCAAACTTGCCCAGGGGCTCAGGAAAATTAAAAATGCATTGTCATTAGAAAGCAGAGGAGCCCTGGTGGTGGAGTGCTTATGAATAGGGCGGCTAACTGTTGAAAGGTCAGTAGTTTGAAACCACCAGCTGCTCTGAGAAAGAAAGGGCTTTATATTCTCCTAATGAGTTACAGTTTCAGAAACTCACAGGGGCAGTTCTACCCTGTCCTATAGGCTCACTACCAGTCACCATTGACTGGATGGCAGTGAGTTTGGTTTTTGGGTTTTAGATGACAGTAGGGATTCACATAGTGAGAGTTTGTTTTGTTTTCCTATTCTAGCCAATTATGGGATCCTTGGTGGCACAATGGTTCAAGTGTTGACTACTCACCAAAAGCTGTTGCTTTGAACCCACCAGCTGCTCTGAGGGACAAAAGCCCTGGTAATCTGCTCCCCCAAATGTGTCCACCTAGGAAATCATACCCAGCTGGGTCTGCTCTGCTCTGTCATAGAGAGTCACTGTGTGTTAATACGGACCCGGTGGCACATAATAACAATCTAATTGGCTGCTGATTCTTCTTTACTTAAAAGGCCCTTTCCTTGTTTCCCATTGCTACAGGACAGGTAGAAGAAATATGGAATACATTTGACTTTGTAAGTATAAGTCATATCCTCCCTGATCTTGCACTCGACTGGTCTCTGGTCCTTTCCCATTGCGTATTCCAGAGTCCAAGTTTTAGGGAACTATTTTCCAGGAGGTTTTATGATTCAGGAACTTGACTCACACTGTTTTGACGCACATGGGTTTTTTCTCCCCCCAAGCAGTGCTAACCTTCTCCTTCCCCTTTTGCCATCCCTTCTCCTAAACATCTATGCCAATGTTATTTTCTCTATGAAAGCTTTCCCCTAAGGAGTCCTAGTGGTGCAGTGGGCTAGGCGCTAAGCTGCTAACTGAAAGGTCAGCGTTTCAAGCCCCCTAGCTGCTCCTTGAAAGACAGATGAGGCAAATGGACTCCATGGCCCTGGATGTAAAGTTTTTCCAAACTGCCACTCCCTGTCTTTTTAAACATTTTAATGTATTATTAACATCTATGACAGTTCCACAGATTTCTTCACAGGCCTGGGTCTCCTAAAAATCATCTGTCAACTGGTTGATTTTGACTCGTGGTGACCACAGGCATCTCAGGGTATTGCTGCCCATCACAGGTCTTTGTCTTACAGAGGTGCATCACCAACCCTTTCCTCCAAGGCACCTTGGACCTTTGGGTGGATTCCACTGCCTTCTGTTTGGTCGGTAGCCATTGTTTAACTGCTTGTGTAAAACTGTAAGCCACCTGAAAATAGGGATCAATACTTAGTTGTTTTTTTTGTTTCGTTTTTGGCAAACCCAATACTTTACCTGAAGGCTAGCTCTTCATAGACAATATTCAAATAAATATTTAATTAATGACTAAAATGGATGAGAAAGACATTCATTGAAATGACTTGGATGATGGAGAAACCTGGAACTGAGGATTGAGAGGTCATTGGGAGAAGCCATGAGCTGAGTAGAAAAGAGTAGAGAGGAGATTAGAACCTAGAGTAAGCACCATAGATAGCCAAGCAATTATGTCCTCTTGGCTTACAGCCATGTTTAAGTGTTTGGAAATGCCTCTGCTGATTGACATATTAAACAAGCCATTGGACCCATACGGTGATTTTGATTTTCTTTTGTTGAAAACAGGGAGCCTTTGGAGGTGTTTTCACAGAGGAATGATCATGTTTATACTTACAGTGGCAATTTAGAGGGCTGGAGGCAGTCAGGGTATCAGTGAGAAAGCTACAGGAATCATTTAATTTATCAGCTATTTTGGAGATCAAATAGCTGAATAGAGGAGAGTAAAGATAAAGGAGAATATATTAATATGAGTAACATCAAGACTATCGTGTTGACCTACAAGAAAGAAAAACACAGGTGAATATAGTAGGTGAGAGATTATGACTGTAATTAATGCTGAAAATAATTAGTATGGAGGACTTCTGGGAAGATGGAGGTTAGTAACGGAAGAGCAAGAGTAGACCCCATTCTGGAGTGCCAATCCTTGAGGATGACTTTCATGCTCAGAGCAGCTTCTTCCCAGAGATGACCACAGGGCCGGCCTCAGCCTGAGACAAGACATCCTCTCCCTAGATGACAGCACTATAGAGGATGGCCCTGAAGATACAGTTCGGGCAGAGGGGCCAGTCTGATCCACCCCCATGGGGGAAAACCAAGAGGGAGTACAACAGACCAGCAATGGGAGCGAAGCCATGGAGCTCCAGGGAATCCCTATGGTAGACTTCTGACTTGGCACCCCACCTGAACTGGTTGGGGGGGCTACTCATAAGGGGGCCACGCTGAAAGTCTAAAGGCAGAAGGTGTATGTGGTAGGGAGCGCTAGACCACTCTATCCCTGACTATAGGAATAGCAATGGGGACTTTTAGGATGCCTTTCAGACATGAATGCTGGAGACCAAGAGGGTGTATGGGTCATTAAGTAAGCGGGTCCCAGGAAATGGAACCCTGAAAGACAAGGGGACTGGCATGATGGATTTGAACATGTCCTTCTCGCGATTTAACACAAAGATAGTCATCTGCTTTGTGTCAGGATCCCTGCTAGACTGGGGACTATTTATATGTTGTTGGCGTATTTATCTATACAACATAGGCAGGATAGGCAACTCTGTGGAGATAGAAATGGGACCGACGGTTCCTGGTGGCCATGCAAGTGGAGGAGGCGGGAAGGTGAGCCAATAAGGACAGAGACAGGGGACTAGTAAGGGTTCCAATATTGATGGTGAGGAGGGTGCAGCTTTTCTGGTCATGTTTGATCAATAGAATAGTATCTGAGAGGAATTACTGAGACGTGAACAATGGGTAAACATGATAGTGGGGCAGGAGAAAAGAAATAAGAAATTAAAAAAATATATAGATATATATGTAAATATATAAAAATAGGTATATTTGTGTGTTTGTGTATAGATGGACTTTGGGCCTCTCCTTATATATTACCTACATACAAGAACAGTTTTTTTATAACAACGTGGCATTGTATGATACCTTACAAACAGGATCACTGAAGGTAAAATGGGTGCATAAGCAAATGTGGTGAAGAAAGTGGATGGTGCACAGTTATTAAAATATACAGGATCTGGGTAAACAAGTGACCATCTTGCAGGGAAGCAACAAAACCCACATGGAAGAAGCACACCAGCCTGTGTGATCATGAGGCGTCAATAGGAATAGATATCAGAAATTCAAATACAACAACCAAATCAATGTGAAGGATAATGGATGTAGTGGAGACCCAAACCCCACCTGTAAGATAATTGGACAGCCCCTCTCTGAAGGGCCACACAGAACAGATGATAAATCCAGGGCGTGGTATAGCACCGATGAAACACATAACTATCCTCTAGTTCTATCATCTATCTATCTATCTATCTATCTATCTATCTATCTATCTATCCTCTAGTTCTTTAATATTTCCTCCCCTTTATCTGTTTTACCTCATTAATCATGTTAGACTTGCATATGGTCATTTTTATAATTAAGATCATTTGATACATGAAAGCCAAGATAGATAACACTTCATAAACAGTAACAGGAGTAATGGTTTCCTGAGGGTACAGGAAGGGGGCAGGGAGGGGAGAAAGGGGGAGCTGCTAGCATTGACTCTATAACCCTACTCACCCCACTTGAGGGAGCAAACAGAAATGTGTGTGAATGGACATATTGGATGGTGTAAGATATGGCAAAAATATATAATCTTTAAATGGGTTCCTGGGGTGTAGGGGAAGGGAGGGAGGGCAAAAAGGTGAGCTGATATCAAGTAGTTCAAGAAGAAATAAAATGTTTTGAAACTGATTGTGGAAGCAATTGTACAATACTGCTTGATTTGATGGAACTATGGAATGTTATGATATCTATAAGAACTCCCAATAAAATAATTTTTAAAATAATAATAATTAATATGTAAGATTGTATTTGAAATCATGTCAGTGGATGAGATCATCCTGATCAGAAGAGAATGGAAACAGAGATCAACGCAGTATAGTACCTCTAATTAGGATGCTAATGAAGTATAAAATTTCCCTGGGTTTTTAGGTACTATTTATATATTGCTATTATATTTTTTTGTTCACTGTCATTGAGTTGGTTCTGCCTCACAGTAACCCTATAGGATAGGATAGAACTGCCCCTGTAAGTTTCTGAGACTTTAAATATTTACAGGAAGAGGAAGCCTCATCTCTCTCAAGGAGGGGCTGGTGGTTTCAAACTGCTAATCTTGTGGTTAGTATACCAATTAGTAACCCACTAAATCACCAGAACACCAGAATTGAAGGAAGGCTTATTAATAACCTGCAATATGCAGATGAAGCAGCCTTACGTGCTGAAAGTGAGGAGGACTGAAGCACTTACTGATGAAGATCAAGGATTGCAGCCTTCAGTATGGATTAAACTATGTAAAGAAAACCAGAATCCTCACAACTAGACCAATAGGTAATAGCATGATAAATGGAGAAAAGATTGAAATTGTCAAATGTTCCTGGAAGCAGCTGTCAAGTGATCAAGTGAAGCATTACCCTGGGTAAGTCTGCTGCACAAGAACTCTTTAAAAGTTGAAAAGCAAGGCTGTTACTTTGAGGACTAAGGTGCACCTGATCCGAGCCATGGTGTTTTCAAGTGCTACCATTGCTACCTGTGAAAGTAGGACCCTGAATAAAGAAGACCCATGGTTGCAGCACTTGAATTATGGTGCTGGCAAAGACTATCGAAAGTGCCACGGACTGGCCAAAGAACCAACAAATGGGTCTTGGAAGTGCAGCCAGAATGCTCCTTAGAGGCCAGGATGGCGAGACTTGGTCTCATGGACGTAGGGCATGTTGTCAGGAGAGACGGAAAGGACATCATGCCTGGTAAAGTGGGAGCGGCTCAAAAGAGAAAGGCCCTCGATGAGATGGATGGACACAGTGGCTGCGACAGTGGGCTCAAAGATGAGAACGATGGTGAGGATGGTGAGGGGTCAGGTGGTGTTCAGTCCTGTTGCATATCTGGTCGCTATGAGTCCTTACTGACTCAACAGCATCCAAGGAAAACATTTTATTTTTTATTTTGTTTCATTGTTTTATTTTCTTTTAAAATGACTTCTCCATTGAGTAGATACATTAGCCAAATGTTATAGTCTGGCTTCTCACCACCATCTAAATAAGGTCTATGATAGATAAAAAATTTTATTTAGGAAAAAGCTATTTCTATAAAGAAACTAACTTTAAATGGCCCTTAGGTACAGGAATCTCCATTTTATTATTTGAACAATTTAAATGATTATTCAAAAAAAATATTTTTCAGTATCCTGGCAATTTCATTGCAGTAAATTCCTGCCCTGAATAGTATTTATATTCAGGATCATAATATATGAGTACATAATTTTGTGGCCTCAGGTCTTTCATTGAAATGATGAGTCCAGAGTGAATGAAAAGTCTTAAGGTTCAGATGAAAGTTCAGTTTCTTCAGATTTTTTATAATAGTCTTTTTAATAATTCAGCAAGTACGTTGAATACCTCACATGTGGATGTGTTACTGCCCATATTGGTTTGATTATTCTGAAAGGCATCTGTGAACTTCACCAATCCAGTGTCATGTTTTCTCCTGAGATAACGCATTGGTTTTAAAAGTTCTATAACTTAGTTCCATAGTTTGTTACTCTTCATAGTTCTTCCTTTACTTGAAGTTTGTTGTTAAAATTTTTCGCAATTTGAGATGTGAAGGAACAGGTTGCTATGAAACTCTGAGAGAGGGAAAATACTTAGAGTGGTTTCAAATGTATTAGTGTTTGTCAAGAACAGAGTAGAGTTCTGTATTAATAACTTGTGGGACATTGTTAGATTGCTCTCAAATTACTTTGAAATAAAATGGAAGATTTAAGTTACCAGAATTCCTGTGACACTACTCCTCATGAATGTTGTTGGGAGGGGGCGTGTTTCTTCCCTCCTCCTTCTCTTGACACGTGTTTATCTGCAGAGGCTTTTGGCAGCACCTGGTTGGAGACTGACCCTCATTAATTCACAGGTCACTTTTGGGTGGATGGAGCCCTGGAAGTGTAGTGGCTACAAGTTGGGCTATGATCCTCATGGTCAGCAGTTCAAAACCACCAGCAGCTCCTTGGGAGAAAGACAATATACATACTCACAGTTTTTAGAGTCGGTGACGGCTTCTAGGACAGGGTAGAACCACTCCTGTGAGTTTTCAAGAGTATAACTGTTTACAGGAGTAGAAAGGCTCGTCTTACTCCCTTGGAGCAGCTAGTGGTTTCAAAATGAGGACCTTGTGGATCACAACCCAACCTGTATCCACTACACTACCAGGGCACCTCTGGAATGTCATAGTGCCATAAAACGAATGAAGTACTGATCCAAGCTACCTCATGAGTCAACCTTGCAAACATTCATTGTGCTACGTGAAAGAAACAAGATGCAGAAGATGTCATATTATGTGATTTTACTTATGTGGTTTTCAAATTATCTACCTCATCAGCATAACAGAAAATACCCCCCCAAAATGAGACCAAAACCACAGGTCCAGAAAGAATTATGAGTAAAAGGGAGCTCTGGTGATGCAGTGAGTTAAGTTTCATGCTGCGAACCACAAGGTAAATGGTTCAAAACCACCAGCTGCTCCATGTGTGAAAGATGAGGTCGTTGGCTCTCCTACAGATGCACAGTCCCTGGACCCCTAAGGACTAGTTCTACTCAGTGCTGTAAGGTCGTTGAGACCAACTTGATGGCAGTGGATTAGTAGAATGAGTCATTATTAAGTAATACACTGCACTGCAAATGGCATGTCCAGAATAGGTAAACATATAGAGACTGAAATTACAGTAGTCATTGCCAGGGGCTGAGGGGACGGGGGAGTGACAGCTAAGGAGGGTTCTTTTTGGAGTGATAGAAGCATTCTGAAATTAGGAAATAGTGACAAGTGACACCACCTTCAAAACCACACCCATTCCTGTTGAACCTGGCCCAACTCATGGAGACTCTGTGTTACAGAGGAGAACTGCCCCCATCTGGTCTCTGGAGGATGAGCTTTACAGAATCAGATCCCCAAGCTTTGCCTCTGTGGAACTGCCAACCTCTAAGTCAGCAGTAAGTTTGGAACCCTTTGTGCCACCCAGGGACCTGATAGTTGTACAACTCTGTGTAATTCTAATACCACTGTTTTAATGATTGTGCACTTCAAAGGCAAATTTTAAATTATGTGAATTATACCTCAGTAAAGGTGTTTGCTTTATAATAGCAATAGCCAAAGCACTATTCAAACTTAGAAAGTAGATTTTTTAAAAAGCCTTTTCATGTTACAAAAAAGAAAAGAAAAGCATTTGTTCAAAGACTGGCTAAGAAGAGATCCAATGTGATATGGATGCAGTTACTGTGTTGCATTTAACAAAATGTTGTGTTTGTAAGTTGTGTATGTCTAGTGAATGACTTTGGTACCTGGGGATAATATCAGCAACTAAAATCTATCAGGCTCCTTTTGACTTCAAGGATCACTAAGCTTTAGGTCTGAAATTCAGTGAACCTAAATGGGATGAGGTGCACTCACTGAACACGTAGATTCCAACAGACAGCAATGTGCTTCTCAAAATCACATCCAATTCTTGATTGAAATTGTGAGTCCTTATACCTTCCATTCCAAAAGGCAGAATCAAGCTGCATACATTTGACATGACATTGTTATCTCTCCTTTTGCTTCTGTCCTGGGGCAGAGACACCCTGGCATGGACTCTTTGCATAATAAGGTGAAAGCATGAGGAAATAGGTCTCAGGGAGAGGGGGCTGAAGTCAGAAAGCTAGCCTGTTGTCATTCTCAAGGCTTCGGCTAATTCTAGCTCCATGCTAACATTATTTTACAAAATGATGAGTGCTATCGATTGAATTGTGCCCCCTAAATATATATATATATATATATATATATATATATATATATATATATATATATTTAGGACACTGATATATATATATAAGTCCTGGCCCTGGTTTCATTGTTGCATATGTAAGGGCTCGGCTCTTTCACCTTCCTGCTTTCTGGGACTCTGTATGTGCCTCCAGCGGTGGCCCATGTGGGCCACCTGACCCTGAGAGCTGACCTGTCAGTGCCCTGCCATGTTTCCACTGACTGAATCCACATGACTCTGCGATCTCCCTGCATCCCACTTCATCTTTCTGGGTCATAGGCTGCAGCTCTGTGTGTTTGAAGAGGACTCTGGCTAGTGTTGGACTTACGGACTTGAGTTGGGCTGGACTGGGGTGTCTTCTTGATATAAAATTACTGCTTGATCTGACATTCTTCCTTATCCATAGATGAGTGTCACTGGTTTGGTTCTCTAGACAACATAGTCTAACACAGATGTGGAAACAAAAGATGGAAAAAGCAGTGTGAAATTAAATACAAAAACATGGCGTTTAATTGTCTGTAATGCTAGATACACATCTTCATGAACCTGAACTGAAGAATAATATTACACATTTGGTTGTCCTCTTTTAGCCACTCAGATTCCCACAGCACTTCTGAAAAGTGGCTATGTGCATTTGAGCACTGTGAGTCCAGTGCATGGTGAGAGTAATGGCGGGAAAGCATGAGCTGGGGAACGCCTCGGTGATACCTGAGTGATATCTCCTCAGTGAGCTGCTTTTTGGTTTCTATTTGTTAACAAGAGTGAGACATTCAGATTAATGTCATATCTGAATGTTCAATAGTAATCTTATATTCATCCGATTGCTATTAATAAACACTAACAGAAACTGGAAAAAGAAGTCTCCAAACCCAGTAGACTAAAGACATAGGGATGATGGCAGATGGTAAATGCTGGCAAAGTCTGGAACTCGCTACACAAAGTTCCTGAGGCAGAGAGCCAGACTTTTACACTTTTCATATATGCTAGTTCTACACCAGTCAATATATAATATGAAAAGAGGATGCTTTTCTGGTTTTCATTAGGCCAACTCCACCCCCAAATTGCATGTTATTTTCAGCATGCATTCCACATATTTAATGCTTCCAAGAAGTATGTTTAACTACTGGTGACCAAATGTAGCATTTTATCCCAGTATTAAATTTTTTTTCAGTATGAAATCAGAAGGTCCTTTCTCTTGTGTTTGAACTTCACAGATGACACCAGAACCTTGTGTGCTCTCAAGGCTGGTGTTTCTGCCCAGGGATGAATGTTAAAGTGAAAATGTCACAAAGCCCCTGAGACGTAGCCCTATGTAGAAATGTAATGATTAAAACGAAAACATCAGCATTATGAAAATAAATGTTAGCAGGCAGGCACAACCTTCTCTGGCCACCCTTTCCCAGTGTCTGTTATGCCACTTAGAGCTTATATGGTTGGAGCCTTAGAAATGTCAGGATCCCAAGAAATGGTATAAAGGGATTGGGCACAAAGAGAAAACCTTGAGGGTCTTGTTCTTGTTATGATCATGTTGAACAAAGGTTCGCTTCTTGAACATGTGAAACAGTGTTTTAGAGTTGGGCAGAGTTTGGGTAGAGTGATTTTTGCCTAGAGTAATGCTTAAAGGAGTTTTCAGTCAGTTGCAAATGTGCTAGAGAAATCTCAGAACTCAAATTTTCCAGAACTCTTGCTTTTTTAGGTGGAAGAAGCAATACATCTCCATGTGTCTTAAACAACAGCAACCTGCATATACTAACGTAAAAAATGTCAGGGGCGGGGCCATGGGGGGTGCATCTGGCTTTCTCTGACTTAACAAAAGGGAAGGAGAATCAAACTCAACATCAACCCAAGGTTAATTCTTATGAGGCCAAGACATGTCTCCACCCTCCAACCTTTTTTTCAATTCTGACAGCAACTGTTCTCCTGTGACCCTACTTCCCTGCTGGGTTCAATAATCCATCGCAATGGCCACACAGAATTCACAGGCAATACTCATGATTATGGAACCTGAGATGGAAGAGGACCCTGTCAAAATTCTACCTTTGGTAGAGACAGCTGGAGAATTTTGTTCTCTGATGGTTCATGAGCCTTTTACCCTAATTGAACTTAAGCAGATTAAAAATGACCTAGCCTGCTACTCAAACAATCCAGAACAGTAGATGGAGACCTTTCAGCACCTCACCCTGGCCTATGACAGACTTTGAGAAAGAGCAAGTACTAAAGGACACTAAGAAATTTGCAGATAGTTTACGTGTAATGAATGAGAGGTATCTAATAGGAGAAACAGCTGTGCTCCAACTGACCCCACCTGGGATTATAATGATCCCACTGACAGGTGGGCATAGGAACATTTTCTAGTGTGTGTCAAAAGTAGATTAAAGTCAGGGCAGCAAAAGGCCATTAAGTACACTAAAGTAACAGCCATTCACCCAGAGCCTAATGAAAGTCCCGCAAGCTTCTTGTAACAGCTGAGAGAAGCCCTGAATAAGCACACCACGGTAGATTTAGACTTAAATGAAGGGCAAATCACACTAAAAGACAAATTTATACGAAGACAAATTCACATACCAAAAGACAAATGTCTCACACAGGCTACAAGTGACATTTGGCAGAAGCTCCAGAAGTTAGTGCAAGAGCCTGGAGGAGCTACTGTAGAAGAGATGGTTACTATTGCCAATGCAATCTTTTATAATAGGGACAGATAGCAAGAGGCTCAGAAGGAGGAGAAAAGGAAAGATGCTAGGCATGCGTAGGTACTGGCCTCCATTGCTAATCAGCGCCCATCTACTGCCTCCCAGGTTCCAACGACTTCTGCACAGGATACAAAGTCCCATGGGTGTTGGCATTTGGCTTACTGGGCAAAGGATTGCCCTAACAGAAATAGGCCTCCCCGAGGGCCATGCTATTGTTGTAACCAAACCGGCCACTGGTGGCGCTCTGTCCTATGGGGAAAACCCAAGAGGTGAGTCTGCAACTGCTGACTGGATTGAAGCTGGGCTTCCCAGCAGCAAAGGATTGCTGCCACTGGTCTGGAACCCTGGTGGTGCATGGATGTTGGCAGGTAGGCCAGGACATTTTTCCTACTTGGTTTTGTCTACTCTTTCGTAACCTCCTTTCTCAGACTCCAAGCAGTAGCTCAACACAGGAATAACCGACTACCTCCAACCAGCACCTAACACTAACCCTCAGAAATGGACGCAATAGACTGAGCTGAAATGGAAAGATGCATTGCCAGTAGCCCTGTTACGTCTCAGAATTGCCTCACGGGACCCTACGTGTTTCAGCCGCCGTGAAGTTTTATATGGGCAGCCTTGCCTCATAACAGAGCCAGCTGTAGATGCAGAAGTATCCTTGACACAGGAATATGCCATAAGAATAGCCCAATGCCAAGAGGCATCCCATCAACATGGGCTCATCTGGGCCCAAGGGTTCAGGATGAGGGTGTTCAGTTTTGTTGTATGGGGGTCACCATGAGTCGGAGTCAACTTGACAACCACTCTCATATTAAGATCTATATTGTGCTGAATTGTGAATGTCAGCTGGATACATTCTAAGGGCCTAAAATGCCCTAATTGGGCACAGTGAGTACCCACAACACTCTTTTTGAGTCTGTAGACATTGAAGTTTTAGGAACAATATAGCATATATTCTTGAATAAAGTCATTTTTTAACCAAGAAAGACCATACAAAACAACAAGAACACAAGGCAGTGTTATTGTCTATGTAGTCATTATTTCAGAAAAGAAATAATGCCTCTTCCTCCTCCAAAGTAGGACATGATTTCAGAATAAAAAGTAATCCTTTAAATTAAATTAACTTAGCTTAATACATTATTACTATTATTTACCCTTGGCCAATAGAAACCTTATTATTGACCAGTAGTCTCTGGCTTGTAAGCAAACTCAAAAGCTAAACTCAACTCTAATGGAGTCAATGGTAGCAGGAATTGGCCAACTACTGGATTAGAGGTCAAATTTGACATTTGGCCCACTGGAGCTCAAACTAATAATTTAAAGTCCCCCAAAGGGAGGGAAATATAAACACTTTCTGTGACCTTCCAGACCTAAAATACTTACTATTTGCCTCTTAGAGAAAAAAGTTGCCAGGCCAGCTTATATTGACCTTTTAATTAGATTCCCTTAGAAAAATCTCTGTTGCCGGTTGTCATAATCAGGGGAAATGCCTAAAGATTAGAGTCAGGCTACTTTGATGTATTCTTAAAAGTGTCACTAATTCTAAGACTTTGGTCAAGTTACTGAATCTCAGTGAACCTCAGTTATCTCATTTGTAAGCTGATAGTGTTGCAGTCACTTCCAAATTGAAAAGTCGGTTTCTAGGACATCACCTATCTTCTATGGTTCCTGCTCCTTTATATTGTTTGTTCCTTTGCATTCAACGACCAACATGATATTTGTGAGCCTTCTTCATTTCCTCAAAGACTAGGTTTCTTGGACACCTCTGTGCATTTTGACCAAAATAGTTCTTCAGAAATGTAATTGAGTTACATAATAGGAAAAATTCCAAGAAGGGAAAATTATCATTTGGATTGGCAGGCTCTAAAATGTGGAGCATTCTTAGTAGGTATGATAATTAGTCAAAGGTTCAAAAAATACTATTTTTTGCTTATTTAAAAAAATTTTCAGATAATAGAAAAATACTGATGACATACCAAAATTCAAAATGAATAATTCTAAGGCTATGGTCATTTTGCTTGGTTATGGGATACTTTCGTTCTATTCTTGCTTCTCAGCACAGAAAGAATTCACAGGGCAAAAACATGATAGTAAATGAAAGTCAGTTTTTATGAATGAAAGCAAACTTTTTGATAGTAAGACTTCCCGGACAGGAACGACTGTGACCAGAAAATGTGGAAAAGGCACATAATTGTAAAATTCTTGATCTTCTCTACTCTCCCTCCCAGACTGGTCTCCCACGTCCACTCAGAGGGTGTGGTTGTGTTTGTTGGTGGGTTCTTAGTGAACATGTACCACAACCGTTCTCTATTGTGCACGCTCAGTTTTTCGGTGGGCATAATTAAGTGTGTGTATGACATAACTGGCCTTTACTGTGCATATCTTTTACCATATCTAGTGTGTGCCTGATCTCTTAGGAAGGTCTCTTTTCTTTATGGGCTTGGCTAGCTATTCCTTGCTGATTGTTGGGCCTTTTGGGGATAACCTTTCCCCCTAAGCTTCTTGCCTGTCACTTTCAGCGGAGAAATATAACATTTTTAGAATATTCAATACAATAGTGTTTCTCTATTTGGTCAGAAGACAGCTATCTCTGATTTCAATTTATAACTAATTATGACAGAAACAATTTAATTATGCAGTAAAATAAATATATTTATTTTCCCCAAATTTTCTTAACCAGAGCTTTCTCTAGAATCAAAGAAATATTTGAAAACTAAAATTTCATTTTCAAATATTTTCTCTTTTACAAAGAAATAATGGCACATCGATTTTCAAAAGACAAGCATATTATTTATAAATTATGTTATCAAGGGGGGGAAAGTTTCAGACATTAAAGAAATATTTTATGACTTTCTACAAATAGGTAACAGGTGATAATATTCAGACAAACTTAGAGGAGTGTAGGGTAGATCATTATTCAAAGGTTAAAAAAATACCAATTTATTTATTTTAAAAAAACATTTCAGATAATAGAGGCATACTGATAACATACCAAAATTCAAAGTGAATAATTTTAAGACTATGATCATTTTGCTGGGTTATGGGATACTTTTGCTCTATTCATGGGCCATTTTTCAGAACATGCCATGTGCTAGTACATAAAACAAGACTCAACGGATTTTAGAAGATTGAAATCATACAAAGTGTCTTCTTTGGCTATAATGTTATGAAGCTAGAAGTCAACAGCAGGGAAATTGGAAGCAGTAAGTACCCACATTAAGTAGAAACAATCCACAGTGATTATCTTAAACCAACAACTGGAACAAATAGAAAAGGAAGAGAGAAAACCTCACTGTCATCACGTTGATTCTGACTCATAGCAATCTCCCAGGAAAGGATAGAACTGCTCCTGTGGGTCCCCAAGACTATACCTGTTTATGGGAGCAATAGAAGTAAATGAAACAGGAAAAACAAACAAATGAAACAAAACACTAGGAAGAATCAACAAAACCAGAAAGTATTTCTTTGAAAGGATCAATAAAGTAAGTAGAGAAACCACTGGTTTGATTAATACAAGAAGGAAAACAAACAAACAAATAACTAAGAAGAGGCAAATAATCAAATTTTGAAATGAAAATTTCAGGATTACAACAAATCTCTGTTAGAGAAGATCAGAGCTGACTACTATGAAAAATTGTAGTCCAGAAAAATTGAAAACCTAGATGAACTGGATAAATTTCTAGAAACATACTATCTACTCAAGCAAGCACCAAATCAAAACCCAAACTCACTGCCATCAAATCTGTTCCAACTCATAGTGACCCTATAGCACAGGTAAAACTGCCCCTGGAAATTTCTGCGTCTGTAACTCTTTATTGGAGTAGAAAGCCTCTGTCTCCAGAGGAGCAGCTGGTGGCTTCAAACTGCTGACCTGGAGGTTAGCAGCCATTGCATAACCACTATGCCATCAGGGCTCCTCAAATAAGAACGGAGGTAGAAAATTTAAACAAACTCATTACAAAAGAAAGGAGGAGATATTATAAAAATATCTGCCAACAACTAAACAAAAAAGCTCAGGACCAGATGGCTGCAGTAGAGAATTCTATGAAACATTTCAGAGAAGAGCTGATACCAGGCCTACTTAATCTCTTCATAGACATCTTACTATGAAGCCAGCATAATTCTTTATATCCAGACAAAGAAGACACACAAAAGAAAATTATAGAGCAGTATCCCTTACAAACAAAGATGCAACATTTTCAATAATACTGTAACCAGCAGATTTAGCTGTATATGAAAAAAATATGCAATTATCAAATGAGTGTGATACTCATTTGTACTTTGATACTCAAAGGTACCTAAACGTTAGAAAGGCTATTTAATCAACCACATAAGTAAAACAAAGGTGAAAAACAATATAATCTTATCCGTGGATACAGAAAAAGTATTCAATAAAATTCAACACTCTTTCCTGAGAAAAACTCAGCAAAATAGAAATAGTAGGGAAATTTCTCAACATAATTAAGGTCATATATGCAAAACCAATAAACCATTCTTCTATCAGTTTGTCATAGTGTGGTGGCTTATGTGTTGCTGTTTTGCTGGAAACTATGCCTCTGGTATTTCAAACATCAGCACAGTCACCCATGATGACCAGGTTTTAGCATGCTTCTAGACCAGTGGTTCTCAACTTGTGGGTTGCGACCCCTTTGGGGGTGGAATGACCCTTTCACAGGGGTTGCCTAAGACCACCGGAAAACACATATTTTTGATGGTCTTAGGAACCAAGACATGGCTTCTCTATCGGTCTCCAGGCAGGTCTGCCCAAATGCAGATATGACCACATATGAGTACTCAGCATGATGACATTATCGCGCCAACCCTATGACATACACCCCATACAAATACAAGTATAAATGACAGGGTTGGCGCCATAATGTACTCATGCGGACCAGTCACACATGTGTAGAGAGCAGCTACTGTATAGAAAGCAGCTGCTGTGTTGAAAGCAGCTACTCTTAAAAGCAGCTACTGTGTTGAAAGGAGCAGTATTGGAGGTTCATGAATTATAATTACTGGGTAAATGTAAAATCATCAATTACTGTAAAAAATATGTATATAGTTGTACCATGGGAATTTAATCTGGATGCTGATCGGTCTTTTTATATTCAGCTGTGGTTGATGTGAATACTGCCCTCTTGTGATAGTAACAGGTATGTAAAAAAAAACGACACAATGGTAAATCATAGGAAACTTTAATGAACTGTATTGACTGAACTATACCGTGTAGCATCTTTTGTATTATTAAAGCTATTGTTATATATTATTTTCATTAGCAAACTATCCCATGACAATGGATTGTATAGAGAAGAACGTTAAGAAAATAAAATATAGTGAGGATTTAAAAAAAATCATTTTATTATACCTCATACAACTCTTATCACAATCCATACATACATCAATTATGTAAAGCACATTTGTACATTCATTACCCTCATCATTCTCAAAACATTTGCTCTCCACTTAAGCCCCTGGCATCAACTCCTCATTTCACCCCCTCCCTCCCTGCTCTTCCCTCACTCATGAACCCTTGATAATTTATATATTATTATTTTGTCATATCTTGCATTGTCCAATGTCTCCCTTCACCCACTTTTCTGTTGTCCGTCGCCCAGGGAGTAGATCCTTGTAATCGGTTCTCCCTTTCCACCCCACCCTCCCAGTATCGCCACTCTCACCACTGGCCCTGAAGGGATCATCTGTCCTGGATTCCCTGTGTTTCCAGTTCCTATCTGTACCAGTGTACATCCTGTGAGGATTTTTTACAGTATGGTTTTACCTCAATAATTAGCACAAGAATTGAGAAACTGCGATGTGTTGTTTGTTGTGAAGTTCTATCAGCTGAATCTATGAAGCTGAACAAACTAAAACGCCATTTTGATAGCAAGCATCTGAGCTTTGCCAGCAAGGATACCAACTATTTTAGAAGCAAAGCTGATGGACTTAAGAAAGCCAGAATTGACACTGGTGGTAAGTACCACAACAAAACGTAGCAGCTGTTGAAGCTTCATATTTGGTGGCACTCAGAATCGCCAGAGCTATGAAACCTCACACCATTGCTGAGAATTTACTGTTGCCAGCAGCCAAAGACATTGTTCGAGTTATGATCAGAGATGAATTTGTTATGAAATTGAGTGCAATTTCCTTATCTAACGACACTGTCCGCAGAAGAATAGTTGACATTTCTGCTGATATTCTTGATCAGGTAATCCAAGAAATTAAATCTGCTCCACTTCCAATGTTTAGCATCCAGATTAATGAATCTACAGATGTTGCAAACTGTTCAGTTACTGGTTTATGTGAGGTATATTAATGATGGTGACTTTAAAGATGAGTTTCTTTTTTGTAAACCTCTTGAAATGGTAACTTCTGCACGTGGTGTATTTGACACAGTTGGTTCATTTTTGAAAGAGCGTAAGATCTCTTGGGAAAAGACTTGTGGTGTTTGCACAGATGGTGCTCCAGCTATGCTAGAATATCGATCTGTCGACTCATTAATTTCAACGTTTGGTACTGACTGAGTCACCAAAAGTCATTAGAACTCACTGTATGATTCATCAGCAAATATTAGCAATGAAGACACTACCACAAGAGTCACAAGAAGTAATCAGAAGTGTCATAAGTTCTGTCAGTTTTGTAAAAGCGAACACTTTAAACAGTCAACTGTTTTGCAACTGTGCAACAAGTTGGATGTGCCGAATAATGCTCTGCTATTTCACACTGAAGTGAGATGGTTGTTGAGAGAAGTTTTAAAACGTCTTTTTGCGTTTCGTTATAAACTCAAAACGTTTTTTAATCAGAAAGCAAGACTGCAGTTCAAAGCACTTTTTAGCGTTAAAGTGAACTGCAGAAAATAGCTTACTTGGTTGCTATCCTTGCCATCTTGAATGAGTTAAATTTATCACTGCAAGGACCAAATGCAACATACCTCAATTTGTCTGAAAAGATCTGATCATCTGAAAGTTCAGGTTTGGAAAAAAAAATTGGATGAAAATAAAATGTACACGTTGCCTACCTTATCTACTTTCTTTGAGGAACATGACATTGAACCAGACAAAAGGATTACGATGGTAGTTTCTGTGAAAGAACACTTGCACATGCTTGCAGATGAAATTTCATCGTACTTTCCAAGTCTACCTGACACCCCATTTGCACTTGCCAGAAGCCCGTTCACAGTCAAAGTTGAAGATGTTCCTGAGACAGCACAAGAGGAGTTCATTGAACTCAGTAACAGCTAGCGATGCAGCAAGAATTTCTCTATGATGCCAGTTACAAAATTCTGGATCAAGTGTTTGCAGTCATATCCTGTTCTGTCTGAGACTGTGTTGGGCCTTCTTCCATTTCCAACAATGTATCTTTGTGAAACAGGGGTTTCTAGCTTGTTGGTTATCAAGTCTAGATACAGAAGTAGACTTGTTGTGGAAGATGATCTCTGTGGTGCTCTTGCAAAGACTGCCCCGAGAATTTCTGATCCGGTGAGAAAGAAGCTATCTCAACCTTCGCACTGACGTTGGCTTTTTACACTTACTGTCACAAAATGTAGCAATGTAGTTCACTGTTGTTGTATTAAGATTGTTACCCATGTCATGCCATGCTTCAAGACAAAATTTCATTTATTTGTAATTAGAAATAAATATTTCACAATATATAATTACATATTGTTTTTTTGATTCATCACTATGCTTTAATTATCTCCAATTTGTAACAATGAAAATACATCCTGCATAGCAGATATGTACATTATGATTCATAACAGTAGCAAAATTAGAGTTATGAAGTAGCAACAAAAATAATTTTATGGTTGGGGGTCACCACAATATGAGGAACTGTATTAAAGGGTTGTGGCATTAGGAAGGTTGAGAACCACTGCTCTAGTTCCTTGAGGCTTCCTCACCCCCCACTATCATGACCCCAATCCTACCTTCCACTGCAGGCTAGGCCGGAGCATGTACACAGAGCTCAGGACACATGGAATCCAGGTCAGATAAGCCTCTCAGGAACAGAAATGGGAGAGCGATACCAGGAGGGTAGGGGGAATGTGCAGAGAGGAGGGGGGAAGAAACCTTGGGAAAGGAGTCAGCGATCAGTGTAAGATATGAAAATAATAATAATTTATCTTTTATCAAGGGGTCACGAGGGTGGGGGGAGGGAAAAAAAGCTGATACAAAGGGATTACATAGAAAGTAAATGTGTAGAAAATAATGATGGCAACATGTACAAATATGCTTGATATAATTGATGTATGGATTGTTATAAGAGCTGTAAGAGCCTCCAATAAAATGATCTTTTAAAAAAAGTAACATAAATTAAACACCGCGCCACTTTTTACTTTGGCAGTAGTTACACAAGTAAAAACAAAAACCAGCTAAAATAAATCGATGGAAAGTATTTCACTGCTACAATCAGCCCAGTTTGTCCCAAGGTGAGTTGACAGGAAGAAGGTACTGGCTGCTAAAGGAAGCATGGTGTTGGGATTTGTTATGCTTTGTTCCTGGCAAAGTAAATGCGGATCTAATTCTTGGCCCCACACGAAGCAGAGAAATAGAACAGTACCCAATAGTGCCCCACTCCTTTGAAATCCTACATAAAACTGATCACTTTCTACATAGAAAGCCTTCCCCTCCTAAACCCTTCTAATCCTACCTTCCTTTCATTATGTAGATTTTTCCCTCCATACTATACTTTGTAGATAAAGCCACATATATTTTTTGTTGTATTGGTTTTCTAGGAGATTGTTACTTGAGGAAAAGGGATACATTTTAAATATTTCTAAATTCTCCTCCTTCCTTTACAGTTTTTGCATCCTAAGAACGTTATCGAGAATCTTGAGCAATTTACAAAAATACTTCATTGCAAAGTTTTTGGATAAAGCCTCCCCAATGAGCACTCATTATAGAAAAGCCTATCTACATGAATTATAATATTTTTAGAATAGTAAATACATTACTTTCACCAACATAACATTTATCATGAATATTTATTACAGAACACACCAGAATGATTTACAATTAATACATGACTTTTTGAATTGTAAATGATTCTATCTTTTTTTTTTTTTCTTTTAGAATAACACTCAGTTTAAACACGACAAGTCAAGCTCCTTTTCTACGCTCTTAGCGAACAGGGAAATTTTTATTTACCTCTGTGAACCCACCATTTAACAAGGCCTGGTACACAGGAAATACTGGACAGATGCTTATGCCGTGGTTCTCAACCTGTGGGTCGCGACCCCTTTGGGGGGGCAAGATTACAGTGATGAAGTAGCAACGAAAATAATTTTATGGTTCGGGGGCGGTCACCACAACATGAGGAACTGTATTAAAGGGTCACGACATTAGGAAGGTTGAAAACCACAGGAATAGACTGTGTAAGGAAATGAATGAATGTTGTTGGTTAGTTGCTAGTTGCCATCCCAGTCAGCTCCAGCTCATTGCAACTTTGTGTAGAAAAGAATGAAGCTGCTGAGTCCTCTGCCATCTTCGGTGAACCCCGACCGAGTAGCGGATTATGTGTTGGACCGCTGACCACAAGGTGAAACCACTCCATGAGAGAAAGAGGTGCCTTTCTACTTTGGCAGTGACTACCCCCCCACCCCCTCCCGCCCGCCCTGTGCCATCTTCATGATCTTGCATATATTTGGGACCATTGTGGATTTTGCATCAATTGATCTCAATTGGGGTTTTCCATGTTTTCGTTGATCCTTTACCAAACATGGTGTTATTTTCCAGGAATTGATCTTCCCTGATGATGTATTCAAGGTAAGTAAGATGAAGTTTCACAATTCAGACCTGTAGGGAATATTCCAGCTTTTTATTCTTCTAAAACTGATTTACTCATTATTTATTATTCTGGCAATCCACAGTATATTTGTTATTCTTTGCCAACACCACAATTCAAATGCATCAGTTCTTCTACATTTTCCTTTCTTTTTCTTTTTCCATTGTTTAGCTTTCACAGTTATCTGAGTTGATTTAAAAAAATCATGGCTTGGGTCAAGCACGCTTTATTCATCTTTTTTGATTTATGACATCTTTGCTTTTTAGAGTTTTAAAGGAATCTCTTACAGTAGCTTTTCACTATGTAAAATTTGCAGATTACTTACACACTGCAGTCAGCTGTTTGATTTCTTGACTGCTACTTCCATGACCACTGCTTAATGATCCAAGTACAATAAGATTCTTGACAGCCTCTTTTTTTTTTTTTGACAGCCTCTTTTTCTCTCCATTTATCATGATGTTGTTTATTGGTCCAGTTGTGAGGATTTTTATTTTCTTTATAATCAGGTATAATCCACGGAAGGCTGTAATCTTTGACGTCCATCAGTAAGTGCTTTAAGTCATCTTAATTCTGAGTGGGAAAGATTGTGCTATGTGTATGTGCTAATGAGCCTTTCTGCAATATTGATGCCCTGTTCTTTATATAACCCACTTTCTTGGATTATCTATTCAGTAGATAATCGGACAGAGTAACTTAAATGTTACAGTCTGATAGCTTTACATAGTCAATAAAATACAGGTAAACATCTTTGTGGGATTCTTTGGTTTAGACCAAGATCCATCCATTTAACATCAGGAATGATATTCCTCATTCACTGTCCTCTTCTGACTTGTCCTTGAACTTCTAGCAGTTCCCTGTCAATAGATGACAACAGTATTTTAAAATTATCTTCAGCAAAATGCTATGTTCATGTGATGTTAATGATATTGCTCAATAATTTCCACATTAGATCACCAGCCTTTGAAATGGGTTGACCATGTATGTAGCTGTCTTCTAAATGTTTTGGCATAGACCACATAATTCTCCTAGTGTTGCATCTGTTGAAGAATATCAATTTGTAGTCCATAAATTCCTGAAGTTTTCTTTTATGCTAATGCCGTCAGTGTAGATTAAACTTTTTCCTTCAGTACCTTTGTATGTGTGTTTTTAAAATATTATTTTATTGACATATACTTCATGTAAGATAAAATTCAGTGGTTTAAATGTATTAACAATAATTGTGCAATCATCACCACAATCAATTTTAGATATTTTCTCCATTCTTGTACCCAATTTTATTAGTTTCCCTCCCCCGCCTGTGCTCTATATCCCCCGACATCATTCTAAGGATCTAGTATTCTAGTTATTATATCTATAGATTGACCTATCCTAGATTTCATATAAAGAAAATCTTACACCCCCCCCCAAATCTCACTAATGAAACCCAGAATTGATGAACCAATAGGGACAGCAAATAGAATAAAGGTTTCATGGGGGTGGGGCTTATAGGGGGGGCAGGTAAAGGGAGATGATGTCAATGATTCCAGGAAGAACAATGTTTGGAAACTGATTGTAATAGCAGTTGTACAATACTGCTTGACGTGATTGAACTATGGAATGATATATGTATTAACTCCTAACTAATAATAATTTTTAAAACCATCACTAGCAATAACAAAATAAAATGCAGGTGAACTTAAAACCAAAAGAAAACAGAAAATGGGAAAAATAATAACAAAAAATGGGTAAAGAGGGAAAAAATAGTAAAATGTTATATTTTAAGCTACCTATGTCAGCAGTAATCTATTGTTTAATGTACTCTGTCTGAGGAAAAACTATTCACATATCTGGTCAATGGGCCAAGGGAGTTCAATGGAGACTAAATGCACATGAAAACTGCAAATAGATTTAGGCCTTTTGCTGTCTTCCATTGCCTTCTGAAAACTAGGTGCTCAGAATTTAAGTTCTAATACAATTCCCTCCTCTAGTCTTGGATTTTATTATTTCTAATCCGTGGGCCACACGGGCTGCTGTGCTTCTTCTATGTGGACTTAGCTGATACCTTACTTAGACGGCTCCTTATATTCAGTCAAGCCTTTAATACTCCAAGTGCTATTCTTCCTCATAGCTGGGCACCATCTACTTACTTTACCACATGTTGCTATAGCACTCATATATCTTCAGCCATCACTTTTTGAAGGCAAGTAGTGAGCAGGGCTAGATCATACGAATTATTTGTTCTTAAATTAGGGCTTACGATTAAATGTGAACTCAAGAAACATTCATATATCTAAGTCTTATATATATATATATCACTGGCCTACTTTGGAGGCAGCATTATCAACTTCTTGAGAAATAATACAGGTAACCTGAAGGGGATACTTGGTATTTCTAATAATAATGTCATTAATCTATTCAAGAGGATAGAATTTTAAATACTGGCGAGAAAACAAAACATACCGACATAGGAAAGTTTATTAGACTATACTCCATGGAATGTGCATCTATAAACATTAAAAAGTCAAGTGACTAAACACTGCTTGAGAGAAAAAGAGGGTTAGACACAAGGCAAAACAATGTTCATTCACTAAGGCAAAACTATGCCTGCAGAACTAAAACATGTCACAAAAGCACAGAAATTATGAAAATAACAAATACGTGTTTATTTTAAATCATCAATTATTGGACAACATTGAAAGCAGGAGAGTTGAACAAAAGTCCAATGATTTCCAATTATGTTGGGATAGCAGTCCAACACCCTAGGGTGTTTCAGCTTTAAGGAGCACTTCAGTTCCTTTAATCTGCAACAGATATGTTTAAGATAAAGTCCAGGTCACTTAGAAGAGTTTCCCATTTGGATCATTCTGATGTGACCTATGAAGCATGCTGTACACCTGGAAAAACCCAAACTTAACGTTCAGGTAGCCTACAGCACAAGGCCTGGGTTGTCAAGGCCAGAAAGGAAGTTCAGTCAAAATGCATGATTAGCCACATACTATAAGGTGGATTCTCCCATTAGGGGCCTGTACAATTAATATTAAGCATCTCCTACAGGGCAAGCTGTCTCTCCCTAGTTTACCCACTAACAGACACAACATCACTTCTCTGAGACATACATATCCCTCATTCCTTGGGCCTTAAATTGCCACTGAGGTTCACTGAACACAATTGTTAAGTGTGCTTATTAAATTGAGGTGACCATGAAACAGTGATATTTGACAGGAGCTATTTGGTCATTTTCCAGTCTCCACTAAATGAATAACTGACCTCAGGTGGGGCCTCTTCTGGAGAAGTGGTTTTTGAGGCGTACAAATAAGGAAGTGATAAATTATTGATAAACATGTATAGACAGACACACCACAATGTTGTTTGGGAGACCAGATTGTTGATTACATTGAGACAAACGTCAGACTTTGTCTTGCTGTTCATCCTTACAGTAGGGGTCTCATTCAATAATGATCCTTTTGAGATTGGCTACCTTCACTCAGCACAATGCTCCCCAGAGCCATCCATGTTGTGGTTGCTTTGTGGTTTCTTCATGTTCTTTTGTGATGCATAGGATCCCACTGTATATATGAACCAGAGTTTCTTTATCCATTCTTCTGCCAACTTTTTAGCTGTTTCCAAGATTCTTGCTATTGTGAACGGTGATGCAACAAACATGGGAGTGCATGCGTCCACTTTTGTGTTATGTCTCTTACCTCTTTGGGGGATATTCCTAGCAGAGAGATTGCTAGATCATATGGAATTTCCGGTCCTAGTTTTTGAGATATCACCATATTGCTTTCCACAGTGGTTGTACGTATTTACAGTCCTGCTAGCGCTGGATAAGAATTCCAGTCTCTCTGTACTTTCTCCACCATTTATTGTTTTCTGTTTTTTTTGAGATGGGCTGTCATTATTAGTATAAGGTGATAGCTCATAGTTGTTTGGATTTGCATCTCCCAGATGGCTAATGATCATGAGAATTTTTTCATACATTTGTTAGTCATTTGAATGACATTTTTGGTGAATTGTCTATTCATAATTTTGCCCATTTTTGATTAGACTATTTGTTTTTTTTCTTAATGAGGTTTTGTGAGACTAATCCCTTTTCCTATGTACCATTGCTAAAGATTTTTTCCCCAGTTCATGGGTTTGATTTTATTCTTTTGATGCACACGTGCCTTATTTTTAGTAGGTCCTAATTATCTGTTTTATCTTCTATTGTGTGCACTTCCTTCATTACATGAGATAGTATGTCTATGCCCTGTAGTAGGGTCCTTAGTTTTGTCCATATATTTTTTATTGATGATCTTTACAGCTCTAGGAGTTACATTTAAGTCTTTGATCCATCTTGAGTTCATTTATGTTCATGGAGTGAGGTATGGGTCCTGCTTCATCCTTCTACAGACAGAGATCCAGTTTGGGCAGCACCATTTGTAGAAGAGACTATCACTTTTCTCTTTAATGTTTTTTGAAGATCAATTACCTGTGTTTAGATGAATTTATTTCTGGGTTTCCTATTCTATTCCATTGGTCTAGGTACCAAGTACCAGCAGTTTTTGATCATTTGTTATTTTCTGAAAGGGTTGAACATCTATGCATTGTTTTTGGTCCAATGATTCTGTGTCTCTTTTGATCTTCCATCTTCTTTTGATGCTTTCTGTGTCATTCAGTCCTCCCTCTTGTCCAATAGAACCCTTCAGTGTTGAAATTCAAGGCTGGAAGGTCCTTTTCAGTTCTTTCAACTCGAGAAATGCTGTGTTCTTACCTTTTGGTTTTCTAACTCCAAGCGTTTATATATTTCATTATCATACTTCACTCTCTTCTGGAGCACCTTTTGAAGTCTTCTGTTCAACTCTTTTACTTCATCATTTCTTTTCAATTCACTTTAGTTATTCTGTCCTTAAAGACAAGCTTCAAATTTTTCTCTGCTAACCATTTTAGTCATTTCCTTCTTTTCATTTTTTAATGACAGAAGTACATATGACTTCTGTATAATTTGGGTAGTGAAGTCTATGAGTATAATTGATGGATACAGAATTTTAAAAACATTTCCAATCACTAAGTTGTTATCACAGCATTCTATCATTCTATCAATGCTCTAGAGTCATTTTGATCACCAAAGCCATATTTTCCACTTAATGATACTTCTTTAAGAGCCCTGGTGGCATAGTAGGTAACTTGTTGGATTGTAAACTGCAAGGTCAGCAGTTCAAAGCCACCAGTTTCTCTTTGGGAGAAAGATGAGGCTTTCTACTCCCATAGAGAGCTACAGTGTCCAAAACACACAGGGGCAGTTCTACTATGTCCTGTAGGGTCATTATGAGTCTGAATTGACCCAATGGAAGTGAGTTCTTGACTTAGATATTTCTTTGTTGCCAATGCTTGCATCCCAATCACAAGTAGTTATCAATGCAGTTGATTGCATGTTCAGTCAGTTTCACACTGCAGCAATCTGTGAAAATTTCACTTTCTTTATCTTTGACACTGACAGCTCTGTGTACATTTGAATAATAGTTGTATTATCTAATTTTCTTTGTAAGATATTAACAAACCACTAACAGCCTTGTATTTCAATAAAGACTTCAAACTGTTCTTTTCAATGATTCATTCAATTCCACTTTTTTGGTCATTTCTTGTATAATAGACAATGAAACTGTCAGCTTCAAAATAGCCAATAACAATCCATTTCAGCAAGTATACAAATTCAAAGGATAATAATCTTCAATTGTTCCATCCATTATTGGCAACATTCACTTTTCCTTGATTCATACATTTTACATTGCACATGCTAAATGCCAATGGGTGCTTTCATTTATTCTTATTTTGAGTCTTGTCAGATGAGTACATGAAAGTCTAAAGGCTTTACTATAGTTACATCATAAAATAGGCAACCAGGATTGGGGAAAGTCTTAGTAACAAACTGAGATATGCAGATAACACAACCTTGCTTGCTGAAAGTGAGGAGGACTTGAAGCACTTGGGGGTGAAAGTAAAAAATTGCAGCCTTCAGTATGGATTACAACTCAATGTAAAAAAAACCCACACATACATGAAAATCTTCACAACTGGACCAATATACGATATCACGATAACTAGAGTAAAGATTGAAGTTGTCAAGGATCCCATCTTACTTGGACCTACAATCAATGCTCAAAGAGGCAGCAGTCAAAAACTCTTAACAACTTACTGCCTTGGGAAAATCTGCTGCATAAGACCTCCTTAAAGTGTTGAAGCGCAAGGATGCCGCTTTGAGGATTAACGTGTGCCTTGCTCAAGCCACCATGTTTTCAGTCTCGCATGCATGTATAAATTGGACATTGAATAAGGAAGACTGTTAAAGGACCCATTTTAATTATGGTGTTGGTGAAGAATATTGAAAGTTCCAGAAGAACAAATAAATCTGTCTTGGAAGAAGTACAGCCAGAATACTCCTTAGAAGGGAGGGTGGTGAGACTTCATCTCATGTACTTTTGATATATTATCAGGAGCTACCACGCCTTGGAAATGTCATCATGCTTTGTGAAGGTCAATAAAAAAGGAGCAAACTCTGAGGGGGGTGGATCGACACAGAGGCTGCAACAAGGGGCTCATACATCCTCACAAACGTGAGGATGGCACAAGAGCAGGCAATGTTTCTTTCTGTGGTATATAGGATCACTTTGAGTTAGAACCAACTGGCCAGCTCCCAACAACAAGCACTAAGGATATATATGATAATGCATAACAAGAAGTTCTGAGGTAGAGCGAATCCAACCGTGTTTCCTTCAATCCCTGAAGGACCCTGTTTGCTTCCATGGTATCACTTCCCATAACATGTCAGCTTTGAACTTGGTGTAAAATTCTCCTGGTTACCAGATAGCTGCAGTGGGTCCATGCATCACAACTTTGGAGGCAAAATACAGCATATGGAGAGAAGCTTTGAGGGGGACCTTTACGAGATGTCTCCCAGCATACTTGCCCTCACGTTTTATTGAGCAGTATGCTCATGTCTAAACTAATTAATAACAAAGGAGTATGGTAGTAACATGATTGACTTTGACCAACAAGAAGTTATCTCTTGGGCATAAATATTTGACTAATCTCCCTTGATTCACTAGAAAGATAATTGATGCCTTAATTTGAAGCAAAGGTGTCAGGTAAAGGTGATAGGAAATCCTGGTAACAAGTTATATCATTTAGAATCGCTTTTAGCTACATATAATAGGAAAGCCAATTCAAAGTGGTGGCTTAAACATTAAGAAATTTATTGATTTACACAGCTAGAAGTCTAGAGGCAAAATGGTTGAAAGGTAGTTCAATATTGGCATCAAGGACCCAGGATCATATCCGTTCTATCCCTGGGTGGTCTCGTTGCAGTCACGGGCTGATAGTAAATATTGGAACTACAGGCTTCTTTGTACATGCCTGCGGAAGAAAAAGGCGTCTATTTTTAGTGACTCTTACTTAAGAGAGGAAACATCCCAGGAAACTCTAGTAATTTTCCTGGTGTGTTTCATTTTGTTCTTATTTCTGTACCAGCCTCTGTTTCTAAGGGAATGCCCTATATTGATTGGCTGATGCCAGGTGGTCTAAAGTTTCTAGATCAATAACTGGTGAGGAGAATCAGACTTTAGTTGGCTGGCTCAAACTTACTAGGGCCTTCCCCTGTTGCTGGGATCAATTCCCTAAACCACATGACTGCTGCATACTGTGGAAGAGGTGAGACAGATGTGAGATGACCTCAATGTCTGTTATATAAATGCAACCAATGTTAACAAACAAAACAGAGATGGCTAAGTACAAACATGAAGCAGGTCAATTCACAGCAGGGTTTTGGCTGAAGCAACTTTTTTGTATGACCTGCCAGCTTGACTAGATGAGGAATAAAAGTTTCAACAACCAACGTCTAGCATCATTGACCTAATACTTCATCCATATGTTTGATTCAGCAGATGTTTTTTATTATAGTCCACTTCCCTTAAGTTCTTCTAAAATCATTTCTCAAAAATTCAATTCCCTGCCAACATCCTAAAAATGTCAATGTGACATATATATTCTGTACAAGCACAAAGTATTTTACAAAATTGAGAATTTTAAGAGTATCTTCATTTAAATATCCAGTAACAGTTTTAGAGAGTTCACTGTAGGACGCTTTCTATATTGAGCCCTGGAAGACTAAACATTTCAAATTAAATAGAATTTCCATTTATAAAGTCATTTTCAACCAGATTGATGACTACCAGGGGTCGCTAGATTCAGGAGGGTTCTACTTAAGGTCATATTTTGGCTCGAATGAATTTGTTTTACTTTTCCTCAGCTTCAACCTCAATTTGCATAGGAGCAATTATGGTCTGATCCACATTGAGGTCTTGGTCTTGTTTTGTTGTTGTGAGGTGCCACCGAACCAGTTCCAACTTACAAAGTAGATCAAAACCCTGCCCTGTCCTGCACCATCCTCACAATTATTCTTACGTTTGAGCCCATTATTGTAGCCAATGTGTCAGTCCATGTTGTTCAAGACCTTTTCACTGTCCCTCCACTTCACCAAGCATGATGTCCTTCGCCATGGACAAGTCCCTCCTAACAGCGTGTCCACAGTACATGAGATGAAGTCTCCCCACACTTACCTCTAAGGAGCATTCTGGGTGCACATCTTCAAAGACAAATTTGTTTCTCTTTTGGCAGTCCATGGTACTTTAAATATTCTTTCCTAGAACGTAATTCAAATGCATGGATTCTTCTTCAGTCTTTTTTTTTTTTTATTCATTGTCCAATTTTCACTTGCAGATGAGGTGATTGAAAATACTGTGACTTGGGTCAAGAGCACCTTAGTCCTCAAAGTAAACTCATTGCTTCTCAACACTTTAAAGAGGTCATGTGCAGCAAATTTGCCCAATGCGGTAAGCCTTTTGATCTCTGACTATTGTTTTCATGAGCATTGATTGCGGACCCAAGCAAGGCAAAATCCTTGACAACTTCAGTCTTTTCTCCATCTATCGTGATGCTACCTATTGGTCCAATTGTGAGGATTTTGGTCTTTCTTTCATTGACTTATACTCTGTACCAAAGGCTGCAGTCCTGGATCTTCATCAGCAAGTGTTTCAAGTCCTTCTCATTTTCAGCATATCAAAGATTGCTAATAAGCCTCCCTCTAATCCCGATGCTATGTTCTTCTTCATATAGTCCAACTTCTCTGAATATTTGCTGAGCATACAGACTGAATAAGTATGGTAGAGCATACCTGATTTTAAACCATGCAGTTTTACCTGTTCGTTTGCACAACTGCCACTTGTTCCGTGTGCAAGTTCCGCATGAGCGCAGTGTTGTGTTCTGGAGTCCACATTCTTCTCACGTCTGTTGGATAGAGTTGAGTGCCTTGTCATAGTCAATAAAACACAAGTAAACCTCCTTCTGGTATTCTCTACTTTCAGCCAAGATTCATCTGACATCAGCAATGATATCCCTTTTTCCACGTCCTCTTCTGAATCTAACTTGAACCTCTGCCAAAGTATTGCTTCAACCTTTGTTGGATGGTTGGCAGCAAAATTTTTCTTGCATGTGATATTAATGATATTGTTCAGTAATTTTTACATTCTGTTGGATCACCTTTCCTTGGAATGGGTACAAATATGGATCTCTTCCAGTCAGTGGTTCAAGTACATGTCTTCCAAATATCCTGGCAGAGATGAGTGAGTGTTTCCACTGTTTCATCAACTTGTTGAAACGTTTTAAATGGCATTCCTTCAATTCCTGGAGCATTGTTTTTGACTTACGTTCTTAGTGCAGCTTGAAATTTTTCCTTCAGTATCATGGTTTTTGTTCATTGGCTAACTCCTGAAATGATGGACTGTCAACTAGTTCTTTTTGGTACAGTGACTCTGTATTCTTTCCTTATTCTTTTGATGTTCTCTGTATTGTTCTATATTTTGCCCATAGAATCTTTCAATATCCTGAGTGGCCTGCCCCAATCCCAACTACGTGGACATCTGCCCCTCCCCCCAGAAGAATTTATTTCAGAGGACAGCACTGAATCTGCAGCTCTGAGAGCGGGACATATCTGATCGGAGCACACAGGAGCAGATGAAGGGGGAGGAGGAGAGAGTGGAGCACATCCTGGCCCACCAGGCCTTGAGGA